>NC_089268.1:17647694-17969694 GCF_963930625.1 Muntiacus reevesi | reverse complement strand
TGCCATCTCTTACAATTCTTATACTTTCTCTTGTCTGATTGTAGTTCTTAATATCTTCAGGACAATATTAAATAGCAGTATTGACAGGAGGCATATTCAGCTTATTTCCTACCTTAGCATGTGTTCTTCCATTGTTTTCCATTAAGATTGTTTCTGGTTTCTGTATTAATAAATTATGTTAATCATGTTAAATAAATCATCCATTAATGTTTCATGGGATGTTTTTTATTTTTATTTTTTAAATTTTATTTTCTACTAGAGTATAACTGATTAATAATGTTGTGACAGGTGAACAGCAAAGACACTCAGCCATACATGTATCCATTCTCCCCTAAACTCCCATGGTGTGTTTTTAAAAATCAAGAATGGGTTTTTACTTTTTCCCAAATCCTTATTATCATTGAGATAATTTTTCTCCTAGTTTATATTAATATAGAACTATCACTGATATTAAGCCATCTTTTCATTCATGGAATAAATAACACTTGATTATTATTTTAAATGTACCCCTTGATTCTGCTTGCTAATATTTTATTTGCAAGCTGGAAGTAAGATTGCTGGGAGAAATATCAACAACCTCAATATGCAGATGATACCACTCTAATGGCAGAAAGTGAAGAGGAACTAAAGAGCCTTTTGATGAGGATGAAAGAGAATGAAAAAGCTGGCTTAAAATCAACAGTCAAAAAACTAAGATCATGGCATCTGATCCCATCACTTCATGGCAAATAGATGGGGGGAAAGTGGAAACAGTGACAGATTTTATTTTCTTGGGCTCCAAAATCACTGCAGATGGTGACTGCTGCCACAAAATTAAAAGACGCTTACTCCTTGGAAGAGAAGCTATGACAAACCTAGACAGCATATGAAAAAGCAGAGACTTCACTTTGCCAACAAAGATCCCTATAGTCAAAGCTATGGTTTTCCAAGGAGTCATGTATGGTTGTGAGAGTTCAACCATAAAGAAGGCTGAGTGCTGAAGAATTGTTGCTTTCAAATTATGGTGCTGGAGAAGGCTCTTGAGACTCCTTTAGACTGCAAGATCAAACCAGTCAATCCTAAAGGAAATCAACCCTGAATATCCATTGAGAGGACTGATGCTGGCGCTGAAGCTCCAATACTTTGGCCACCTGATGCAAAGAGTCAACCCATCGGAAAAGACCTGATGCCAGGAAAGATTGAGGGCAGGAGAAGGGGGTGACAGAAGATGAAATGGTTGGATGGCATCACTGACTCAATGAACATGAGTTTGAGCAAACTCTGGGAGATAATGAAAGACAGGGAAACCTGGCATGCTGTAGTCCTCGGGGTTGCAAAGAGTCAGACACGACTTAGCGTCTGAACCACAACAACAATGTTTTATTTAATGTTTTTATGTTGATATTTATAAGTGAGACTGGTCTATAATTTTGTTTCTTTGTGCAGTCTTTGTCAGGTTTTGATATCAATGTTGTGTTTGGTCTGAAACTATTTACAAATCAATGATCAGATAGAGATTTCTCAGAAAACATGGGCCATGTGAATTTAAGTCATGCACCTATGTGAAGCCTAGCTGTGATTCCATATTTTCTGAGGATATTTTTATTTTCCCTCCCACCCATCATTAAGACTGAAGCAGATAAGTTTTCTTACTGTGCTTTTCTGTATGCTGGATTTTCCAAGCTCATCTTTGGGTATTTTGGCTTTGTGCATGGGTCTCCTATCCATTTCCCTAACTTTGGAAGGCCTTTTGTTCTCTAGACCTTGAGAGGATGTCAAGATAGAAACCTGAGGTCATAAAAGATGACTTTAAGACACCTGCATTCCACTTAGATTGCTCCTTTCACTCATGTGACCTATGTAAATTTCTGTGACTCGCTTGCTGTCCTTGTTATCGTTGCTCAGTTTCTAACATGTCTCTTTGTGACCCCATGGACTGCTGCTTGCCAGGCTCCTCTGTCCTTCACTATCTCTGGGAGTTTGTTCAAATTCATGTCCGTTGAGTTGGTGATGCTACCTGTCTCATCTAACTCTCTTGCTAACTTATTTTTAAAACTGAAAGCAAATCTATTTTGTCCAAAATTTTCACTTGTCTTGCAGAAAGAAGTTGTGAAGACTATCTGGTCTACTATACTGCTATAAACAGAAATTAGGACCTGCCATATCAAATATATTTTATAATACTAAAGCAATTAAAATTGTGTAGTTACGGCATAGAAATACGTAACTAGATTAATGAGGCAGAATGGAGACTGTAGAAATAGATCTATCTCTATATAAGAACTTAGTATATATCCTTATGACATAGCATTTTCAAAATTAAATTCCAGATGGATTGAAGGGCTAAACTTAAAAAAAAAAGTTATGAAAGTGTTAGATAAAAATATAGACAAATACATATATTTAACTACAGAGAAGGAATGATCCTCTAAATCAAACACACATACACTCATACAAGAAAATACAGGCAAATATTTATAACCCATGGGGTAGAGAAAATTCTCTAAAGCAAGACATACTCGTGCTTGCACAAAAAGCCTTATAGAAAAATTTGATAAATTTGATTACTTCAACATCAAAACCAAAACAAAAGAAAAAGCAAGAGGCTAGAAGAAAAGATTTTCATTGTATAGAGTAACAAAAAATTACCATCACAAATATGTTAGCCAGTCAACAAGAAAAAATGGAATTAAACAGAAAAATTGTAAAACACTATAAAGAAGCAAAATAAAAACCCCATAAAGATATTAAAAGATATATCCCTTGTATAGTTTATCAAGGACATCCAAATCTTAACAATGAGAAACTATTTTGTTAACTCTGATATAGTCAAGAATTTCACACTGGTTATATTAAGCACAGGCAAACAGGGAAAAAATTGATACCCTAATTTCAGTTGTTGGGAATTTGAAATGATACGGTCTTTTTGGAGGATAATTTAGAAATATCAGAATTTTTAAAATGCATACCCTTTTATGTAAGCACACTACTTACACAACATATACTGTGAGACTATATGCACATGTGACAAAGAGATTCCATTAATAATAAAAATTTAAGGTGAACTAAATTATCTATGGATTGTACATGTGCACAAGAAGACATGTACAATAATGTTAGCTGCATCACTATTTGTAGTAGAAAATGTTAAAAACAAATGACAATAATGGAGGAATGGATAGATAAAGCATGATCTTACCATATGATAGATTACTATGTAGCAGTTAATAGGAATAAACAAACATATTTATCAATGTGGATGGATATCAAATGAAATTTCATGATAAAAGCAAGTTGTAGAGTCATACAGAAAGAAACCATTTCTGTAACAATTTTTAAGCTCACAAAATAATGCTCTATGTTATCAAAGAAAAATGTAACAGGTGAATTAAAAAGACACACATTAAATATCTGAGAGTAGATGTCTATGGTGAAGGGGGAAGAATGGGAATAGGGGAATGAAAGTCAAAATTGGCCATAACTAAGGTGTATGAATAATCTAATCATGTCAATACATTTTTTTAGCTGAGTTCTAACACAATTTTAGAAAAACAAAAGAAACAAACAAATGAACAAAACTCTGATATAACCATACCAGTACTTAGGTGAGAGTTAAAGGAAGTTAAAAAGGCAAGTCAAAGAACCATGTATACTGTGTTATAAGACATAAAACAAACCTACAAAATAAAACCCTCTTTACACATACATACACATATACCCAAGTACACACATATGCATAGAGAAAGTTTTGAAAAAGATAGCTATTGGAAATATGTAAATAATAATGTGGGAAATTTTCATACATTATTCATAACAACTTAGAAATGGTATAGAATAAAAATAAATGCAGCTAGAAACTCCAGGAAAAAACAAAAAAACAGTAAGAAAGGAAATCTAATGATTACAGCTTCAGCAATGAAGAGTATTTTCACAATAACAATAATGTAAAGAGGGATTTTTTTTTTTGCTCTCTTTCTCTCACTCTACACAGGTGTGTATGAATGATGTATATATGTTACATATGTGAGTATTTAATTTTTGCAAGGATTTTATGCCCTTCATGCCATAGTAATATGTTGTTCACTTACGTATAAAACATAACTCCCAAGCAGATGATATTCTTTCTATCCTTGCTCATCTCTGTCTGTTCATCTGTCTCTCTTTGCCTCTGTCTCTCCCCAATATATCTATATATTTCTCAGCTACATAGCAAGTCAAGTTTTTTTTTTAATTCTTTTATTTTATTTATTTATTTATTTTGCAAGTCAAGTTTTTAGAGACTTCTTATGTAAGGAGTTAAAATGAGAGGAGATAAGACAATGCTATATTGAACAGTATTTGATTCTATAATGATGATACATTTATTGCCAACAGGAGAGTTTTAATTGATTTTTAGTTGTCCATAACCAAACTTTGGGTAATGCTTTGGAGACCTAGTAATAACCTTGATAATGAAATTTTTTAACTGAAGTGTGGAATTGTTGAATGGATTGGTTGCGGAGTTAATATCTTAATTCTATTTAAAAAACATAAAAAGATGGTTGATGAAACTAAGCCTCAAGGTGTTAGGGTATTATCTATAGTTATTGAACCTGTGCCCCCTGCAATGGAAGCATGGAATCCTAACCACTGGACCTCCAGGGAATTGCCTCCAGTAGGTGTTATTAATGTTATTATCTTGGTCTCAATGCTGCTGGGAGAAATTAGTAAAGATTTGGTGCCCAGGCTTGGAGCAAAGAATTAGAAGGAAAAGTAGAATCCCTAATCTCTCAATGAAGACGGCAATATCAGTCAGCAGAGGGAAGCTGGATCCAGGAGAAAGGTGAATCATGATGTGGACTACAGAGGACATACATGTTGAGGGATGTGTGTGGTTATTTATAGCAAGGAGTTTGCTAGGGGCTTGAATCATAATTATGGGTATAATTGTTTGGGTATAAAGAGGATGAATGACAAATTTTAAATATGGGTTTCAAATAGATTGGCTTTTAACCCAATTTTTCACCAATCCTTCTCCCTTTTGGGGAATATTTTCCTAGAAAAATTTATTCCCTTATTTTACAGAAAAGTCACCATGTTCTGTAAATGAATTTCCTGGACAGAATTCATTATCTGGCCAGTGGGAGGAAGGTTTCTTATGTAAGACAGTCTCCTTGTCCACTTAGGTATTGATTTGATTAAAAAAAACAAACAAACCCTCCACCATTTGTGTGCAGTTGTGCCTGTTCATTTTCAGTGAAAAATTATAGCAAGACAGAGACAGAAATTCTCCTTCCATAGTGCCTGCCATTTCACTACATGTAATTGGGCTTCTAATAAAAAGATTCATGTATTGGTGATGTTCTTCTAAGGGACCTTTCTAGGGCAGTTATGGGGCTGGAGGTATAGATACTCTGGTCAAATATGAAAGAGAACTTTCAAATTCTGGATAAGACTTTCTGTGATAGCAATGTATTTCTTGATTCCTAGGGATTTTATGAATGGAATGGACTGAAATATATTTTTTATGGTTTAGTTATTCATCTATGTGAAGGAGAGTACAAAATCAGATACTCTTTCAAGATCCTTTTCTAGTTCTGGTTTTTTACATATTTAAAATTCAAGAGCACAAATAAATTTTCAGCTTTCCATTTTATTTTGCCCCTAAGGCACATAAATAGAGCATGGGAATGGTAAATGGAAAGTAAAATTATAAACTTGAGTTTAAACTTCTTTTTCCTTAAAATAACAAAGCTATGAGTTGCCATATACTCTGTACAGCTTTGGAAGAGAATCCGTCCCCCATTTATTCCTAAGAATTATTATATTCAGGAGAAAGGCATGGGGCAGAGTGTTTATAAATAAAATTTTATTCAAGATTGGCAGCCATTGTAAATAGGTAACAAACGAGAACCAACTATATAGCACAGGGAACTTTACTCAGTGCTCTGTAGTGACCTAAACGGAAAGGAAATCTAAAAGAGGGGATGTATGCATACGTGAGGTTGATTGGCTTTTTTTTTTTTGTATTGTATGTTTTTTTACTTAATACATTCAGAGACTTATATAAATTAGCTGTTTATTAAAAATGTTACTCTCAACTATGTTAACTCATGTGTTTCAAGAGAATACTGTATATACACAACCTGATTTGCTACAACAGAATTTTCAGAAGCTATACAAATCTTTAGTTACAAATCAACTTAAACTTTTTTGGAAATAATTTCTACTAAAGATTCATAATTAGCACAGTCCTTCAATGACTGTACAAGTTCATCCAGTAGATACTCTCCTTGCATAAAAGATTCAAGATCATGAAATGACTTGTTTATTCTGTGATCTGTGACCCAGTTCTGTGGAAAATTATATGTTCTTATTTTCTCTGACCTTCCTTCTGTGCCAATCTGAATCTTCCTAGCATTGTATCGTTTACTTGTTTCTTCTTCTAGCTGCAGGCTGTAGTTTTGCACGTAACTTTTTCATAGCCATCTCTTTATTTTTCAGTTGAGATCTTTCTTGTTGGCATTCGGAAACAATACCCGTTGGGAGATGAACGATCTGGACAGCACTGTCCGTGGTGTTCACATGCTGACCCCGGCTCCACAGGCTCGCTTAGTATCAATCCTCAGATCCTTAGGGTTAATCACCGGGTTAGTCTCGGTGGGCTGGGGTAAGACGGTTACAGTCATGGTGCTGGTGTGGATCCTTCTTCTCTGTCCTGGGCACTCTCTGGACTCTGTGCACACCTCCTTCAAACTTCATGTGCTTATGGGCTCCTGAACCCGCAATGCTGGCGGACGCATGTCTAAGGCCACCTATGTCACTTGGAAAATATCCCAGGGTTTCAAAATGCCATCCTTTAAATGCAGCATACTGCTGATACATATCAAATATCTCTGAGGGAAACAACATTGCCTCCTGACCCCCAACTCCTGCAGTTACCTCCAGGATCAAATCATTTGTATCTGTTTCTTCTGAGGGAACCAAAAGTAAGATAATCTGATGCTTTAATTGAGCTATTTCTTTTTCACATGAAGTTATTTCATTTTCGGCAAGTTTCCTTAAGTCCTCATTTTCATCTGGAGCTCGAGGAAGGTCCGCAGAGGTCCGCCGCGGGCAAACAGCTCCTCCAGGGGTAGGTTACCGCAGCTTAGGTGTCGGCGGGCGGGGACAGCATCCTGGCGGGCCCAAAAGCCCCGAAAAACATTCCAAAGTAACCGGGAGCGCATAACTACAGCCAGTCCACCATGGTAGACAAGACCCGGAAGTCTGATTGGCTTTTTGATGTACAGCACAAATTAATACAACACTGTAATGCAGCTATACTCCAATTTTTAAAAAGAGGGTTGGCAGCCATTGATGTTCTAGGAAATAATAATAGGGCAATAACTCCTTATTGCCAAATTCAGATTTAAATTGAAGAAAGTAGGGAAAACCATTCAGGTATGACCTAAATCATTCCCTTAATGATTATACAGTGGAAATGACAAATGGATTCAAGGGATTAGATCTGATAGACAGAGTGCCTGAAGAACTATGGACAGAGGTTCGTGACATTGTACAGGAGGCAGGGATCAAGACCATCCCCAAGGAAAAGAAATGCAAAAAGGCAAAATGGTTGTCTGAGTAGGTCTTACTAATATCTGTGAAAAGAAGAGAAGCAAAAGACGTACTGTTCTCCATAGTGGTTGTATCAGTTTGCATTCCCGCCAACAGTGTAAGTGGGCTCCCTTTTCTCCACACCCTCTCCAGCATTTATTCTTTGATGATGGCCATTCTGACCAATGTGAAATGATACTTCATTGTGGTTTTGATTTCCTTTTCTCTGATAATGAGCGATATTGAGCATCTTGTAATACCTGGAATGACTTTTATTTCTTGACCAAGTTTTGACTGACTGGATAACATGATTGGATAACATGGTTCAAAACTTCTAGAGTACTTCTTCCTGCTAAGTGACTGGGGTCCATATCATAGATCACAGATGACCTCATTATCAGAAGGTCAAATAAATGAAAGAAGATGGGGCTTCAGAGAATTGTACAGGCATATAAATGCCTTGTTTCTCCTTTGCCTGAAATGGAGCAAAATTAACCAGATGAAATTAAACCCATGAAAACATCTTTTATGTGGGCTCCTCTGGGTCATAGGGTGAACTTGCCTCCTTCTCTCTGTTATCTAATAATGACCTTCTCCCATTTCCCCTTGCTATCTCTTCTATTTCTTAAATAACTTCATCTGTAAGGATAAAAAAACTTTATACAGTGGAAATAATATCAACTTTTTAAATTGGAGCATAAGATTAATGGGCATGATTTGAAAAACAGAAATTGTAATATTAATGATGATGAAAAGCTGTTAAAATGAGTCAGGAAGAAAACAGTGTCAGAAGAGGCCTTAAAAATAGCTGTGAAAAGAAGAGAAGTGAAAAGCAAAAGAGAAAAGGAAAGATATATCCATTTGAATGCAGAGTTCCAAAGAATAGTAAGGAGAGATAAGAAAGGCTTCCTCAGTGATCAGTGCAAAAAAATAGGGGAAAATAATAGAATGGGAAAGACTAGAGATCTCTTCAAGAAAATTAGAGATGCAAAGATGAGCACAATAAAGGACAGAAATGGTATGGACCTAACAGAAGCAGAAGATATTAAGAAGAGGTGGCAAGAATACACAGAAGAACTATACAAAAAAGATCTTCACAACCCAGATAATCAAGAAAGTGTGATCACTCACCTGCAGCCAGACATCCTGGAATGTGAAGTCTAGTGAGCCTTAGGAAGCATCGCTACAGACAAAATTAGTGGAGGTGATGGAATTCCAGTTGAGCTATTTCAAATCCTAAAAGATGATGCTGTAAAAGTGCTGCACTCAGTATGTCAGCAAATATGGAAAACTCAGCAGTGGCCACAGAAAAAGTCAGTTTTCATTCCAATCCCAAAGAAAGGCAATGCCAAAGAATGCTCAAACTACCGCACAATTGTACTCATCTCACACGCTAGCAAAGTAATGCTCAAAATTCTCCAAGCCAGGCTTCAGCAATACGTGAACCATGAACTTCCAGATGTTTTTCCAGATGCTGGTTTTAGAAAAGGCAGAGGAACCAGAGACCAAATTGCCAACATCTGCTGGATCATCCAAAAAGCAAGAGAGTTCCAGAAAAACATCTATTTCTGCTTTATTGACTATGCTAAAGCCTTTGACTGTATGGATCACAATAAACTGTGGAAAATTCTTAAAGAGATGGGAATACCAGACCACCTGACCTGCCTCTTGAGAAGGTCAGGAAGCAACAGTTAGAACTGTTGGACCAACAGACTGGTTTCAAATAGGAAAAGGTGTACGTCAAGGCTGTATATTGTCACCCTGCTTATTTAACTTATATGCAGAGTACATCATGAGAAACGCTGGGCTGGAAGAAGCACAAGCTGGAACCAAGATTGCTGGGAGAAATATCAATAACCTCAGATATGCAGATGACATCACCCTTATGGCAGAAACTGAAGAAGAACTAAAGAGCCTCTTGATGAAAGTGAAAGACGACAGTGAAATAGTTGGCTTAAAGCTCAACATTAAGAAAACTAAGATCACGGCATCTAGTCCCATCACTTCATGGCAAATAGATAGGGAAACAGTAGAAACAGTGGCTGACTTTTTTTTGGGGGGCTCCAAAATCACTGCAGGTGGTGACTGCAGCCATGAAATTAAAAGATGCTTACTCCTTAGAAGGAAAGTTATGACCATCCTAGACAGCATATTAAAAACCAGAGACATTACTTTGCCAACAAATGTCCATCTAGTCAAGGCTATGGTTTTTCCAGTAATCGTGTATGGATGTGAGAGTTGGACTGTGAAGAAAGCTGAGCACCAAAGAATTGATGCTTTTGAACTGTGATGTTGGAGAAAACTCTTGAGAGTCCCTTGGACTACAAGGAAATCAAACCAATCCATCCTCAAGGAGATCAGTCCTGGGTGTTCATTGGAAAGACTGATGTTGAAACTGAAACTCCAAAACTTTGGCTACCTGATGTGAAGAACTGACTCATTTGAAAAGACCCTGATGCTGGGAAAGATTGAGGGCAGGAGGAGAAGGGGATGACAGAGGATGAGATGGTTGGATGGCATCACCAACTCAACGAACATGAGTTTGGGTAGACTCTGGGAGTTGGTCATGGACAGGGAGGCCTGGCATTCTGCAGTCCATGGGATTGCAAAGAGTTGGACATGACTGAGCGACTAAACTGAACTGAACTGTTAAGAATTTATCATGTACTGTGTCAGGCACTACTGGTGATGCAATGATTAAAAAGCTGATCTACTTGTAAGAAGCTAGATGAGAAAAGAAGTAAATTTTACTGTAGTGAACAATAATGACTGAAACAAAAAGATTGATCCTTTTCCAGAAAAGAAGTCTAGGGGAGATAAGCCAGGGTTGGACTAGTGGTTTCACAGTCTTTGGACTCTGGCCTCCTTCTATCTATTTCATCATCCTTAACTGAAGGTCCATAATGAAGGTCACTGCATAACCCAAGATGGCTTTCTCTTTTTTTAACTTTTTATTGGAGTATAGTCGATTAACAATGTTGTGATGGTTTCAGGTGGACAGCAAAGGGATTCAGCCATACACATACATGTATCCATTCTCCCCCAAACTCCCTTCCCATCCAGATTGCCACATAACATTTAGCAGAGCTCCCTGTGTTATACAGTAGGTTCTTGTTGGTTGTCCATTTTAAACATAACAGTGTGTACATGTCCATCCCAAACTCCCTAACTATCCCATCTCCCAGCAACCATAAGTTCCTTCTCTGGTCTGGGAGTCTGCTTTTGTTTTGTAAATAAGTTCATTTGTATCATTTCTTTTTAGATTCCACATATAAGGGATGTCATACAATATTTCTCCTTCTCTGTCTGACTGACTTCACTCAGTACGACAATCTCTAGGTCATTCCATATTGCTGCAAATCACATTATTCAAGATGGCTTTCTTAGCTCTAGCCATCCCCTCTTCACCCCGGGCAGCAGGAAGGTGGAAGGAGGAAAGGACAAAATGTTCAGCCTCCCATCTGAATTTGTCCTCCTTTATCTGTCTTCCTGCAAGTTCCAGAAAACTTTTCTATTTATATCTCATTAATCAGAATTTAGTCACATGACCATACTTGTAAAGGGAGGCTGGAGAGGGTAATTTCTTTAAAAAAAAATTATTTATTTTTATTTTTTGGATGTGCTAGGTTTTCATTGCTGCATGAGGGCTTTCTCTAGTTGTGGAGAGAAGGGGCTATTCTCTAGTTCTGGTGCATGGGCTTCTCATTGCGGGGGCTTCTCTTGCTGAGGAGCACAGGCTCTTGAGTGCATGGGCTTCAGTAGCTGTGGCTCACAGGCTTAGTTGCCCTGTGGTATGTCTTCCCGGATCAGGAGTGGAACCTGTGTCCCCTGTATTGCCAGGCGGATTCTTAACCACTGGCCTGCCAGGAAAGCCCCGGAGAGACCAATTTCTATTAGAAAGTCCTACTCTAATAGAGGGTGGCAATGTACCTCTATTACTGAAAAGTGGGGTATTGAATGGATATTGGGTGGCAACTGACAATTTCTGCTGTAGGAAGTTAAAATCTATTTGGGGAAATAAGAACCTGTAGGCTTGAAAAGACAATGAATAGTCTATTGGGAAGGACCAAGCCATGGGTTGCCAAAATTTGGAGGAGGAAGAATAGGTGTCAAGGCTTCTTGGAAGAACTGAGATTTGAACTCCCCTTTGAAGATAAGAAGGATTCAATAGGCACAAAAGCTTGGGAGGGCACCCCAGCAGGAGGCACTGACCTGAGCAGAAGCCTAGAAGCTGGACAATGCAGATCAGCCTCGGGGCAGGAGCAACAGAAACCAAATGTTAAACTTGGATGTAATGGAGTCTTTGGCTGAAAAAGGAAGGAAAAGGACTGATTTTTTTTAAATTCCCTAAGGTAAAAGTTCCAAGACCACTTAGCCAGGATAAAACATGACTACTGAATTTGCTTCCTTATTACTGGAATTGACAATCCTATATGCCATAAACAACTCATGCCAGCAGAAACGATCGCATTATTTACTCCAATGAGTTCCCCTAGTTTTTGGATTGTCCAAAATAACACATAGAGTGTAACCAGTGAATGAATATATGACAGCAGCAATCAAAATACGCACATAGGATGCCTGAGACTATAGCCAAAGGCTAATATTCATTAAATAGGGGAAGGAAAAAAACCCGACAAAGAGAAGGTTCTGGGTCTCTTTCCTAAATATTAATTGTTTATTTCATGATTCTCCACTACTCCAAACAGACCTTAAACCGCCTCTTCTTAATATGCTCCCATAAAGGATTATAAACTAGAAAGGAGGATGGTTTAAACAAAAGTAATCAGAAAGTAAGCAATCTTCTTCTTTCTCTCTGGCTTGAAGCTTGTTTTGTCTGTTAAGGAACTTTTCTCTTCAGTGCACAGACCTCAAGGTCAATCAGAGGTCACTCTTCTGCTTTTTGAGGTATGGGCGCTTTCATGTTATTTGCTCATTTTTATTGCTGAGAATAACCATCCATTTGCCCGCATAACCAAGGCCTCCCCAACACAAAGACTTGAGAGTAGGCTCTGGCAGGGGGTTAATCCCATTCAACGCAAAGCAAACAACTTCAAATCTCATTAAATGTTGGACTTTGCAGCAAGAATACAAATATTTCCAATTTAGAAAAGGAAGATAGAAATGTGACACAGAAGTATTCTAATCATTTAGTAGAGTAAATCGTACCAACATGATCCTAAAACTGTCAACTTGGTGGAAAAGAGAATAAAACTCCATTAATAATACAACAGTAATGCTTACTTTTTCACATCAGGAAAATTCCATTATAACAAACAGCCCGAGGCTTTTAAATTGCTTTTGTTTTAGATCAGTGGAATATTGTTATGAAGAATATATTGCTAGCGATGATAGTTTAGATCTAAGGAGGAAACCTAGCTGATTTTTATAGTGTGAACCAGCAGAGATGGTGGTGGTTGCACACGGGACTGTGTGAATAATCTCCTTTGTGCAAATTTTTAAAAGGTAAACCCTTGGGACTTCCCTGGTGGCCCAGTGGTTAACACTCAGCCCTTCCAATGTAGCGGGCGTGGGATGGATCTCTGATCAGGGATCTAAGGTCCCGCATGCCCTGAGTCATGGTCATAAATAGATAAATAAAAAGTAGACCCTTCACGCAGGCACACAGCTTGGTGAGGAGAATGTTGGCTGGAATTCAACTCCATTTGCCCCCTCAGCTAGGGCACAGCTAAACAAACCCCTGCAGAGGTCCTAGTGGCACAAGATTGTTCTTTTAAGACCTATTTATAAGGTGATCCTCTGAAATTATTTTCCTTAAGTCTACTCTGGGATAGACCTCACTATGTGCTTCCTTTTTAGTTATAAGATCCTCTCTGATAGAATTTCCCATTTAAAGATTTGGATCAATTTTTTTTTCCCACTGGTTTTGGAAATATTTTAGATTCATCATCCTTCAGGGGTCTTGTAGTTCTCCCAGTTACCAACCATGGCATCTTGGGGTAAGTTAGGATATTTTTTTACTCTCTTAGCCTAACTTTCCTTATCAAGGAACTATTGGTTCACTGGTTCTCAATAAACATTTCAGAAGGTCCTTTTTCAATACCAAAATGAAATTCACAGGTAATACGATCATTCTACACTGAGAAGTTTTAAATAATTATAATGCCCACATATAAAGGAGAAAGAAAAGAAGAGCTGTTTATCATAAAGCTATATAAAATGCGTAGGCTTAACTATAATACAAAACATAATAAAGTTGTCAGATGCTGAATAAAACAAAGTTAGAATCTTCTCTCAGTTTAAACTGTAGTCTACATTCCTGGAAAAATCAGTGTAAACTCACGACAGTACACTTTGTGATTATGTGGAAAACAGAGTTAGGTGCTAGGTTTGATCATTTTGAACAGGCTTTCCACCCATATAAATGGGCTTTTGAAAGTGGTTTGGAGTATCCATGGAAATTGTTTGTTGGGTGGGACTGTGTCATACGTGGAAGGAGGTATAGCACCCCTGGTCCTAATCTACTAATGCAAGTAATACCAGTCCCCTAATCATTGTGAAAAAAAAAATCCCCCCAGATTTCCACAACACACCTGACAAGGGTTTTCTTCTCTCATTGACAATCACTAGGTTAACTAGTCTTGAGTCCAAGAAGGCTGCAAAAACTCAGGACCAGAAAGAAAAGTCCTTCCTTGATGAAGAGGATAATTATAAACCCACTTTCCCTCAGCCTCTCCTAGGGACTCCAGCTCTAGGGGGAAGGAAACACAGCTGATGTGACAATTAGCCAGGACCAGCCCTGGAAAGGACCTTGAGGATGGCAAATGATACCTCTACCTTCTCACTCCATCTTCTCCCATCTGGCAGGGATTTTCCACTTTCTCTTCCCTTTCAAGCAAGTATAGTATACTCTTTCAGAAGTATAGATGAGGACTTCCCTTGTGATTAAGAATCTGTTTACCAAGGTAGGGGACATAGGTTTGATCTCTAGTCCGGGAAGATCCTACATGCCACCGGGCAACTAAGCCCAAGTGCCACAATTACTGAGCTCATGTGCTGCAACCACTGAAGACCGTGGGCACTAGAGCTCGTCCTCTGCAATAAGAGAACTCATTGCAAAGAGAAGCGTGTGCACTGCAACAAAGAATAGTCCCTGCTCGCCACAACTAGAGAAAGCCTGCAAGAAGCAACTAAGACCCAGTGCGGCCAAAAATAATTAATTTTTTAAAAAAGTACAGATGATGTTAGGGATTTATATCTTTCATGTAAATATGTGTTAATTGTACGTCTCTCAAATCCAAATGGCTTATGAGAATATGAAAAGGTACTGAACCTCGCTAGAAATTAAGGTAGTGAGAAATTTATAATAAAAATGAAGTACTATTTCTTACTTATCAGGTTGGCAAAAATCTAAAATTTCAATAAATTCAAATGTTGGAAAAGAGTATCGAAATTGGTATAGCCACTTTGGGGAGCAATTTGATTTTATCTATTAAGATCAGAAATGCTCTGATTCCTACATCCCATGAAATTGATTCTTTGGTCTGTACCTTAGAGAAACACAATTTGATTGCACCAGAAGATATATATGTTTGTAGCAGCATTACTTTTAATAGTGAAAAACTAAATCAACTGGAGACATTTAGATGTCATTAATAGAAGATCAGATTCATATATCATCATGTATTCATAGAAGGGAATATTATACAGCAATTACAATGATGAATCACAGCTTTGGGTCTGCACAGTGATAAATCTTAAAAACAATTCAGAAAAGCTAATTGCAGGGTATGTAGAGTGTGACACCATTTAAATACTTTAAAAACCTGCAAAATAGTGCCATATATTGTTTACGGATACATGAATATGCAGTTAAAGCATAAAACATGTACAAGAATGATTAATGATTCATGATCTTGGTTATTTCTGAAGAAGGAGAAAGAAGAATGAGATTGGAAGGAGGACATGCAGAAAGCTTTCAGTTGAATCTGCAATGCTTTTGTTCTTCAAAAAAATATCTGAAGGAAATGTGGCCAACTGTTAAGATTTAATTTGCTATAGATAGTGCTGGATACACTGGGTACTCATTATATCTTTTATATATTTTGATGAGAAATATACCATAATAAAAATAATGTTAAAAAGTTATGCATCTCTAGGGGTGTTTGTATTCTTGACTTAGCAAATTCTTTCCAACCTTCTGAGACAGAGAACTCAATAATAAACAAGATACACCACCCCACCCCCACCCCCGCCATCTTAGATTGTGGTTCTCTGACTGCTGGGCCCACCCCCGGGGTTTCTGATTCAGTTGGTCTAGGATGGGCCTTGAGAATTTGCATTTCTAGCAAGCTCCCAGATGATGTTGGGTGTTCGGGGACCTCATGTCTCCTGACATTGTTTGAATACTGTCGCAGGGGGGCTTTATTCCAGCTATAAGAATTCCAAGAAGTGATGGGAGAAGTATTTTCTGGATGCTCGGCCAAGTCTCTAAAGGCACAGTTATGCTACCCACCCTGGGTCACAAGTGACACATCATCTTCCTGGATTCTCAAGAAATGTCACTGCATCCTTATAACTGCATCTTACTTGTGGCTGTGTATACTTCAATTTATTCCATTAAAACTTTAGCTCCCCTATACATCCCATTTGGTATACACCTTATACAAAATATCAGTAGTAGTTACTCTCAAATATTAGAATTATGGTTAATTTTTAAATCTTTTTGCTTGTCTGCATCATCTAACATTTCCATAATGAACATTTCCATCAAGTATTAATTATATAATAAGGATATTAAAGTAAAATAAATATATATCAAGTTGTGTTAGGTTCTGTGATGTGGGCAGAGCTTCTAAGAAGTAATATGGATATAGACTTGCCTTCAAGAGATTTATGATCTTGTTCATACATACATTGGAAAAACATTTCATAATAAGACAAGGTACTCAGGAAACAGTGTTCACTGAGAACTAAAAGTACAGTTGGCAAGTACTCTGGAAGGAAAAAATGACTAGGTTGAGTGAAGCTAGAAGGAGCATTTGGGCCCAGCCTTGGATGATAAACGTGCCAGAGCCTACGCAGAGGGCAAGGAAGGATTCAAGGGTCTTTGCAAATCCCCAGAGTATGTACAGGTGCTCAGTGAACACTATGAAGAATTGAACACATACTGAATTCATACAGAAACTGCACTCTGGCATGAGTACACATTCAGCCACATAATAGTGGCTCATACCCAAGACACATAAGTTGAAACCAAAATTAATTTCATTGTGGGTTTATGACAAGTCAGGTAGGGGAGAAAATGTCTTTTTCTTCTTTTACATGATTTCTGCGTTGATGACTACATCCCTAAAGTGCATCTGAGTTTGCAAAGAAAGACCCATATGGACTGGACACACCTCTTCCTGGGTGTGTTCTCCCCTTTTGCTCTTAATTAAGATTGAGGAGTTCTTCGTGGATTGTTGTTCTTCTAGTTTCTCTGCATCTCTTCACTCCTTTATATTTGGGTTGTTTATATTTTTCTCTGTGTTAAAAAAGCCTGTACCACATCTACTTTATCCGTTCATCCGTTGTTGGACATGTAGGTTGTTTCTGTGTCCTGGCTACTGTAAACAGTGCTGCAGTGACAACTGGGGTGCAAATAGACAGCCACTCGGAGTCTGCTGTGTAGGACAGGGAACTCATTTCGGTGCTCTGTGATGACCTAGAGCATGGGAGTGGGGAGAAGGTCCAAAAGAGAAGGGATGTATGGATTTCATATATATATCGTGACACAAATATCACTCCGTTGTACAAGATAAACTAACCCAACATTGTAAAACAATCATACTCCAATAAAAATAAAGTCTTCCCGGGTGGTACAGTGGTAAAGAAGCCACCTGGCAATATAGGAGGCACAGGGGATGCAGGTTTGATCCCTGGGTGGGAGAGATCCCCTGGGAGTGGGAAACTGCAACCCACTCCAGTATTCTTGCCTAGGAAATCCCATGGACATTGGAGCCTACTGAGCTACCATCCAAGGGGTTGCAAAGAGTCGGACACAACTGAGCACACACACACAAACACAAAAGTGAAAAAACAAACCAAACAAAAAAGCCTGAAGGCATCTACTTTTGGCCGAGATAAAACAACAGGATCCAAATTTATCCTTCTGCCTTCAACAACCACAAAAGCAGATTAAAATATATGAAAAAATAGGTGCTGGGGTGCAAGGAGGGCCTGGATGGAGGAGGTACATGAGGAAACTCTTGAGGGTGATGAATATATTCACTATCCTGATTATACTGATGCTTTTACAAAACTTAGATTGTATATTTCAAATACGAGTTTATGTCAACTTTATCTAAATAAAACTGTTTAAAAAGTACTGAAAAGAAAAGAAAATCAGCCTGGAAGCACAGGTCCATAAAACAAACAAACAAAACAATAAAACCTCTTATGCTATTCCTTGGGTAGTTTCCCTTTCTTTTAGCAAATTTTAAAAATTACTGTTAAGCAGAGGTGAAAAATACTCCTATGCTATTTAATTGAATAATCTCCTCTCTTTTTATAAGATCTGTTAAGCACTGGGATGCTAATAAAGTTAAAGCTCCTAGACCTTCACTTGTAGAGTTCTTTCCCAAGTTCTATAGCTAACTTTCTGTTTGTAATTGTGTTTTCTTTTTTTAAGAGGCCCCAAATTGTATTGTATAAGATAAGATTCGGGCTCCATGAAGCCTGGAGGCAACTCTACTTTTTTTTTTCCCCACACCATGCAGCTTGTGGGGTCTTAGTTCCTGCACCAGGGACTGAATCTACCCCTGGGCAGTGAAAGCATGGAGTCCTAACCACTGGAAAGACAGGGAATTCCCCAACCCTACTTTTAAAAAAAGAAAAAAGATTTTATTATAGAGCAACATCCAGACTCCAGATCCAGCTGCCAAAGAGACCATGTTATGACTATGTTATGCTGCGCGTACTTGTGGGGACAGCAGGAATCCATGGCTTCCCTCCCTTTTCTTTGGGGTGGGGATGGTAATGGTGGGCAGTGTCTCATCTATGGGTTCCACAATGCTCAGCAGTCAGGCAGGGGCTTCTTAAGGGTCCCTCTTACCTTGGGTCTCAAGGCAGCATGATCTTCACTTCGATGCCCAGCACACCCTGTCTTAGCAGCATATGGCGCCATGTGGTGTCTGCGTAGGAGTTAACAGGGTCTCCACTGTGGATCAACAGGCCACCCATGACTTCATGGGTTTGACCCTCTGTCCCCAGAGTTTCCCAGGCACTACAGCCTAGCAGCCTTGGCCCCACTCTCCATGATGACCCACAACAGACCCCAACAAGTCCTCCTAGAAGTGTGTGCTGCAGACTCCGCCGGGACAATGACTCACTGAACTCTCCTGTCTGCCTTTCCCCCCGTAACGTTCTACATCGCCCTCAGGGAAGTGAAATCTCCTCTGAAGCACAGCAGTTAACTCCTGAATGTGCAGGCCCTTCTCACCAATCCCATTCTGTGTCCAGGGGACCAAGGTAATGATTTCTGTCCTGGTTGGTTGAAGGCGGACTTCAATGGAGGTGTCATCTTTTGCCAGTACCCAAGTGAGAGGCTTGTTCAGTTCAGCCTTGAGGACATCATCAGAGACCTCTTGGACACTGGCACTGCCATCTTGCCACCCAGCACCATCTTAAGGAATGGCCTAATGCTGCTGTTAAATGATCTAAGGAGTGTGATGTGAGGAAGTTGTTCCCATTGCTACTGCAGACAGAACACAAACATGCAAAGAACTTTAGGACTATGGTGGTCTAGAGCACCATTCTCTCCTGGGATAAGCCTCTGTGAACTTGGTAACAGCCGTTGAGGAGCTGTGAATAATATTTCAGACTTCTTCACTTGCTTTCTCATCAACTGCTCGATCTGGAGGGACCCAAGTGTGACGGAGAAAAAATGACCCAATAAATGTAATTCGGCTTCAGCAGCTTCAGAATGGGTTTCCTGCCACCTTCAACGGCACTTCAAAATTGAGCAAGCTAAGTAGGCTTTGCCTTGGGTGCTCTTTGTGAATCTGCATTGGAGAATTTCAGTTCCAACCCCTTCAGAGTGGGTGTCCTGAAATGATCAGGAAATAGGATCTTTTACTACATTTCGGGCCACATTTCACACTGCTCCTTAGTAAAATATCCCTGCTCTTCCTCTCTGTGAACCACACCCCACTTCTCCCTCAGTATAAGCTTGGTGCCTTCTTTCTGGAATTGCCTTTGGTGCTGGAATTGCCTGGAATTGCCTATCTAGTGCTGAGTGAAATCATATTCCCTCAACCGGAGCATGTAGGATATGACTGTTCTCGAAGCTTTTAGGAGTTTAGACCCCAACTCCTACAACCACGTGATCTTGGGTAAGTGATAATTTTTCCAAGCTAACCCCCAAATAATAATTCGTTTTTCACATTCATATGTGTTAATTTTATAATTAAAATATTTTATGATGTCTATAACAATTCCTACTGATGGCTCGCAGTTGGCATGAAACTTAACTAAGATAATATATGTAAATATTTTTCATAAGCTTAAAATCTGTACAAACATAAGGTACCGGCACAAATGATGTTTCAAATATTTAATGACCAGTAGGCACTGGCCTTGACCAATCAGAACAGTCTTCAATCACAGCACTAGAGCTCAGTCCGGTAGACTTCCTAATGGGCCAAATATTAACTCTTTAGTCACAAAATTAAAGGAAGGTTTGCTGTTTCCTGAAGGAGAAGCTGAGGTAATAGCGGTCTAATGGAAGGCGATTCGGGGAGGTAGCAACTATATTCTTTTTCAGATTCTTTTCCCTTATAGGTTATTACAAGATACTGAATATAGTTCCCTGTGCTATTGAGTAGGTCCTTGTTGGTTATCTATTTTATGTATAGTAGTGTATATATGTTAATGCCAACCTCCTAATTCATCCCTCCTCCCTTTCCTTTTGGTAGCCATAAATTTGTTTTCTATGTCTGTGAGTCTGTTTCTGTTTTATAAATATGTTCATTTCCATCTTTTTTTGTTAAGATGCCACATATAAGCAATACCATATGATATTTGTCTTCCTCTGTCTTACTTAGTTCACTTATTATGATAATCTCTAGGTTCATCCTTGTTGCTGCAAATGACATTATTTCATTCTTTCTTATGACTGAGTATCCCACATCTTCTTTATTCATTAATCTGTCAATGGTTATCTAGGTATTTCTGTGTCTTGACTATTGTAAATAATGCTGCAATGAACATTGGGATGCATGCATCTTATAAAATATTTTTTAACAAAAATGAAGCACAACACATAAAATTTTGTGGGATGAAGTTAAATCAGTTCTTAAAGGGAAATTTATAGCATTATAAATTAGCTTATATTAGAAAAGAAGAAAGGTCTTAAATCAACAGACTAAGCATCCATCTTAAGAAACCAGGAAAAGCAAAATAAGCCAAATCAAGGTGGAAGGAAGAAAATAATAAAGAGAAAAAAAGCCACTTAAAACTGAAAAGTGATAAAGAAAATCAGTAAAATCAAAAGCTGGTTCTTTGAAAAGATCAATGAAATAAAAATACTATTAATAACAATTAAAAAATAGAGAAGACGCAAATTACCGATGTCATGAGAGACCTCAGAGATATTTTTTTAAAAAGTACTCTAAACAACCCTATGCACATAAATTCAATAACTTAGATGAAATGGACCAATTCCTTCAAAGCCACAAAATTCCAAAACTCACCCAAAGAAGAAATAGGTAACATATGTATTAAAGAAATGGAATCCACAGGTAAAAACCTTAAAAACAAACAAACTTCCAGGCCCAATGGCTTCACTGGTAAATTCTATCAAACTTTTAAAAAGCAAATAGCACTGTTTCTATACAATCTCTTCCAGCAAACAGAAGGAAAGGGAAAGGAACACTTCCCAACCCATTTTATGAGGCTAGAATTGCCTTGATACCAAAAAAACTAGACGAAGACAGTACAAGGAGAGAAAATTATAGACCACTATCCCTCATGAACAGTAGACAAAAATCTTGAAACAGCAACAACAAAAAACAACTAGAAAATCAAATCTAGCAATATATAAAAAGACTACCTCTCCATGACCAAGTGAGATTTATCCTAGACATGCATGACTGGCTCCAAATACAAAAATCAATCAGTGTAATTCACCATATTAAAAAACTAAAGAGGAAAAATGACATGAGTATATCCAACAATGCAGAAAAAGCATTTGAAGTCATCCAGCGTCCATTCATGATAAAAACTCTCAGTGATATAGAAATAGAAGGAAATTTCCTTAATTTGATAAAGGCCATCTACAAAATACCTACAGTTAATGTAATGTTTAATGGTGAAATACTGAATGTTTTCCCCTAATATCAGGAACAAAGCAAAGATGTCCTCTCATCACTCCTATACAATATAATACAGGAAGTCCTAGTCAGTGCAATAAGTCAGAGAAAGAAAGTAGCAATAAAAGGCATACAAAAGCATATGAAAGAAAATACGGCCTTTCTGGCAGTGGCGACCTCCCCATGAGAACATGTCTTTCACAAAGGATCTCCTTCATCCCTCTCCAGAAGTGAAGAAGAGGAAACACAAGAAGAAGCGCCTGGTGCAGAGCCCCAGTTTGTATTTCATGGATGTGAAATGCCCAGGATGCTATAAAATCACACCATCTTTCAGTTCAGTTCAGTTCAGTTGCTCAATCGTGTCCGACTCTTTGCGACCACCATCTTTAGCCATGCACAAATCATAGTTTGGCTGCTCTGTTGTCCTCTGCCAGCCTATAGGAGGAAAATCAAGGCTTACAGAAGGATGCTTCTTCAGATGGAAGCAGCACTTAAAGTACCCTGTATCAGGATGAATGGGAAACCATCCCAATAAACACATTTTGAATACAGAAAAAAATAAAAGAATATTGTCTATTTGTAGATGACATGATTTTCTACATAGAAAATGCCAAGTAATTTACCAAAAACTCTTAGATTAACAAATGAAAGGACTCCCCTGGTGGTCCAGTGGCTAAGACTCTGAGCTCTCAATGCTGGGGCCCTTGGTTTGATCCCTGGTAGGGGAACTAGATCCCACATGCCACAAAAGACCCTGCACAGCCAAATAAATAAATAAAAATAAATATTAAAAAAAAAATGAAGTTAGCACAACTATAAAAGATAAAGTTAACTCACAAATTCTATATACTTAATTCAGAAATCAAAATTTTAAATATATTTCATTAAAAATTTTTTTTTGGTTTTTGTTTTTGCTTTTTCATTTAAAAATTTTAAAAGAGAAATACTTAAGTATAAATTTAACAAAACTTGTGCAGGATCTGCATGCTGACAACTATAAACACTAAAGAAAGATATTAAAGGACATAAATAAATGGAGAAACACACTGTATTCATGGATTGGAAGATCCAATTTAGTTGACCATGCCAATTTTCTCCAAAGAAATCAATAGATTTAATACAATTCCAGTCAAAAGTCTAATCAAAAGTAAGATTTCTGCAGATATAGACAAGCTTGGTTTGTCTTACATTACATTACAAGCATGGTTCTTACATTTATTTGGAAAGGGGAAGGGAGCAGAATAGCCAAAATAATTTTGAAAAAGAAGGATCAAGTGGGAGAAATCAGTCTACCCAATTTTAAAACTTACTATAATGGAAGAATAATCAAGACGCAGTGGTGCTGGTAGAGGGATAGAGGCAGAGACCGATGGATCAGTCTATATCAAACAATTGAGTCAGAAAATGTCAATTATTGACAAAGGTAAAAAAGCAATTCAATGGTTAAAAGATAGTCTATTCAATATATGATGATGGAATAACTGAACATCCATATGCAAAAGTATGCCACGAGAAGCTAAAGACAAAAAAATCTTGACCTCAATCTCACACTTCATTGAAAAATAGATCATAGATGTAAAATGTAAAACTATAAAACTTTCACAAGAAAATAAGAGTAGAATGTTCATGACTTGGGATCAGGGAACTTTCTTAGACTTGATATCAAAAGCACAACCCAGAAAAGAAAAAAATGGACAAACTGGACTTTATTAAAATGAAAACCTTTTGCTTTGTGAAAGACGTCAAGAGAATGGAAAGCTATAGATGTGAGGGAACATATTTTCAAATCACATACCCAACAAAGGACTTGTATCTAGAAAAACTCTCAAAACTCAATAGTAGGAAAGCAAACAACCCAGTTAAAAATGAGGAGACCATCTTGTCACAGTTTATTTCTTATAATCCTTAAAACAAAAGTTGTTGTTTAGTTGCTAAGTCATGTCTGACTCTTTGTTACTGCATGGACTGTAGCCTGCCAGCTTCCTCCATACCTGTCATTTATGTATCTATTTTTGGTTGTTCTGGATCTTCGTTGCTGTGTACCAGCTTTGTCTAGTTGTGGTGAGCTGGGGCTACTCTCCAGTTGCGGTGCTTCGGCTTCCTGTTGTGGGGGCTTCTATTGTTGTGGAGCATGGGCTTTAGGCGCATGGGCTTCAATGGTTGTGGCTTGAGGGCTCTAGAGCACAGACGAAGTAGCCACATGGGCTTAGTTGCTCGACAGCATATGGGATCTTCCTGGAACAGGGATCAAACCAGTGTCCCCTGCATTGCAAGGCAGATTCTTAACCACTGGACCACCAGGAAAGCCCCCAAAGATACCTATCTTGATAGGAAATGATGACCAATGCCTTTCATTTGTTTCCAATGCCATTTTAAAATATAGTGCATTCGGGATAATTTACACTACTGCAGGTGGGAACAAAATTAATTGAGGTTTAAAATTCTGTTTAATATTAATGTTACAGGAAAAGTAAAAGTAAGCATTTTATTCACTTCAGTTTGATTTAAATGATCAGCTCTTCTAGAAAACTTTCCTTGACCCTTAAATATAAATTCCATATTCCTTCCACTGTGCTTTGCCAGGTTCTTGTGCATATCTTTATCCCAGTACATTTCTTATTTTACAGTATTAACCTATCTCCTGAGGGCAGCTTTCACTTTATTTCCAAGCCCTAGCATAATAACTGGCAGGTAGTAACCACTCAGTGTGTTTGTTGAATAATTAAAGACTTGTAAAGAAAAAGTAAAATTATTGATGAAATAATTCAATGGCAACAACCAAAAATTCTGATAATATTACCATGCTTTTAGAATGGTCCCTGATGCATAGTAAGTCCTCAATAAATGTTCAAAAGATATTAGTTAGAAAACTACAATGTATGAAGCACTGTTACAGTTGATGGGCAAATCACATGTATTTTAGATCATAACTGTTAAAGGAAAAACAGCAGAGACCAAAATCCCCACCCTAATGGGATTTACATTTCAACAGGAGAGACAAACAATAAGTAAAATAAACAGGTGAAATATGTAGTTTGTTAGATAACAAAAAAAAAAAAGGGCAAAAGACAAGTATCTATGTACTTCACCTTAGAGGAAATAAGCACGTGAAAAGATGTCAATATGATCAGCCATTAGGAAAATGCAAATTAAAACCATACTGAGAAACTATTGGGTTTCCCTTGTGGCTCAGCTGGTAAAGAACCCGCCTGCGATACAGGAGACCTGGGTTTGATCCCTGGGCTGGGAAGATACCCTGGAAAAGGGAAAGTCTGCTTACTCCAGTATTCTGGCCTGGAGAACTCCGTGGATTGTATAGTCCATGGGGTTGCAAAGAGTTGGACATGACTGAGTGACTTTCACTTTCACTTTTCACTGAGATCCTATTATATAGCTCTTAGGATGAAAAAAACATCAGTAGCGACAAAAACCTGGCAGTATCTACTGATGGCTGTGGAGCAACTGGAACTCTAAATATGGAATATAAGATGATTCTCAGGAATACAATTTGCCTGTGAAACACATACTTATCATGTGATATGGTATGATCCCACTCTTAAGTATGTACCTTAGAGAAATGAATTTTATATCCACCCCAAAACCTGCACATGGATGTTTATATCTGCTTTATTCTAATCATCCCCAAATCGTGAAGGCAACCACAAAAATCCTCCAATGGGTGAACAAAGTGAGTATATTCATATTTTTTAGCATTAAGAGACTAGCAATAAATATTATTGCTAGTAGAGTATGAATACTACTGAGCAATGAAAAGGAATGAACTATTATTATTACTTGTAGTAATATGAATGAGTCTTAGAGACATTATGTGGAGTCAAAGAAGCCAGTTTCAAAAGACTGTATATGTTTGATTCCATTTCTATGACATTTAGGAAAAAGGCCAAGTGAAGGAGTCATGGAGAACAGACCAGTACTTTCCAGGGGTTATAGTGAGGGGAGAGTGGAACTCTAAATGGACTTTTTAGTGTGAAGGGGATAGAACCATCTTTATCTTGATTGTGATGATGTTTACACATAGAATACATACACATACACATATCAATTATACTTATTAGATGTTGATTTAACAAAAGAAAGAAAAGTCTATTCCTAGGTAGGACCTCTGACTTCATCTAAAAGAGACAGTTTGCCAAAATTCTGTGCTTCTCAACTCAATGCCGAAGGAGAAAATAAATATTGTCAATAAAACAGATTAAAAGAACAACAATAGCAAGAAAAAACCCAAAACCAAACCCAAACCACACCTTCTATATGCAGGCTCAGCAACTCAAAGTCAGAGTTAATTTACTAGGTAATTATCCTATTTATTGTTGGTTTAAAACTCAACATTCAAAAAGCTAAGATCATGGCATCCAGTCCCATCACTTCATGGCAAATAGGTGAGAGACTTTATTTTCTTGGGCTCCAAAATCACTGCAGATAGTGACTGCAGCCATGAAATTAAAAGATTCTTGCTCCTTGGAAGAAAAGCTATGACCAACCTAGACAGCATATTAAAAATCAGAGACATTACTTTGCCAACAAAGGTCCATGTAGTCAAAGCTATGGTTTTTCCAATAGTCACATATGGATGTGAGAGTTAGACTATAAAAAAAGCTGAGCGCTGAAGAACGGATGCTTTTGAATTGCTGTGTTGGAGAAGACTCTTAAGAGCCCCTTGGACTGCAAGGATATCCAACCAGTCCATCCTAAAGGAAGTCAGTCCTGAATATTCATTGAAAGGACTGATGCTGAAGCTGAAGCTCCAATACTTTGGCCACCTGATGCGAAGAACTGACTCATTGGAAAAGACTCCGATGCTGGGAAAGATTGAAGGCAGGAGGAGAAGGGGATGACAGAGGATGAGATGGTTGGATGGCATCACTGCCTTGATAGACAAGGGTTTGAGCAAGCTCTGGAAGTTGATGATGGACAGGAAAGCCTGGTGTGCTGCAGTCCATGGGGTCGCAAAGAGTCGGACACGACTGAGCAACTGAACTGAATTGAATTATCCTACACAACCATACAATCATGCTTCAGGTTATTAGAGCAACAGGTTGAACTGAAAAAACTAGATAGGGGTGATTTCTGATGTGAAATTGTTACCATTCAGAGGTTTACTGTATTGTTTTTCTTCTTTGACTTAATTTCATTTTCTATTTCAGGCTGGATTTATTTATAAGCACTCTGAGGCTATTTTTGTAAAAAAAAAAAAGTGTGTGTTAAGAGTTCACAGTGGGTTACAAATGATGTTTTCTTTTTGCATCCTATTGTTTTTTTTAAAATTCTGTAATGAACATGTATTACTTTATAAACCAATAACCTAAATAAATTATAAGAACCGAAGTCAACTGCTAACTGGAGTATCTCCCACATAGAAAAATTTCTGGACCATGTTTTAATTTATAGGCAAGAATGGGCTTAGTTACTCTAGGTATGTATGATATCTAGTGGTTGTAAAATGCGTGCTTCTAAAAGGGTTTCAGAGTTCCCTTAAAAGGTTGTGTAAACAATTTGATAGTTCCTCAAAAAGTTAAACAGAATTACCATATGATCTAGCAATTCCACTCCTATGTGTATACCCAAAAGAACTGAAAATAGGTGTTCAAATAAGTAGGGCTTCCCTGGTAGCTCAGCTGGTAAAGAATCTGCCTGCAGTGCAAGAGACCCCGGTTTGATTCCGGGGTTGGGAAGAAACCCTGGAGAAGGGATAGGCTACCCACTCCAGTATTCTTGGATTTCCCTTATGGCTAAGCTGGTAAAGAATCCGCCTGCAATGCGGGAGACCTGGGTTCAAATAAATACATATACACTCACATTCACAGCAGCATTGTTTACAATTGCCAAATGCTGGAAACAACTCACATGTCATCAACTGATCAACTGATTAAAAAATATTAATACCTACATAAGGGGATATTGATTTTCCCTAGTGGTTCAGATGGTAAAGTGTCTGCCCGCAATGCGGGAGACTCGGGTTCAATCCCTGAGTCGGGGAGATCCCCTGGATCTCCCACTCCGCTACTCTTGCCTGGAAAATCCCATGGACAGAGGAGCCTGGTAGGCTACAGTCCACAGGGTCGCAAAGAGTCGGACACGACTGAGCGGCTTTACTTCACTTCAAGGGGATATTATCCAACCATAAGAAAGAATGAAGTATTGACACATGCTACATCATGAATTCACCTTGAAAACATTGCTATGTGAAAGCAGCCAGACAGAAAAGGTCATGTTTTGTATGATTCCATTTATATAAAATATCCAAAATAGGTAAACCCAAAGACAGAAGGCAGATAAATGGTTGCAAGGCCCTAGAGGAAGGGAAGGATGGGGAGTGACTGCTTAGTATATGGTGTTTCCCTTTGGGGGTGATAAAAATGTTTGGAACTAGATAGATGTCATGATAATACAACTCTGTGAATGCATTAAGTGTCACTGAATTATGTTCTTTAAAATGCTTAATTCTGTGTTCTGTGACTCTTACCTCAATTTTTAAAAAAGAGATGAAGTGTGTCCCTGCAGTCTTATTCACATTTGCAGCAAAAATCTTTGTTTTTCAAGGAAATTATAAAGGATAAATTTAGTTTAGCTCATATCTGAATAGTTAAGAACTCTGAGTGGCATGAGAATTAATCAGTGATATGCACTTTTTTGAAAGTGATCTGCATAGTCTAAAAATGTTCAGAGGAATTGAGTAGTCGGAATGGTTACAAATCATCATAATGAACTCCCTTTGTACAAGCTATTCATGTATGAAAAGAACCTCTGGAACCCTAATGGTCCTTGCAATTCTTGGGATCCAGTGCCTGTCAAAGGTACCTTTCTGTTTTGATGTTGGTTTAAGCGTGAGATAAGTAAAGGTGAGGTGTTACCTACAAAATTCGACTTTGGGGCCTGGAATGTTTCTTAAAATTTTGAAACCTTAGGCTTCTCTCTTCATTTAACGATGGTTCTTTCAAACATCTGATTGTTTAAAAAAATTCTTAGACTACCTCGTTTTTCCTTTGAAAGCACATAAGACCCTCTTCACGATGCACAGCCAATGACTATCCTTTAAAAAAAATCAACACAAAGTCATTTACTGAAACTCACTGTTTGAATTTTCCATTTCTATGTTTTTACTCTTAACCATGATCCTGAAAATTTCAGAGAGAAGTCCTGAGCTGCCTCTTCTCTGCACTCTCCCAACTCACTCTTACCTTTTCCCAGCATACCCTATGCCCGGGGAAGGCTGACCTCTACTGATTTCAACAGGCTTCCGGGCCTCTGACTTCCTGTAGGGTTCAGCCAATGGGAGGCACATGCTGGAGGTCAGAGGGCAGGGGCAGAGAGAAGCCGCGGTAAGTGCTCTTTGCAGGCTGCCGGTTGACTATGGGTGTGTTCTTCCTCCGTGTCGTGTTCTTACAGAAGACAGTCACTCATGTTGTGTAACCCTCTCCTACATGGCTTCAGCAACAGCCTTCCCTGTATTCCAGATATTTCTCTTTCTCGCCCTTTCTGACTTACGGGTTTGTTTAAGATTCCACACTGCTTTTAGTCCTCTGGTGCTGGTTTCCCTCAGCCCTGCACAAGCAAAGCCACTCAGTCGTGTCCGACTCTTGCTACCCCGTGCAGAGGTTCCGCCATCCATGGAATTTTCCAGGCAAGAATACTGGAGTGGGTTGCCGTTTCCTTCTCCAGGGGATCTTCCCGACCCAGGGGTTGAACCCGGGTTACCAGCATTGCAAGCAGAGAATTTTATAATCTGAGCCACCGGGTCCAGAGCAAAATGAAAACGCAGGACTTTTCCTTCAAAAACCACAATGAATTTCAAGATGGCGACCACCATCGCCATCTTGATTGAACAGTGCCGGGACCTTGTAAACGCGGGGTCCTGTGTGACCACACAAGCTGCATATACACGAAGCCCGCCCTGACTGCACATTATTTTAAACAGTTCTTACCTGAAATGCTCCTCTGTTATCTGTTGAAGTGTGCTGGCCAGATTATTTTCTAATATGAGGTCTTAAGGATTCTCATTAAAAATAAATAAATAAATAAAAATTGTGACTCCATTAGGGGTTCTGGAAAAGTGTTGTGATCTATACTTAAACACTGTGCAATTTAAAACTTTTTAGTATATTTGCATTTTCATAGGAAATTTACTTATTTTTTCTTCCTCAACGTTATACCGAAAAAAGCCACTCATTTGCGAACCAGCAGGGGCCACCACCATAACCCTTGAGTCTGACTCACCGTGGGCTGGTACCCTGGCTGAAATGTGTGACTCCCAAGCATGCCTTCTAGGCAGGTGCAGGAATTTTTAGCAGGAATTTCAACCAGTGTGTTGCTTTTGTGTTCTTTTGTTGTGTTTTTTTTTTTTTAGTACCAAATACAGAATCTACCAAATATCCTACTTTTTTCTTCTCTCTCTTAGAAATAAGACTTAAACTGAGAACCTTCTCATAGTCTGGAACCTATTTTCTCTCTCTGGCTAGAAACTTGCCTAAGATAGCGATCTCTTAGTATTACTAAATAAACACCAGTTAGGCCTCCTGTCTTGAGTAAGGTCTGCTCTCTCAACACTGTCCTTAACAGACTTGGGGGTTAAGATGACAGTCAACATATCATGCTATCTTATTAGTTTCAAAATGGGAGTCCCATAAGCCCTCTTGTGCCAGGACTTTTTGCTTTCGTTGCTTCGGTGGCAAAGAAACAGGAGTTTGAGAAATACTCTACAACTCTTGTGTTTCACTGCTTGAACTTGCCACAGGCTTTTTTGCCCTTGACCACTGAGCCTTCTTCAACAACTGTGGTAGTTACATCCATCACTTGTTTCTTTTTTTTTTTTTTTTTAACTTTTAAATTTGTATTGGGGTATAGCCAATTAACAATGTTGTGATAGTTTCAGGTGAAGAGTGAAGGGACTCAGCAGTACATATACATGTGTCCATTCTCCTTCAAACTCCCTCCTATCCAGGCTGCCACGTAACACCGAGCAGAGATCCTTGTGCTATACAGTAGGTCTTTGTTAGTTATCCATTTTAAATATAGCAGCATCACTCATTTCTAAAGCCACACTGATGTGTTCTACACACACAGTCCATTGATTTGGTCATATTGCATCTCAGAGCCTTGGATAGAGCAGGAAGCAGAAGTGGGATTTCCGTGTTTTTCTCCCCGTTTCTTCACACCTCCAGTTTTCCCAGTTTTTATTCTTTTAAAAAATTTTTTGGCCGTGCACCCTGCATGTGGGATCTTAGCTCCCAACAAGGGATCAAACCCAAGCCTCATGCATTGGAAGCATAGAGCCCTAACCACTGAACCGCCAGGGAAGTCTCAGTTTTTAAGAAACTCTCCTGAACAGTCACCTTTAATATAAAGCATTATACAGAAAAGTTCACTTCTTTGAAGATTTACCAAATATATTGTCTCATCTTTTCTCTGAAATGCAAATTTTTTCTCAAGAACAAACTTTCATTCCAAAAGGGGGTCATATAAAAAAAAATTCCAACTGTTTAAATCCAGAGCACAGAAAAATTACTCCTAGAACAATACACAGAATGTTCATTGGGCCTAAAACATTTCATTTGTTTGTGGATCGGCTACATTTCTATTCATTTGGGGTCTGTTCTTGAGATAGGCAAATAACCAGTGTGGCCACAGACATGAGCCTTCTCTTGTGAAAGCCAACAACAGAATTGCTTAGATTTTTAGTCTGGATGGCTGGAAGGGCCTGAGAGGTCTTAGATACCCAGACTACAAATGAGGAAACTCAGAACAACATTTCTGGACTGGGTGACAGAACTGATGCACAGAGTTGAGAGTTTTGTCCAAGGTATCAGATCCCTAATCCATGCAGTTTGGAAGTGGCTCTATGAAAACACACATTTTGGGGGGAAATTGGCCCCCCATTTTAATGTGCCTGCTCCTGCATCACCCAGTCCTGCCGTTTTCTTTCTTGTACATTGTTCTTTGGGTGCTGAAGTGGGGGAGGGTGCTTAATAATTACCTGTCTGCTTTCCTCTCTGTGATGTTCATTTCTGCCCCTTCCCTGGTTTACCTGCCAGACACAGGTGTTGCTCCAAATGTCTTATAGTAACAAAACTGCCATCTTTACCTATCTCCTATCAGCCAGTACTGTATTATTTCAACAATTAAAAAAAAGTTCATAGTTACTGATAACGTTTCAAGTAATTAAATAAGCCTGATCATTTTAAATTTCAGTGCTTTAAAATATAGTTATTTTATTTTAGCCTCCAACCAATAAAAATAAATGGAAAAAAATTTTAAAAATATAGTTATTTTATTTTAAAATTTATTTCAGACTTATTTGAAACATTCAGCAGAAGTAGGATAAACAGTATTATAGACAGTTCCACCAACTATCCAAACTTTGCTAATCTTATTGTATTTAACTTTTAGGTTTGGGAGAGAGGCCTGGGGTATTTGAAAATAAATCCAAACCATACTTTCATCCTAAATTCTTCATTATGCATGAAAAGATAAGAACTCAAGAAAAAACATAACCACAGTACCATCATCAAGTCTAATAAATTAATAATTTCTTGACATCTATATCAAGTCGACATTTCCCTGATTGTCTCAACAATGTCTTTTAAACAATTGGTTTATTCTAATCAGAGTCACACAAGATCTAAACATTACATTTGGTTTACTATGCCTTTTAAAAGTCGTTATTCACAGGCATTTGACTTTCACTTCATTTGACCAAGGAAAAATTGTATGGTCCCAGTTCAAAGGTGGGTGAACTGGGGCTCAGAAAGGTTAAGAAATCTTTCCAGGTTCTCATTGCTTGGGGCATGACCCAGAATTTGAATGAAGAGCTGCCTTAGGCTTCCCTGGTGGCTCAGGTGGTAAAGAATCAGCCTGCAATGCAGGAGACCTGGGTTCAATCTCTGGGTAGGGAAGATCCCCTGGAGAAGGAAATGGCAACCCACTCCAGTATCGTTGCCTGGAGAATTCCATGGACAGAGGAGCCTGGTGGGCTACAGTCCATGGGGTCACAGAGTGACTAATGAGTGACGACTGAGTGACTAACCACAATTTAAGTCCCCAAACTCCTTTTTATTCCTTCCCCTTCAGGCTACCAAGGTTTTTCCTGCATTGCAGAGAGGTAAAAGGCCTAGTGGTTAAGGGAGTGCTTGGGCTCAGTTTGGCCTGGATGCAAACTGGAGCAAGTTACATAATCTCTCTGATCCTCCACTTCTTTCTGCATCTGTAAAATAAGGTTAATGATGATGGTTTGGGGCTGATAAAATAAGAGAAAGCACATATAGAATTTAGCATAGTACTAGGCACATAGAAAGTACTCAGTAAACCTTAGTTATTATTTTTAGTGTAGAGGAGGAGAAAGAATCACAAGGTGTTTTCTGCTTTTGTCAGTAGCCCAGGAGAGGTGGTTCATCACTTTAGGATTGAGTCTGAAGGGGTTAGGGAGTTGGGAGTACAGGGTTGATTCTGCCTGAATTGGAGAAAAAAGCCCTGGACATAAAAATTTAAATAGGCATCAGAAGAGTTCTCCAGAGACCTCAGCTGGAAAACAGTTGAACATGTCTTCTGACCTTCCACAGAGGGAAAACTGGTGGGGAGTAGAGATGGTAGGAGGGAGACATCTCAGTGTTTATTCGAATTTGGAACCACTATAAATGTGTCAAACAAATTCTAAGAAAATGAATTGCATTGAAAAAAAACCCCTCTTAACGTGGGGGTAAATGCTGAGAATGGGAAAACTAAGATCTAATGACAATAATAATAGTAATAATAATAATAATGAAAGTGAAAGTGTTAGTGACTCAGTGGTGACCAACTCTTTGCAACCCCATGGACTGGGGCCCACCAGGCTCTTCTCTCCATGGGATTCTCCAGGCAAGAATACTGGATTGGGTTGCCATTTCCGTCTCCAGGGAATCTTCCCCACCCAGGGATCGAACCCCCATCTCCTGTGTCTCCTGCATTGGCAGGCGGATTCTTTACCATTTGAGTCACCAGTGAAGCCCCCAAACAGAATCAATGCCTGGAGGTGGCAGGGATCAAACCCCGGGCCTAATACATGCAAAGCATGTACTCTACCCGTGAGCTACACCCCTCTCCTGCCCCCTTACATTTTTTGCAGTCCTAGGAGGGCTTCTGTCATCTCAGGCAGGTTTCCCACCAGGATGGGACTATTTCAACCTGACACTGATTTCAAAGATCCAAGGCAATATTTTAACCTTAGTCATCCTCCCTCTGACACTCATTCTGAGAGTCCAGAACCAGTGCTCCCATATTTGGGGTTGTTGAGGGCTGAATCTGTTGGCTAACTAAAATCCTTTGTAATGTGTATTGTTTGTGCATTTATGGGTGCTGTCAACGTTTACTAGGCCCTAGGCAGTTTTTGATGGTAAGACTCTGAGGCCCTGATTAGTTTCTCGAGTCCTTGGGAAGGGAGGGTAAAAAACCCCACTCACAAGTAACCAAGAACTTGCCTAGACTCTGTTCTAAGGCCTTTACATGTACAAACTCATTAAAATTTCACAAAACACTACACTGCAGGTACCATTATTCTGATTTTACAGGCAAAAAACTGAACAAAGTGGGGTTAAGTAACTTGCCTAATAAGGTCAGAGCCTGCCCGGCTAACCATTGGGCTTACTACCTCTCTGTTGGCAGTGGGCTAAGCATGTAGGGGGTCCTTGGAAGGCAACACGGGCATCCTAGGCTGTAAAGCAACAATACTTTAGGTCCTCAATCCTTCCTTTTAGCTTAGGAGCAAGAAAGACCAGGGTATCAATTTCTTCATTGACCCTAGGCAGGTTACTTACTCCCTTCCAGTCTCAGCTTCCTTATCTGCCCCAGGGAGGAGTTTTAGATTAAAAGACCCCTCCCTGCATTACAAGTGTGGGTGTGTGCTGGGGGTGGGAGGTGGTGGGGCTGAGGTTTCTGGGCGGTACTGCCTTTCCTAGGTCTCTTGAGGAAACAGGGTGTTTTGAGGTTTTGTCCTCGTCAACTCCCACCCAGGAGGTCCGGTCCCCAGGCAGTGATGGCGCTCAAGCTTGGCTATTCCTCCTCCACTTGGAAAAGGGCTGCCACTGCGGCCAGCCTCGGCCACAGCCCGGCTGCCGCGAGGTCGAGGGTGGGTCTTTGCTCTCTGAGGGAGTTACAGCTGAGGCTGTATCCTTAGGTAGGCTTCTTGGAGGTAGTGACATTGAGTCGAGCCTGAAGGTCTAGCAGGAGTTAGTAGGAGGAGGTGGAGGGGGAAGGGTTACCCCCGCCCCCAGCCACAGAACAAAGAAGCTCTACCCGGCTTACAGTAGAGGAGGAGGGGCCGTGAGAGTGGAGGGCTGTAGGCACGAGATCGCGCGGGGGCTTCGGAGCTTTATTCTAAGAGCAGCTGGGAGGGGTTTGACGGAGTGTAGTCCGGAGTTGTAGGAAGACTCTTCTAGACACTTAGGAAGAATGGGTCGGAGGGGGGCAGGAGGCCATCGCAGAAAGCAGTCGGGTTGGAAGATGACCTCCGACTGAGGAATCAGAATCTTTCTCAAACCCCACGACACTGTGCGCTGTCCCTCGACTTTCTTTGCTTCTGTGGAAGGGCTCCGGCCAAAGGCTCATAGAGCGAAAAGAGCGCAGAGCCCCCTCTTCTTTCGGGGGCTCTCTGGTCCAGGTGCCCCAGAATTGATAGGGTAATGCGGGAGAACTCGACACTGCTGAAGATGGAGAACCGTTACCCCTCAAAATACAGAAAAACCTCGGCCGCTTTTGGCAGCAGCCTCCTCCGCCCATGACCTCATGCTTTAAGCTCCCATATAGCCTTCCCCCGCCCTGTCCACACCCGGCGCCCGAGTGGGGGTGGGGGACAGTGGCGAAGGTCCGGGGAGCGGGGGCACCTTATTTATACTGCCCGAAGATTTGGGGGGACGGGCGCAACGATTTTCCCATAGTGAAAAACGCATGGTTTAACTTTCTCCGGAGCAAAAAGCACTCGCTGTCTTGTGGGACTTCAACGAGAGAGATGCCCCGTACCCGGCTCGAGGTGGTCTATACCACCCAACCATCTTTGGTTCACGTTTCCTTGAACCCGTGAAGCCTCCTGGAAAGGCTGGCGTCCCGGGATGGACCGAAAGGCCGGCTGCGCCTTCGAGGGACCAGGGGGCTGTCCGGCTCTCGCCCCCCTGGCGCCGCCGAGGTTTGAACCCTTGGCTCGCCTTTCAGCCCGCGCCCTGCCCCCTGCTCGCAGCTGCTCTCGGCTCGGGTGCAGCGGTTTCCCCCGCAGAGGAGGAGGAGGAGACTGAGTGAGGAGCGGCTCCCGGCTCGGGTTTCCGCACCAATGCCGAGCAGCCCCGGGCGGCCCCCGGCGGCCGGCCCTCCTCCCCGGCACCACGTTCCACAGTCATGGCGCACGAGGAGGGGCGAGCGCGCGCCGCGGCAGCACCCGCGCCCCCTCCCCTCCGCCGCCCGGTTCCGGCCCCTCTCCTAGGCAACCTCCCTCCCCGGCCTGCTGCGCCGCGGAGATGGAGACCCCTCCCCAGAGGGCTGCCGTTCCAGCGCCGACTGCAGCACCCGCTCCCCGCCCCCATAGGGGCGGAGGGATGGGAGCCGCGCGCTTCGCGAACCTCCAGCCCCTTCCCGGGAGCCTCAGCCCCTCTCCCAGCCCCATCGAGGCCGGGTGCAGTGGTGGGTAGGCGCAGACCGTCTCATCGCAGCCCACCCAGACCTTGGCATTTTTGCAACGCCTTAAAAAATAAACAGAAAACCCAAACCCCAGTCGTTAGATTGCAAAGCGCGTTACAATAATCGGGATGGCTACGCAGGAAACAATCCTGCACTGGTCCGGGTCTCGAGCGGCAGCTCCCCGGCCACGCCGTCTTCTGGGGGCCTGGATTTTCCGGCCTTGCCGGAGACTCTGCCACGCCCCGGGGCTGACAGGTCCCGCGCGGGGCAGCAACTTGGTCCGCACCCCCTGCCCCATCCTCGCCCAGAGTCTCGCCAGCCTACAAAAGGTGCAGCCTCACGCACAAGCAGAGCACACATAATAAGGTCGACAGCGCACCGCCGGGGAGACTGCGAACAATGCGCCGGGCGGCCCGCGCCCGCCAGAGCGCGGCGCCCCGGGGGACAGGGGGCGCGGGCGGGGGCCGCGGCGGAGGACCCGCCGGCCGCGGCGCTGGACACCTTACTTCCTGCTTCCCCGCCCGCGGCCAGACCCAGCTCTGCGGAGGGATATCTCTCCCCTCCTCTGTCCCTCTCTCTCCCTTCCCCCGCCCCCCCTCCTTTTTGCTTCTGCTCCCCCCCCTCCACCACCCCACCCCGCCTTTCTCCTTTTGCAAGAAAATAATTTGACAGTCGATTTGCTGACAGGGGAGGAATTTGCATCCTGGATTAAAAAAAAAAAAAAAAAAGGCCGAGAGGAGCTTGGGAACGGTTGCTAGGGGTGGGTAATGGGTGAAAAAAGGGGGGCGCCGGGGAGCGGATAAGGAGGGTTAAGGGAGGGGGCGAGGGTGGGGAGCAATGCAAAAGGTAAGGCCAGGTTACCGCGGCTCGGCCCCGAGTGGGCTGCGGCCGGGGGAGGGGCGAGAGATACATATGTATTTCTGTCTCCCTAGCACACCCCCTTCCCTCTAAGCGATGGCTGAGAGGCGGTGCATGCAGATGGGGAGTAAGTTTCCTGAAGGGGAGGGTGGATGCACGCGCGCGGCCCCGCGCTGCAAATTTCCACCGGGGAGGGAGAGTGGCTGGATGCGGAGAGTTTGGAGTTGCTTGCAGCGGAGGGCAGGAAGGGGAGCAGGGCCGGGAAAGGGGGCTGGCGGGCGCTATATCTGGGAGTAAGTTTCCAGGATCGGGAGAGCCTGCACGCTTGCTCGCTAGTAAGTTTCTGGCCGGGGAGGGCGCGTGGGGCGGAGGAGAGGGAGGGGTGCATGTATACAGAAGGGGGGAGGGGGGAGCAGATTTCCTGCGGGGAGGCTGAATGCATATGGAGAGTAGATTTCCTGAAGGGAGGGTGGAGGCGTAGACGGACCGAGTAAGTTTCTTGCTGGGGTGGTGGCGGAGCTGCTGGGTTGGTGCTTTGGAAACCCAGCGCTTCCTACCCGGGGTGGGAAAGCACGCTGTTGGGTGGCGGGGGGTGGGGTGGGGGGAGCGAAGGGCCAGGTTCCCTGCTGGGGAGAGGGGCTTGCATCTGGGGAGTATGTTTCCTGGCGGAGCGATATTTGTTTACAGGCTGAGGGCAGTACTGTAAGTGAGTAGCGCTTCGAGAAGACGGCTCTGACATAAATTAATATTGAAATTACTCCATCAGCTCTGCTCGCCCCTCATCTCACCCCCCAGGCGAAGACTGGTCTTCTTGTCGGATTGCCCATGCACTTGTTGCAGAAACAGCCAAGGTAGGCAAGAAGCTTATTAAGTTACATAAAAAAAAAAAAAAAATTAGTTGGGGGATGCTCCGTAAGAAGACAGGGGAGGGGAAGGAAAAAGTGGGGGGACGGATTAGGAGACGTCTCCCCCCACTTTTTTACTTTCAGTATGTTCGCAGGGCCTTCTCTCTGCTTCCCTTCTTCCCTCTCCCCTCTCCGCGCTGCAAAGCATCCCAGCAAAGGGGGAGGGGTGAGGTGGGCGCTGTAATTGGCAGCCCCAGCTTAAAGAGTGATGGTGGTGGTGAAGCTTGCAATTGAAGGTTGTGCTGTTATAAGGCCTTCATTCTTCCAGCCAAGAAACCGCAGGACTCTAGGGATGTGCCTTTTGGGGTTTTTGACATGATGCATATGTGTATGATACGCTCCTGTGGGCTCTTCGGGGGCTGGGTACTCCCCAGAAGTTAAAGTGGCCACCCAGATGGGAGAAAGGTATAAGGGAGTAAACCTACCCCTCCACGCCCCAACTTCAGTTCGGGGAGGCTGGGAAGTTACTGCTGGTGGTCTAAAGAAATAGATGTTTAAAAAACAGCACAAAACCACCCATTCACTGGCAGAGGCCAAGAGCACCTGGCGGGCAGCCTCTGGCCGGCACTGGGCTGGGGCATGTGCGCCTGCCATCCTTAGGTTAAAAGAAAATGACTTCTGGTTCCTCCGTGTGCCTTCGAGTGGCCCGTTAGAGCCAGCTTTGTGGAAACTCTTCCCCACGCTAGACGCGGCTTTGGCAAGTGAACGTGTTGAAGCGGGTTGCTAACAGCATGGCCCCGGCTGTCTCGTGAAGTGCATGGAAGTGATGCTTACGAATGACGGATCCAGGGATGGCTGAAGAGTTCTTTAAAAAATGCCGGCTGTTTGCACTTTTTAGCAGGCCATGGAGCAGAGCTTTAAGAAAGGAGTTTTACATTGTCCCAACTGGTACCAACCTCCTGCATCACTTACTGTCACAGGAAAGCCGTCTGGTGATGGAAAAATGTGGTTTTGGTGCTCAGTGGAAGGATAACAAGGAGGAGTAGTCAATGCTTAACTAGTTAACCTGCCTTCTTTGCTTCTCTGTGCCTCTTTTCCTGGTCCTCAGCCTACTGGTTTCTGCAGAGTTGTAGGTCTTTGGCAGTCAGGTACCTTTATTATGCTGGAAGCTTTATTTATTTCCTTATTTTCCTTTAACTGAAGTATAATTGACTTACAGCATTGGATTAATTTTCGTTGTATAACATAGCAATTCAGTATTTTTATACATTATGAAATGATCACCACCATAAATATGCTAGGAATTTTAACTTGGTCAGGATAATTTTAGCATCAGGGATTCAAACCAAGACATGTTTAGTAGAGTCAGGGAGTAAACAGTAGGCAATGTGGTTAACTAAAGTTGATTAAGCTTTTTGCAGTTCTATAGACAAGCTCAGTACTAGCAGGGGAAAAAAATATGTATTAAAAAAATGAGCTCTGTACATGTTAGTGATGGAGAGTTGTTTTTTTTTTTCTTTCCTTCCTGTCATCAGATTTCCAGATTGAGAATTTGATATTTGGCAGCTTGAGAGTTGAGTTAGTTGGGAATTAAATATTATTGCCACTCATCAAGTGTTCCTAACTAGGCATTCGTTAAACAAATTATCTATTATTTTTCCCCTGCTGAAAATCTGAGACTGGTTGATGTATATGCTGGGAAGGTAAACAAAATCTTTATGTGTGTTTATCCCAGGGAAAGGGAATTATTTACATGTCTACCCTCAAGCCAAGAGCAGTCATTCTGTTTTTTTTTAATTTATGAGATTTATTTTATTGTCTTGCTTTGGCCATTAATCAAGTCACAGGAGCTTTTTTTTCCCTCTTCTGCTGAGAATGTTCTTGTGGTAATAAAGGTTTGAAGGCCCATGAATCATAATTCATTCTTTTAAAAATATTGTCAGGATTTGATTTATAGGAATTGATACAGGCAGTGACACACCTCTTTGGACTCCGCCCTTTTAGGCATGTCCATTTTCGCCAAAGAATTGTTTAAAAGACCTGCTTGACATCTCAAAAAAGAGCGTTTCCCTTCTGCTTTATGAGCACTGAGAAGATTAATTTTGTGGGTTCCATAGTAAGCATGGGTCTTTTCACAGCTTGGTAAGCAGGCTTCCACATAGCAGGCATGTGTTAATATCACATAGCGTTTATGTGAGCTTACTGTGAAAACAGTTGTTCTATGAACTGTGTGGAAAGTACTCAGTTTTGCCTCTTTTAACCCACTTGGGCCTGTGGTTTTTGTTGAGGTAGGAGCTTTCATTGTAAAAGAGGCGATAGTCTGTAGTGTTCTTTGCTGCTTATATAATAAAATATGTGGTCACAGAAACAAGACTTACTTAAAATTCTTTTTCTCCTGCTCTGATGGGTGGCTTGGTCCTAAGAATCAAAAGCATCGGTTTTTTGGGGGAAGTATGAGAATTCTCTATAAAGCTGATTAATCAGGAAATGGTAAAATTGTCTTGTGTTCAGCCATTGGCTCAGTTTACAGTATTTGTAAAATGACAAGAACTTTTAAGGTGGTTTGATTCTTAGGGCAGGAGGACAGGGTCACTGGAAAGAAAAGTGGGGAGGTTATCAGCATCTAACCATTTCTGAGCTTCAGAATTTTTATCTCAAAAATGCATGGTTTGATCCGTGAGTTGCATCCGTCTCTGAAATTCTGTGACTCGGTCTTGTGGAGAGGTCTCAAGAGATCTCCACAGTATGTCTCTTCCTGGGCCAACGGCCAGATTGCCTCATGGACTTGGGCGAGTTGATTAACTTCTCTTTTTGTCTTCTCCTGGAGAGAGTGGATTTATACCTTGGCATTCCAAAAAGGACTCTTGAGTGGCCTGGTAATCTTGACTCTCAAATGCAAGGGAAAAAAGTGCTGGGGGCGGTGGGGGGCAGTGGGAAGTGCATGGTTGAGTCCCAATTATATGTGGTAATAAAGAGTGGGGCATATAATCCCAGGCACCAAAAATAATTTCAGTTCATCTTGGAAGTTTTTCCCCTCCAGCCAACTGGTTCACCTGCCTAATTATGCCTGGTCAAATCTAAGGTTAATTGAGCTGTTATTCCCAGGCAGCAAGGGGAGTTAGTCCTGGGAGGAGTGGGAGAACCAGAACACCCAGAGTGGCTTTACCCACTTTCTGTGGAGACTTCACAAGTGGGTAATTGGGATTTGGTCATGTATTTGTGATAAGGTTCATAATAATGATATTGTATTACTGTCACCTCTATAATGTATATTTTACCACGGGCACTTTTGGGGGAAAAGCTCTTGTTGTTTTTATTGACTTTGAGCATTGACATGAGATGTAAGGATCCAGACAAGTGGTTCAGACCTCAGGCAGTAGAGATGGGTGCTGACTGTCCTACTCTAAAAATCGTTGAATTCAGCTCATTTTATTTCTGACCTCATGAAACTGTGATTTAGGGAGGAGAATCAGCTGAAATCTCATGGGTTAATAATATTTCTGAATTTGCATGTCAGAGGGGAACCAATGAAATAAAGGGGAGACTAAAACTTTGTTGATTTCTTTTGTGGGGAGGGGGAGACTAGAGCAACTGGAGATATTGTCGTGTTTTTCAGCTAGGGTGCCATATTAAATAATAATATAGTCCTGGTTATGTAAGTTTGATTCCATGGCTCTCTTAATAAACTTTTCCTCTGGGTTAAAGAAAATACACCACAAAAAACTTCTGGGATTTTGTCGAAAAATGTTTTAAGTTCTCAAGGCAGCTGCTTGTAGGGACTTCTGGTAAATTTGAGTTTACTGAAGAAACATGATTTTTGCTTTTTCCTCATGGAAGACAAGCTGGGGATGAGTGGGATATACTGAGCTGTTGGTTTAGTAACACTTAAAAAAATTTTTTTTTGATAGAGAGGAGGGGGGGGGAAGAACCTGTGCGCTTATATGGCTGGAGGTTAAGTTATTTTCATGCTGTAACTGGATCTGGTTTATAAATGCATACATTTGGCAGCTATTTATTGAGCACCTACTGTTTCCTAAGCACTGTGTTACTGCTTTGGGTATATACTGATAATTAAAAGAGACATTATCATCTTCCTCTATGCATCCCCTACTCTACCACTTATTCTGCAGTCCAGAGGGGAGGCAGACACGTAAAGAAATATATCTTGCAAAATGTGATAAATGCTCAGATGAAACCACAGGGGGCAGTGACCTGGACTTACTTAAAGTAGCCTCAAAAAGCCTCTCTGGGGATTGGGAGTGGAGGAAAACAGGGAGTATCAGGCAGAGCAAGGAAGTCTATGTGGAAGAACTTGGTGCGGGGATGGGGGTAGGACTAAAAAGAGGCAAGGTGGATAAGGGGGAGGGAGAGAGGGCGTCTGAGATGATCCTGCAGAATTCCAGGCCTCGTAAAGGTTTGGGTTTCATTGAAGGGCAGTGGGAAGTCACCGAAGGTTTGTAATGGGAAGTGACATCCCCTAACTTATGTTTCAAGGGGATGGTATTGGTCGAGAGGGCAGGTGTGGAATTAGGGAGTGCAGTAAAAGGTACTTGGAGCAGGCCACGTTGGGGAGGTGACAGGAGTTGAATGCAGGGGAGCAGGTGGGTGTGAGACACATATGAAAGGTAGAATGGGCAGGGTTTGCTGATGGATCTGGTGGAGGGTGAGGAGGAGAAATCCAACGAGGAGGTTTCTGATGGGGGCAGTTGCATAGACACAGGTGGTGCTCTTTGCTGAGACGGGGGTAAAGGAGAGTCCAGGAGGAGACTCAATCGATTTCACTTTGGGCACTGCCAAGTGTGAGATGCCTGTAAGATGGAGATGTTAAGCTTGCAGTCTGTTACAGCATCCAGCCCCAGAGGAATGGCCAGGCAGGAGACCAAAATGTGTGAACCATCAGCCAAAGGGTGGTATTTAAATCCAGGAGACTGGATGAGGTGCTCTAAGGAATCTGTTGAGAGGGAAGAAAAGGCTGTGTGTGTGTGTGTGTGTGTGTGTGTGTGCATGTGTGTGTGTGTGTGCGTGCGCATGTGTGTTTGGGCCAGGAGTGTGTTAAATGTTTCACGAGTTTAAGGCCAGAAACGTCACCACTAGATTTGGCAAAATGGAAGTCACTGGCGACTTTGCAAAGAACAGTTTGAGTGGAGCAATGGTTTAGGTGGGAGCAAAATTGGAGGAGGTTGGGAGGGCAATGGGAGGTGAAGAACCCCAGAATAGCATGTGTAGACAACTTTGGGGCAAAGTTTGACTGTGAAAGAGGGGCAGAGAAATGGAGGGGGAGTTGGGAGGATGTGCATGTAGAGGGAAGGGTTTGCAGGTGCTACTGGTCTATGTGTGTGATGATGGGAAAGGTCCGGGGAGAGGGAGGGATTGATCCTGAGCAATGGGTGGGGTCAGCCTGAGCAAAAGTCCTTGAGAAAGTCTGTAGGGAAGATCTGGCCTTGGTGGGAGGAGGGAGGGACACTTCCTTCATGATGACGGGGAGGGAAGAGCCAGATGGAGTGAAGGTGGCCGTGAGGGAAAGCTGAGGAGCTGCTGGGGCAGCTACCTGCTCTGTCTCTCCAGGCTGAGGTCCCATTCCCCTTGGGCAGGGGTTTTGGGGTCGGGCTCTGACACCAGCCAGAGACGATAAGGGTTAAGACTGCATCAGAAAATTGTACTGCGTTTTCTTTGAACATTTGACTGCATTATGGAGCAGTACAGAGGCAAGACAGGATTCTTTCGCTTGGGGAAAAGAGTCTTCAGTTAGAGTAATTTGAGCTCGCGTTAGACTGATTTGAAAACTATGATTGGGAAAAGACATCTGAGCTTTGCAGTCCTATTCAAAAGTTGGTGGGCACTGGTGTCATACGTTTGGAGCGAGAAAAAATAAAAGGCGGAAGGGCTGTTTCTTCTTCAGGCGGCCTTTAACAAAAATTTGCTGTAGCCTGCGCCGGTGGCCCCATTGATGGGGACTGTGGCAGGTGAGTGCGCCAGGAGAGAGTCAGCAGATCTGGGTTGGGGGTCCAGCACCGTCGTGTGGCTCTGGACAAGTCAGCCTCCGAGTCTGCCTCCGCATCTGTAAAAAGAAGGTGATACCATCTGCCGCCTCTTCTGTGAGAGTTGTGAGGATGGAATCAGATAATGTACGCAAAGTGCGATGTAAACTGTAAGCGGTGTGGCACATGGGCGGCAGCGAGGTGCGGTGATCTTCAGCCGGATCTCTTTTTAGTTGTGAAACCTGGCAACCAATGAACAACTTCCCTCGGTTCCCCAAAGCTTCTGCTGAAACCCCCCCCTCCCGGTGTTCTGTGTCCACTCTCACTCTTGCTCCCTGCTGGGAGCCGCCTTCTGTTTGGGGTTTTCAAGTCCTCAGTGATTTCTTTCAGTGAAACTGCTCTTACTGCCGGAAAGCTGGCATCAGCAGGGCTGGCTGTGAAATGCCAGTCTTTGTAGGTTCACGGTCTGATTCCATATATAGAATTTGAGACCTGCCCACTCAAAGGGCCAAATGAACTTGTTCTGTGAACTTGGTACAGGGGAACCTTGAACCCACAGAAGAACGCCAACAGAGGTCCAGTGGTCTTAGCAGTGATTCATTCACCTTCTGAATTTGTTTTGCAAATGAGGACTGTTGCATAAAGCTGAGTCTACCTGAAAACAGTCCTTAGCACTCAGTCTTACTCTGTATGCTGGAAAGTAATTTCTAGTTTTAAAAAGTAACTGGTGCTTCTTACTAATCGGACCCCTGGCCTCTGCCTCAGAGGTTGAGGCTTTATTTATTTCAGAATTAATTTTTACTATGAAACGCTTTAACGCCCACAAAAGCAGACAGACTAGTATAATGAACTCCCCTATACCCATCTCCTAGATGCAGAAGTTAGCGAGATTTTGCACACCTGTGGATAAGGGGACTTCTTCCTGTATTTGTAAAATAAACACGAGTTGTCAGTTATGAGAGATCAGTAGAACCGATATCAGTTTGGTTTCATAGAGAGGGAAAATAATCAACGAGAAATCAGAGAAAGAGAGAGAGAGAGGAAATGGATGATGTCATTGTAATAACTAGTGTTTACCTAGCATGTTATAGGTCCAGAGCCTCTTAGGCATGTCTTATTTTTAACTGTCTTGCAGCAACCATAGGAGGTAGCTTTTACTTTAATTTTACAGCTGAGGAAAGTGAGGCTGAAGAAGTAGAATTGAAAAAAATATAAATAAGTGATTAACCCAGAGTCACATGTCCAGCCAGCATCTAAAGCCCTAGTTTAATGCCAGAATTTGAATGGCCTCCAAATTTTGTGTACCCTCAAACAGATAATGCTATATAGTATTCAATAAGAGTTGTGGTACAGAATAAATGCTAAGGATTCTGGAAACCAAGAGGATCCTCTGGGAATTTGGGGGTTAGAACTCCAAGGACCTTAGAACTCCAAGGAAATATTCAGATGACTTAATCATGTTTTGGGCATTACATTTTTCAAAAAATTCAATTGTCTGGCTCATGCTGTAGCACACAGCTTTAAGCCTGCTTTGTGATGAAAGCCAAAAAACTTGACTTTAACAGATCTAGTGGCTATTCTTCGTCCGCCTCTTACTTTCAGCCCTGGCCCCTCTATGGGCTCCTCCGTGGTCATTTCTATAATAGAGGTCTTGGCCTTCAGTCTGCAGGCTCTGCCTTTGAACAACTGGGCCTAGAGCAGGTTGCTACCTGGAGAGGCTTCCTGGGGGCCCCTAGGGTTTCTTTGTTTTATCAGAGGCTGTAACAGAGGCTGCCCTGAGAGCCTGTCCTCGTCTTTGGGAAACCACCTCCAGTCCTACTTCTTTGAAAGCTTTTTAAAAAAGGAAAAGGAAAAAATAATGGAGTCAATACCCAAGGAGTTTTAATAGGAGGGTTGTTTGAGTCCTCTCTGTTGTCATCACAATGGGAGATACCCGGCTCCCTTAAAATTCAACTGAAGGCTACCCGTAATGAGCTGATTCTCAAGTGCTGAGACCTGTCCACTTCTGTGTTTTAATTGGGGGAACACACGTGAGCTGAGGGGTTTTCAAGGGGAGCCAGAGTAGGTAAGGACATTCGGTGGCCTCTTTCCTTTTGAAGGGTCTCAGCTTTTTTAGAGACCAGCATGGAATTCAGACAGTCTCACGGTGCAGCTCCTCATTCCTGAAGTCTTTCTTGAGGGCTCCATGGGCCTGGGCCTGGGCCAAACTGTGGGGTGGGCTGCGGGGGTTGCTGGGGGGGTACCCTTGGGCCCCTGCAGCCCTTGGCTTGCAGGACTGTTGTTATCTTGACCACTGGGCGTGTCTTTCACTCCTTCTAGACTGCCCTGGGGAGGCCAGAACTGGGTCACCACTCAATTCTGCACCCCCAGCACCTAGCACAGAGCCTGGCGATGGTTAGTACAGTACAGTGTAAATGCTTCCAGATGCTTTGTTGCTTCGGTTTTGCCTCTCTGGTTCTCTCCCCATCAGTTCTTGGTGGAGGGAGAAATCCTGGCCTCTATGCCACCAGGATCAGCTCTTGTAGCCGCTGAAGGAGACCAGACCAGAGAAATGTTTGCTGCCCCCTTGCCTTTCTGGCCTGGCAGGCTTTAGCTGGGATGGTTTAACTGAGCTCTCAAATGCAAATGTGGCCCCATCCCCCCATCTCTTTTAATAAGTGACATTTTGTTAAATCAGTTATTCAAGGCCTTATCTATATTTCTGTCTGTGCTGGCTTAGTCAAAATAGGAAAGAGTGAATATTAGATTTCTTCACCACCGCCCCCCCCCCTTCCCCTTGGAGCAACTCTACGTAAGATTTCTGATAGGGGAGGGGTGCTGTGTCCTTGAAGAAGTAAACGCTGCCTGCAGAAAAAATGTGGAGGGCTTTGACTTGTAGCGAATGCTGTTTTTCAGCAGCTGTGATTTTTCCATTTTTCTTTTTCTTTCTGTTTTGATTAGTGGAACTCATTGTGCTCCGGGGTTGGGATTGTGGTGGGGGAGGGCGCAGAGGGAGCGACATTTACTGGGAGAGCTGGAGTTGGGGAGGAGGAAGGAGAGAGAAGGGATTTATTGAAAATATATGTCTACTTCTGCTATGATAAAGCAGCAGGCATGTAAAAATGCAACGGGGAAATCATTATTGTGGTAATGTAGGCAGAGCTCCGCTTTCTCATTAACGGAGCTTAGCCCACGTGGAGGAGGGGGCTGCCGGGCTGCTTTGAGAGTTGGGGTATTCAATAATAGCAGAAACTCAGGGGATTGTCCCCATCCCCCCCCCCACCCCCTCCAGCTGCTTTCTCCTTTTCTTTCTCCAATCAGTCTGTAACCTTTTCCAAGCGGCTTGTTGGATTTCACGGTCTCCGTCCTCACCCCTGCCACCCCAAAATGCTGTGAGGACTGTTTAATTTTTAAAGTTAGAGGGAATTAAAATAAATTTTCTCCTGGGAACTTGAGGAGATTTTTGGCAACTGTGTTGTGAGTCAGAGGTTGGATTATATCCCTTGCATCTGGGGGAGCATCAGTGAAGAGCCGATTGAGAGGCTCAGGAGTTTGCATATGCTGTGGGGAACCCAAGTGAGGGGTCCACATCGCTTTAGGAGTGGTAGCTATTGCTTATAGAGAGCTTACTGGGTGTCTGGTTTATAGCGTACCCTGTGCTTATAGAGAGCTGACCATGTAGAGTGTCAGGCATCTCATCCGCACAGTTGTAAGAGGCAGACATGATGCCTCAGTCTCAGGAACTCATTTAAGGATATTCAGGGGCTACATTGCCCAGCTGGTCTCCAGAGCCAGGACTGACTCCAAAGACTGGCTCCTGATCACTAGGCCATGCTGCCTTTAAAAATTGGCTCATCACCGTCCTTGTACAGGCCTCTAGATTCTAGGAATTTGGGGAAAATAGAGCCACCACGAGGCATGCAGATGATCAGTAAGGGTAAAGTGCTCAGGGCGATTCTGAGAGCTGGTGCCCTCCTGGACAGAGCTGGCATTCTAAGATAGGTCAAGTTAGGGGCTCACGTCTTTGTTAGAAGAGGTGAATGCCCCCCCCCCCCCCCATTACCTGCCAGGCTGTGGTCCAGTTGCTGATAACTCACTTGTTCATCAGGCATTTATTGATTAGCTCCCATGTGCTGGGATTGTTCCAGTGGCTTGATGTACTAGAACAAGTAAGAGAAGGTTCTCAAAATCTAGTGGAGGACTGTTAGAAGAACATATATAGAACACAGAAGAAGTATGATGATACACAGTGATGCCTCCCTAGGAAAAGACAAAACTTCAGAAATAGTAAGTAGGAGGGAAGTCTTCAGAGAGAGGTGGTATGTGGGTGGGTTGTGTGGGTTCAGGGGGTGCTTACAGCTAGACAAAGGGGAGGGGACAGCTGATAGTCTGATTAGAATAGGAAACCACATACAGTCTGGCCTCATTGCAGTACCACTTCTATTTCAAGGCTTACCCATCTAACTTTATTTTACATCACCCTTAGTTGAATGCTCTAGAACTGTGCCGTCCAGCATGGTCACCATTAGCTATTTGTGTCCAGTTAAATTTAAATTAATTTAAAAATAAATAAAATTTAAAATTCAGTTCCCCAGTTGCGCTAGCCATATGTCAAGTGCTCAGTGGCCACCCACAGCTAGTGACTGCCATATTGGAAAGCATCGATGTAGGACATTTCCACTAGTGGAGAAGTTCTGTCAAGAGAGTGCTGTCAAACTGTGTTCTGAGGGTTTTTCTAGCATGGAATGTCCTTTCCATTGCCCCTCACCTGGCTCACTCCCACTTCCTCTAGAGGCGTTCCCTAAACACCCAAGACAGGCAGGACTTCCATCTCCCTGTCCATCTGGATTGCAGCACTCCCCTCGTGTATCTTTCTTCCCAGCATGACTTTCAGCTTTTTAAAGGCATGAACTGGGTCTTGTTCATCTGTGTCATGTCTTGCTTATCACTGTATACCTAGCCCCCAGCTGGGGCCTGGCACATAGGAAGTTAATGACATTGCAGGTGCAGAGGCTGGAGGAATTAGCGAAGGATTGGGAGGTGGGGGCAGGGGCGGTGGGGGGGACTCCTGCCCTGGTGCCGTAGTGTGGAGCTTGATCTTGACCCTGTCGGCAGTGGAGGAGTCACTGAAGGGTTTGGGGTGTGGGTGGAATGGGGCCACTTCAGATTTATGTATTAGAAAAATTACCCTGAGAGGTGTGGAGGACAGGCTGGCTCTGCTGAGCCCGCAGGCTGAGAGAGAGCAGTTAGGAAAATGTTGGAAGCGCAGAGGTAAGAGGGCTAAGGGGTCTGGACTTCTGGGCTGTGGCAGTGATGTTGAAAGAGTAGCATTGCCATCTTGCCAAGTCAGGGCCTTCTGCCATTTCTTTCTCCATTTTATTTATTTTTAAAGTGTTTTTTTTTTTTAATTTTTGAATGTGGATGATTTTTAAAGTCTTTATTGAATTTGTTACAGTGTTGTTTCTGTTTTATGTTTTGGTTTTTTTGGCCATGGAGGCTTATGGGATCTTAGCTCTCTGACCAGGGATTGAACTCGTACCCCCTGCATTGAAAGGCAAAGTCTTAACCCCTGGACCACTAGAGAAGTGGGTCTCTCTCCATTTTAGATGCTCTTTTCCATTTCTAAGGGAAACCGCAAGAATTCTTCTGGGTCCTTGTACCCCTTTTGCTTTTGAGGCCCCCTGCCATGTACTGGGACCCCCCCCCCCCAATCCACTGTCTACTTGGTTGGTGACTGTCCTCTTTCCCCCTCCTCTGCTGCCCTATGCCTGCCTATTTGTGTCCCTCCAGGGAACATCTCACTCTGGGGCATCACAAGCCTCAGTTTGTGATCACATCCAAGTAGAAGTGCAGGGCTCACAGGCTGGGATTTCAGTCTCCTGTTTCTGCCAACTCGTGCCAGGTTCTTCTCTGAGGACACTTTTGGAGGCTTAAATTGAAGAAGGCTGTGTAGAGAGTTTTGAAAAGGAGCCTGGGATGTAACTGAGATCAATCCAGTCTCTGAGATAGTTAAGAGGGAACCAGGACGGTGGGCTTTAGAGAAGCATAAGAGGATTCTTTGCTTTCAGTAGATGAGGCTGTGTACTCTGGCTGTGGTGACCTCACATTGTGCACGTTTGGGGGCAGGATGCATTTCAAAGTGTAACAGCCCCCTAATAAGTGCAAATACACATCACCAGTTTACATATATTACCTCATTTAAACCTCAAAGCAACTCTATGAGAAAGGCATTATTATCCCTATCATACAAGTGAAGGAATGGAGGTACCAAGGGATGTAGTGATTGGGCCTGAACATGCACTCAGCTCTGCCCCAATTGTTCTACATGATTTTGAGGGGTGGTTAGTGGACAGACCTTTGACCAGAGCTGGAGTGGTGTTCATGACCTTGGGAAAGTCACTTCACCTTCCTTAACCTCCATTTCCTGAGATAGTCACATCTACTTGGTAGGGCCATTGGGAAGATGAATGGCAGAATATATGCAAAAATCAGCATCTCAACAGCCAGAGGGTAACCTGTATTTGTGGAATAGAAGTCCACAGTCTAGGCTCATCCCTCTTCTCTGATCAAAATGTCATGGCTCAGATTACAAATGTGCTCCTGATTGTGAGGCCTGGAGAAGACATGATTCAGGGATTTCTCTGGTGGTCCAGTGGTTAAGACCCCAACTTCCGCTGCAGGGGGCATGTGTTAGACCCCTAGTTGGGGAACTAAGATCCTGCACCCTGCAAGGGCCAAAAAAAGAAAAGATGATTCAAAGCTTTGTTAGAGCTAAGACTTTTTCACTGAAATTGTGTAAATGGTAAATGAAAAGAGTTCGTAAGACTTTGTTTTGGAGAAGGAGGCTGTAAATAGTACATAGTGATCATAGGGAATTCAGAAAATGTCGGCAGGTCTAAGGAAGAAAATAAAAATTGTCTTTAAGTTCTCTTTAATTTGTTCTTATTAACATTTTAGTAATTTCCATCCAGTATTTTGTTTTGAGTGTAGTCTAGTGACTAACAGTATATTAAGAGTATAAGTTCTTAATATAAGTTCAAACCCAGACTGCCTGGGTTTGAATTCTGGATCCTTCAGTTACTGAAAATAATAACAACAACTTGTTAGGACTGGTTGGGATGAGATGATACATGTAAAACATTTGGGGCTGTTCCTGGCAGAGAGTAAATTCTCAAGAAGCGTTAGCTATGATACTGTGCTTTAAAAATAGTATTGGGGTTATTTTGCATATGCTTTAATATCTAGTTCATTAAATATTCTTGGGAAGCATTTTTATTCTGAAATACTTGTTTAGTATCCTCTTATTTGGATTCTGTATGTAGCACATACTGTGTACCAGGCATTGGGCCTCCTGACTCAACTAGTCATTTTTATTAGAGATTTAGCTTACTTCTCATTTGTTATTATGTATTATTAATATTGTTTACTATATTATTTATTGTTTATTATACAATAAATAGTGCTTTGATGAACATAGATCATGGAACATAGATATAATATACATAGATCTTTGATCACATTTGGATTGTTTTCTTTGGCTAAATTCCTGGAAAGTAGAATTACTGTGTTAAAGAGAGTGGGTGTTTTTTAAGGTTCTTGATAATATTTCCTAATTGTTCTTCACACAGTTATAAAATTAATTTTCATTCACACTACCAGCATAATAGAGTATGCTGCATCCCCTCCACCCTAATATTACTGGTTTTCAAAAAATGGTCATTCTTGTGTAACATGAATTATTCTGTAAACAATATGCATTCTCTCTGGGGCTCAGCTTTTTCCTTGTTGCAAAGTGGAGTACAACTGCCTCTTGCTTGATGACTGTTACTTGTTAATTTAGCAAGCTCTTTGGATTTCTGTTATGAAAGACCAGATGACCCGAATTATTCTCAGAAGTGAAGTGAGAATTTCTTCATACTTATTGAGAAGGACTTAGGTGTGCTCTCTCTCACCAAACCTACATGAGTGAGTAGTCATTCCGTGCCCAGGACACAGGATATATCAGATAGTTGGTCAGTAGACAAGCAGCATTCTTAGAATAAATGTTGCTAATAATTGACTGCAGAAATACAGGATCTTGGTCCAATTTTCTAGGAATTTGTTCTTTTTAAATCTTTATAAGAAAATGAAGGTCACCTTCACCCCCTTCAAGTATAAGAAAATACTGTCTAGTGCTATATGAAACTAGATATTGAAGAAAAAAGTTGTTCTACTGAAAATGCCACAAAGTTTGAAGAAAATGAAAACCAGTCCTCATTCCATCATCTAGGTTGAACCTCATTCCATCATCTAGGTAGAACCTCTGTTTTAAAAAGTGCTTTTTTCCTAGTTTATTTTTTTTCCATAGATATACCTTTGCACAGTTGAATGCTTTGACTGTGATTTTTTTTTTTTTTTTTTAAGAATCTACCCTGAAGTGATCATTTCACCATTTTCTGGGCAATGCAAGCTCTTTAGAACACTTTGACTCTTATACCTTCTTTATATTCCTTTTGAAGTCTTGTTGTGATTTTAATTCTCCTAAGAATTTCTATCCTATAAAGTTATTGTAATATAATAAAAAACATAATTAAAATATAAAATAAATACATATATATTTTAAATATAAAATAGATGCATTTATATTTTAATATAAAATAAATATATTTATTTTAAAATATAAATTTAGGTCAAATAGGTATATTTCAATATATATTTTAATTAAATATATAAATCTTTTATTTATAAAATAACATAAAATTATCATAAGAATTTAATCCCATAAGATATTGTTTTTAAAAGTCAGCAATCTTTTAGATTAATTCACATATTTCCTCTTTTTGGTGTTCTTCATTTCTCCCTGTAAAAACATATACATGCTTTCTGCACAGATTAATTTTCTTTTATTTGGAGAATTCCCCCTTGTTGTGTGTGTATGTATGTGTATGCTGGTGTCACAATTCTCTCAGTTTTTGCTTGTCTAAAAATGTCATTTTTGCCTTTATTTTTGGAGGATATTTTTACTAGGTATAGAATTAGTCCTTTTAAGATATCATTCCATTGTCTTCTGCCTTTCTTCATTTCTGTTAAAAAGTCATCTGTCAGTTTCACTGTGATCGCTTTGAAATTAACATATTTTCCCCCTCTTTGGCACCATATTTTTAGCAGTTTTACTATGATGTACATAAAAGTGTGGTACTCTTTGTATGTGAGCCCTGTGGAGTTTGGAGAGCTTCTAGAATTCATGGGCTGTGTTTTTTGGGTCAGTTTTAGAAAAGTCTTGGGCAGTTCTTCAAATATTACTTTGCCCCACTATTTCTCTCATCTCCTTAGACCTCTGTACGTGTGTTAGACCATTTCATGGTATCCTGCATGTCCCGTGAGCTTGTTTTTGTTTATCTGTACTATAATATGAATATTTTTTCCTACTGTTCTATCTTCTAATTCACCTACTATCTCTTCTATTGTTTCTTTTTTGCTATAAAACTCATCTATTTACTTCTTAAGTTTGTTTTTATTGTTGGAAATATTTGATTTATGATAAAATATATCTTTATTTTTAATGATTGTGTTTTTCTCTTGGTTTGGGCATGCTTGGTCATTTTTGTCTGAATGTTGGGCATTTTACTTGGAAAGTATAGAGGTTCAGGCTGTATCACCTTGATTCATTTACGCTTGCTATTTCTGATTTGCCCTTACTTGTAAGGTGGGTATTTATTAGGGTCCCTTTTTCTTCATAGGCCCTGATCTCCAGATTTTGTCTCCTTGCCCCTGTGAAACTACTAAAATCTCTACTTACCTTTTAAGTCTTTTAATAGCTACTTCTTTTTTTTTAAATTAATTAGGCTACGTCAGGTCTTATTGCGTCATGCGGGATCTTTCTTTCCGGTGCGTGGACTCTCTAGCTGTGGCATGTGGGCTTTCTAGTTATTACACATAGCTGAAACCACCCCCCGACCTGCCCCCGGGGCCCAGTAATTGTGGCTCAGAGCTTACTTGCTCCATGGCATGTGGGATCTTAGTTCCCAGACCAGGGTTTGGACCTGTGCCCTCTGAATTGCAAGGTGAATTCTTAACCATCGGACCCCTTTTAATAGCTTGTTGTTGCTAGGTTCCCAGAGTCTAGCCTTGTACACACATTGGGTTAGGTGTCAGCCAACGTGTTGAGGGGAAACTGCTGTCGAATGTTGGGCTCACTTATGTGTGTTCTTTTTGTCTGGGATCTTGGCCTCTCAAATCCTGGCTGTTGTCATGGCCCTGAACTCCAGTTTCTGTCTTCTCAGTCCAGGGAGGAAGCTGTTGCAAGCTTTAATTTGCTGCCTTTTGTTTCACCTTAATGCTCCTTCTACCAAATCGGCAAATATCCTAAGGGGAAGCATTAGTACTAACATACATCTCAGAAGCTTCCCTCTCCTCTAAAAGCTTGGCTTAATTCCTAGCTGCCTCATTGTACTCCTATGTCACACCAGCAAACAGTTATTATTATCGTTATTGTTTTATATTTTATTTACCTTTCATGGTTGTTCTATACAGGACAGTTAGTTTCTTGGCAGTTATGTTATAATGGAGGCTTCTCAGGTGGCTCAGTGGTAAAGAATCCACCTGCCGATGCAGGAGAAAAGGAGACGCAGGTTCCATAGCTGTGTCAGGAAGATCTCCAGGAGGAGGAAATGGCAACCCACTCTAGTATTCTTGTTTGGAATTCCCGCAGACGGAGGAGCTGGTGGGCTACAGTCCATGGGGTCGTAGAGTCAAACACGACTGAGTGACTGAGCATGCACACAGACACGTATCATAATAGCTGAAAGCGAAGGCTAATTTTTGTATCCTTTATTATTTGACATTGGGAGTATTTTCCATGTCTTTTAAAAAGATCTTCATTAGGTGAGTTTTAATATCTGCCCAGAACTCTTTCTTACAGCTTTTATAATCTGCTTGACCATTCTATTGTCAGATACTTAGGTCATTTCCCATCAAACTCTTATATAAGTAATGGTGCAATCTTTGTGCCATAGTACTGTATTATTTTAAAAATACTACTTTAAAAGTATGGAATGGGAATGATCAGAGTTGAAAATATTTATCAGTATTGATTATTTTCATGCATATGTCAGGTACGGGAATAAAGCTGTAGTCTTTCTCTCAGATGTTTTAGAAGAAAGCTATCCTTTTTGAAAAAAGTGTTTTTCCTTCCTTCTTTTTTTTGATCGTGCTGCGCTACTTGTGGGATTTTAGTTCCCCTACCCGGGATTGAACCCGGGCCCTTGGCAGTGAAAGTGCAGAGTCCTAACCACTGGATAGCCAGGGAAGTCCCTTCTTTAAAAATATTCCTGTAATGCGTACCATGTATCAACATTCTTTTACATGCTTTAATATAATACTAACTTAAATTTTCCTAATAGCCCTAGGACCATAATGGTGAGGAATCTGGGGCAAGAGAGGATAGATAGCTCACTCAAGTTCACAAGATGACTCGTCCAAGGCCACACACTCTTCAGTGGCAGAGTTGGACTGTGCATTCTGGCTCTAGAGCTGGTGCTTTTAACCCCCACACTGTACCACCTTGAGCTAATTGTTGTGATTTATTATTTCCTTTCTACCAACGTTGGCTTTTTCCAGGGCTTCCCCAGCCTTTTCTTAATTAGGCATTTATTTTTTTCTCCCATGTGGTAGCTGGGGGATGAGTGTGAATGTGGGGACAGTTTGGGGAAGGAGATGCCATGGACAGAAGTGACTCCTGGAACTGGGGCTTTGTGGTGGCCACTCACTTTGTAGATCGGCCGGTTGAGGTTTCTAGTGGCTTGTAGTGAATCTGTTGGGGATCTGGTGTGGATTCAATGACAAGGGAGTCTCTTTTCTTTAGTTAATTAATTTATTGTTTTATTTTTGGCTGTGCTGGGTCTTCGTTGCTGTGCATGAGCTTTCTCTAGTTGTTGGCAAGCGTGGGTTACCCTCTAGTCTCGATGTGCGGACTCCTCCTGTGGTGGCTTTTCTTGTTGCAGAGCACGGGTTCTCGGGTTGTGGTGCCCAGGTTTGTTGCTCCGTGGCATGTGGGGTCTTCCCAGGTCAGGGACTGAATGCAGTCCAAACGCAGTGGGGCCTGCAGTGGCAGGTGGATTCTTAACCACTGAACCTCCTACAAGGAGGTTTCTGCTTCTACCTGATGGGCTAGGGTTTGCTGGGCCTTTGCAGTTTAGAGAGTAAGAGTAAAAGACTCTGTCTCTCCCTTCCCTGAACATCGGGATGTGGAGTAACGATGTATAAAGAGTGGGCTCCCGACGCATGGGAATGTCAGGGCGGCCACGGGGCAGCAGGGACTGGAAAGCTTAAGCACCAGCGCTGTGAGCCTAGTAAATTGGATGGAGTAGGTGAAGAATAAGGGACCTTTGGAGCAGCTGGACTCCTGTTCCTTTGTCTTTAAGCCTGTCTTTGGAACTTCGTGTTCATTCCCATGTGTATATCTTCTTTCTCCTTGCTTCGCTGTTTGTCATTGTGTTTTCCTGGTCCCATTCCCCTACCTCCCCTTCCGCCTCTCCTTCCCTTTGGGTCTGATATTGATTTGAGGGAGAGGTAGGGGTGGGGTTTGCTGGTATTTTTTAGAGTGGTTTGAGTTTATAACTTGCAGTGATTAATTAGAGAGGGCTTTGCAGGAGAGATGCGTTTATTAAACATATCCAAGCAGGTCACCAGGAAGGAATGATGGAGTAACAGAGAACTGAAGGGGCTCTGTCCCTCCCCTGCTCATAACCTTTAGTGGCCCCCACCTCAGTGAGTGAAAGCCAAAGTCCTCACGATGGTCTGGTGACACCCTGTCCCGCCCCCGCTCGCTTTTGTGATAGGATGTTCTACTGTTCTCTACCTACCCACTCACTCCAGCCACAATGACTCTCTGACTGTTCCTTGGATGCACCTTCCATGTTCCTGCCTCAGGGCCTTTGCCCAGGCGGTCCTCGCTGCTTGGACGGCTCTTCCAAAACCTGGATACCCATCTGTGTTGCTCACTGTCTCCTCCTCCAGTCTTCACTCAGATGTCTCTCTTTACTGAGGCTTTCCTTACCTCTGCATTTAACACCAGCCCCTGAAGTCTCCATCCTCCTTATCTCCTTGACTTTTTCTTTTATCCCCAGGCTCTTTAACCTTCTAGCTTCCATATAGTTTGTTGTTGTGTAGTCAATCAGTTGTGCCCTACTTTTTGCAACCCCATGCATGGACTGTAAGGGCCCCTCTCCCCCTCCCCCATTTCCCTCCCCTCCCCCCATTTCCCTGCCTTCCCCCCTTCCCTTCCCCCCTCCATCCCCTTCCCCCCTCCATCCCCTTCCCCCCACCCAGCTGGCTCCTCTGTTGATGGAATTTCCTAGACGTGAATACTGGAGTGGGTTGCCATTTCCTCCTGGGGGGGGCGGGGATCTTCCTGACCGTCTCCTACTTTGCAGGCGGATTCTTCACCATTGAGCCACCCAGGAAGCCCTCTGTATTGTTTATCTGCTAAATATCTTTATTGCCCCTCTCCTCCCTCCTAGAATATGAGCCCCCAGAAAGTCAAGGATCTTTGTGTGTGTGTGTTCTCTGTAGTATCTTAAGCACCCCGAATCATGCCAGGCACATAGTAGGTCCTCAGAGGTGTATATTGAATGCTGGGTCGTTGTGGGGGGGTTCCTCTGTAGAGCCCCCAACTCAAGAGATTTTCATCACATCTTAGGATCTGGAAAGTCTCTTTGCCTGTAGGAATTTTTTTTAATTAAGATTTTTATCATTGTCATCCCCTTCCCCCTTCCAGTTCATTTAAGACTGTTATGAAACAAAACTCATTATGCTTCAGAACCTGACGGAGCTCAGGCCCCGAGGAAAGTGAGAGGAGGCGGCGGCAGCTCCCCGCCTGCCCCCTCTCCTTGGTTTTCTCTGGTTGGTTGGTTCACTTAGGATGTCCCAAAGCCCACAGGGTCGAGGGGAGCAGGGGACCCAAACCTCCCAGGATGCATCCGAGGGAGAGTGTGTGGTCAGCTAGAGGGGACGCCTGCCTTCCTGCAGTGAAGGCTTTTTGCCAGTTGCCAGTACCGAGGGCAGAAGGAAGAAGGAGGCAGGCTGGAGAGGAGAAGAGCGAGAAGGGACAGTGAGGTGTGGTTTTTTGTTCGGTTCGGTTGGAGGAGTGATGATGTAAGGAGAAATGAGGAGTGTGGTCCTCCTTGAGTGACTGTTAAGTTTTCACTTCAGGTGATGGGCAGATGGCATTCATTTGCTCATCCATAGTCATGGAGAAGCCACTAGGATACAGATGGGCTAGAAGAAAGAAGGGTCTGTGGGCCTGGGCTGAAGTCAGCTCTCCCATCACCACTCAGAGGCCGCGGGTTGGATGGTCCCTGGGGACCTTGGGTGAACCCAGTGGCTCAGAGCTAGCACGCTGAACTTCTCCTGGATCTGTGGGTCTTTGGGAAGTGGGAAGGCCCTCTGGCAATAATTCAGGTGTGTGGATGGGAGAGAGGAGGACTTCGCGGTCGATGAGGAAGTGGCTTCGACTCCTCCCAGCATTCTTTTCTAAACATTTTCCTAGCTGAATACATCTTCAGGTTTTTCAGAGTCAGGGCAGGCCTGTCCTCTGACTTCAGGAGACCAAGGGTTTGCTCTAGGTCTTAGAGCTTCATTCAGTTCTGAATCTCCTTGTGACTTTTGCTTTTTCTATATGAAAAAAGGAAGAGAGCTTAGGGAGTAAGTTCTCCGATAGGGACAGGCCAGTTATATGAAGTTATTGATAGACTCTCAGCACGCAGGGATGTGAGATGTGGAGATATGGTGACGCATCCTGCGGGGAGCCTCTGCCCTCCAGACCAGGGGTTTCACCCTCTGCCACCCTTTCTGCCCCAATCTTAGCATCTCATCAACTAATAAAGTAGCAACACCGACTGATTTGAGTTTCACCGCCTTTCATTTCCTCTCCTGTCTTCTGGTTCTGGGGCCATAATAAGCTTCAAAAAGCCACTTGCCAAATGATCAGCCCTGAATAATCAACCCTACAGAACTAAAAATACAGGGTTGCATTATAATGCAGATGTACTGATAAATTAAGGGGGAAATAGTTGAGTCTACAGTTGTTTGCTGATATGTTGTCCCAACCAAAAGTTACATAGGAAATAAATGATTTCACCCTAGTAAGTCCTGGGCATGTAGTTGACTTATTTAGAATGAAGGCTCCGGAGGCCAGAATCCTGCTTTGAGCCCATGTGGGGATTATGACAGCATCTTGACTGGTTGTCCTACTTCTGACCTTAGATGACTTGCCAAGCCCTTGCCAGCTGTCTCACACTGTAGCTCTCTGGGTGACTTGGTGTGATCCATCTTCAAGGCATATCTCCTACTGAGGATGTCAGGGGTCCCTCCCCTCCTTTTTTGTAATGTAAAAGGAGATATTTCCAAAACAAAAAGAACATATCTCTCGGCATTTGCTAGACATTGGTGGCTATTTCCCCCTGTGGCTCAGTGCTAAAGAATCTGCCTGCAATGCAGGAGCCACGAGAGGGGTTTGATTCTTGGGTCAGGAAGATACCTTGGAGGGGGCAAGGCAACCCACTCCAGTATACTTGCCTGGAGAATCCCACGGTCAGAGGAGCCTGGCGGGCTGCCATCCGTGGGGTCGCAAAGAGCCTGAACTGATAGGACTGAAGTGCCTTAGCATTCAGGCATTGGTTATCGTGTGCCCTGGGTCAATAAGATCTTCATTCTTATGTATTAGTTTGACTTAGTCTTATTGGAAATGATGAATTCAAGAAAAATGATTGAATCCTCACTATATGCAGAATACTAGGCAAAGCATTAGATCAAGAATTGGCAGTTTTTCTATAAAAAGCCAGAGAGTTAATATTTCGGCTGGGTGGGCCATGCCTCTGTCCTGAATACTCTGCTCCGCACTGTAGCATAAAAGCAGCCAGAGACAGCGGGTAGATGGGTGAGTGACTGTGCTCCCTGCAAACTGTACTTGCAGGACCAGGTGCTGGGACTTAGCAGCAGACCACAGTTGCTGACCCCTGGTCTGACCCTTTTGACCCCTTTGTTGGAGACACAGCTATGAACAAAGCCGACATCATCATGTCCCTTTTGGCGTTTTCACTCCCTTGGGAATAATTCTTTGCTATTGTTAATAGCATTACTTTGGAAACACACCTGTTATAAATAGTTGACAAGTAGCTTTGGGGGGAGCATTGGAAGCCTAAGTAACTTTACTGAAGAAAGTTTCCAGTGAACACTCAGTTCTATTTATATTATCTACTGGTGTGTGTGTGGGGGTCTGGGCGGGGGTGGGGTGGGGTGGGGGGTACTATGTGTACTTAATTTGGTAGACACTATTTTTGAGTTGCTCTTTTCCCCACTTAACATGATTTTGCATGCGTATTTCTATGTGTTGGTCTAGATTGTATAATTTTAGTGGCTACATAGTGTTTCTTGCTGAATTAAGGCATGTCATGTGCTGGGGTGTAGCAGGCACTTGTGAGATGTTTGTTTCCAGGTTCAGTGAAACCCAGAGTTGAAAAGGAGCTGTTTTCTGCAGAGGCTCTGCTGGTGGGAACTGTGGCTGTGGGAGGCTCTGGGAGAGCCTGGTTTGCCTGATGTCCTGGTACCTGCCTGCCAGGTGACACCAGCCTCTGTAGCCAGCGACCTGCTAGGTAAGTGTGTATTCAGTGCAGACATTTAAGTGACAGGTAGTGGGGTGATCTTTTACTAGAGTACTATTCCCCAAGTGCAGGGAAAGCACTTGTGGGCCGTGAAGCAAAACTTGGGAGTCAGAGGGTCGTTGCAAGGGCAGATGGGAAAGAAAAGCAGCCCGTGGAGGAGGTGGAAAGCCCAGAGGGAGGGATTGGCAACAGGTATGCGGGAAGGGCCCGGGTTCCAGAGCCAGACTGACCTTGATTTGACTCTGACTCTTGGGGTTGTCCCACATGTGCTGCCACTGGGTACATTCTTGGTCTCTGTGTACATCAGTTTTCTGTGCTGTAAGATGGGGCTTATCATATCCCTTCCATGGAGATAATGGGAGGATCAGAATAATCTCGTAAGCATGTAATACAGTGCCTGGAGTCTAATAAGCATGCTATGTATATGATAGTTTTTATTATTTGGGGTGAAGTGTGCGGTCTCTGTTAGGGCTGCAGCTTAAAACAGTAGATGTTGTTTTATTATTATTCTTATCATGCGTGTGTATGTGTTCAGTGGCTCAGTTGTGTCTGACTCCTTGTGATCCCATGGACTATAGCCTGCCAGGCTCCTCTGTCCATGGGATTCTCCAGGCAAGAATTCTTAAGTGGGTTGCCGTTTCCTTCTCCAGGGGATCTTCCTGACCCAGAGATCAATCCAGCGTCTCCTATATTGGCAGGTGGGTTCTTTACCGTCCTAGCCACCTGGGAAGTCCCTACTCAGCTTTCATGCATTCATTCATTTATCCGCCACACACACAGAGGCCCAACTTTGTGCCTTGGTCCAATATGCAGTGGCGAAGAAAACAGGCATGGTGATGGACTTTAATCAAATCACCCCACAAATGTGTACTTACAGACCGTGATAAGAGCTGTGAAAGAAAAGTACAGGGCCTTTAGGTTGGGGGAGGATCTCTCTCTCTCTTTTTATGAGACACTTAATTTCATTAGTAATCAGTGAATACAAATCACAGTGAGATTCCATATCCCCGTTTGATTGTCAAACATGGAGAAGCTGTGCAGTAGCAAGCATTGGAAAGAACACAGATCACTGTGTGCTGCATTTACGTGCTGCTGGTCGGCGTGTAAATAGGTGAAAACCCCTGTGGAAAACAATTTGGTATTATCTCGTGAAGTTGTATGTGCACCTATGGTGTAACCTGGCATTTCTACTCCTGAGTGTAAAATTGCCTTGAGAAGCTCATTCACGTGGGCAAGGCGAGGTATACTGAGAATGTTCCTTATGGCACTGTTGATACTAGTGAAAAACTGGAAACCCAGATGCTCATCAGCCGGAGGATGGGTTAAAACATTCTGGTCACACGATGGGCTGTTATCTGGCAGCAACACGAATGCATAACCATTTCCCTGCAATGATCTGAGTGAATCTTAGTCATCTAAGGTTGGATTTAAATAAGCAAAACCCTGGGAACTTCCCTGGCAGTCCAATAGTGAAGACTCTCTCTTCCACTGCAGGGCACACGGGTTCAACCCCTGGTCTGGGAACTAAGACCCTGCATACCGTAGGGTGTGGCCAAAACTTAAAAAAAAAAGAAAAATTAAATTAACTTTAAAAAAAGCAAGACCCTGAGTGTTCCATACCATATGATACTTTTGGAATATATTTTAAAATCAGCAAATATTTAAAATACATTATTTAGGGGTACGGATATATACAAGTGATAGTCGTTCAGTCATGTCCGACTCTTTGTGACCCCATGAACTGTAGCCCTCCAGGCTCCTCTGTCCATGGAATTCTCCAGGCAAGAATACTGGGGTGGGTTGCCATGCTCTCCTCCAGGGGATCTTCCCAACCCAGGGATCCAACCCGGGTCTTCTGCATTGCAAGCAGATTCTTTACTGTCTGAGCCATTAGGGAAGCCCAAACTTAAATAATAAACCCATAAATATGAGTTGGTGGGTTCATGGTTCCCTTCTGTGGGAAAGATTTGTGGATGTTTTTGTGATGAGATCCCCACATGCAGGATAGATACGGGAGCCAGGAGAAGCTAGCTCTCAGTTTGAAGGCACAGTAGGCTTTTTTTAGGTTTTGCTTTGGAAACTTTTTAAAGACCGAATTATGAAATGTTACCCATCAAAGTAGTGACATTAGGTGCAAGGGTGTGCATTTCTTTCTTTCTTTTTTTTTTTATCATCAGGAGTGTATGTTTTTGATGACTACAAATGCAGATAGGATATGGGAAACTGGCTGTATCTGATATGTATCATTTCCTGCATATGCACGGTGGTGCTGGGAGATGTCAGCGATGAAGGGCTGTGTTTGCAGCCAGGTGTGAGATTCCTTGTCGCAAGGCTGCTGTCGCCATGAAGGGGCAGATGTGACTGGGTGATGAGGCCTTCTCGAGTTTGGTGCCAGAGTTTGCAGGCAGAGCTAGTTCAGAGATGAGTAAGAAGGGGGCACTTTCTGTTTGTAGATTCAAGCTCAAATGTGCATATTGAAACTCTTCCTCACTTTCCCTCTTCTGGTTGATGGGCCTTGAGGTATCCTTATCTCATTTGTAGAAGGACAGAAGAGGAGGTGGAGGGAAAACCTTTGTATGAAAGAACCAGCTTACAGAGAGGAGTTGGGGATGGGCTGAAGGAGAGCTGAGCTCCTCTGGGATGAATGGCGCATCTGTTGGGAAGATTCAAAAAGATGCTCTTATCAGGCTGCTTGACCTGAGGCAGCATAGAAGTCACCAGAAGAGCAGAATGGCTGCTAAATGAGCAGGGGATCCTGGGCAGCAGTAACTGAAGGAGGAAAACTTGCAGAGGGAGGAAGGAGTCCAGAGGAGGAGGAGATGGGGACCAAGAGGGATTGGAAAGCCAGATCACACACACTGGCTGCTCGAGAGAATGGGAAATGTTTCACGTGCTTGGACATTTAACAAGCGTGTGAAGAGCAGAGTGGTTCCATGTGGTTCCAGAAGGTAAAGTTAGAGTGGAAAGACGGAAGCTACAGAAGGAGGTGTTTGGTCTTAGTATATACATCAGTGTTTCTCAAGCTGTAGTTGGCATTCCATTAGTGGGTTGTGCAATCAATCTAGTGACTAAACCAGCAGTTTAAAAAATATGAAATAGAATAGAAAGGTTGAAACAGAATTGGAAAAAAAGACTTGAGTGGATCAGATGTGTATGGGTCAGTTTTATTTATGAAATATTTGTTCAGTTTTATATATTTATATGTATATGTTGATATTTTATGTACTGAATCATGATATAATATCTTATTGGGGTAAGGTGGAAAAGTTTGAAGGCCATTGTTATGAGCATTTAATAACAATACTTAACCATTTATTGAGCTGGTGGCTCAGATGGTAAAGAATCTGCTTGCAGTACAGGAGACCTGGGTTTGATCCCTGGGTTGGGAAGATCCCCTGGAGAAGGGACTGGCAATCCATTCCAGTATTCTTGCCTGGAAAATTCCCTAGACAGAGGAGCCTGGCAGGCTACAGTCCATGGGGTCGCAGAGTCATTGGACATGACTGAGCAACCAACACTTTCACTTTCACTTTCCACTGTGCAGGCACTTTGCTATGTGCTTTATATACATTCTCTCATTTCAATTTTACAACAACCCTTGTAAGCAGGTATTATTGTTCCCATCTGAGAGATGAGCAAGTTCAAGTTCACTTTCCCATGTTAAGGAGCATGTAAAAGACTGAGCTTGGAATTGAACTCGAGTCCAAGTCTCTTAAAAGCATGTGCATATGACAGAAAGAGAAAGATAAATACCATGCAATATTCACTTGTATGTGGAATCTAAAATATGACACAAATGAGCTTATCTATGAAACAGAAACAGACTTATCTATGAAACATGGAAAACAGAGCAGACTTGTGGTTGCCAGTGTGGGGTGGGTGAAGGATGGATTGGGTGTGGTAATTGCAAGCTAATGTATATGCAATGGGTGAACAATGGGTCCTACTTTATAACACAGGGAGCTATATTCAATATCCTATAGTAAACAATAATGGAAAAGAATGTGAAAGGGAACATGTATAACTGAATTGCTTTGCCATACACCAGAAACTAACACAACATTGTAAATCAACTATACTTCAATCAAATAAATAAAAAGTCTGTGAAATAAAACCCTACCTAATTAAAAAAAAACAAACAAACTCCTATGCATATAATTATGACCACTCTCCAATGAAAGAAGAATCATCGGAGTGTCTATCACATGGCACAGGTTGCCTGGAAAAGTGAGAATTGTTGGAGCAGAGGCTGGGTGGCCACCTGTCAGGGACTGTGGAGACAGGGGGACTGTGCTGTCATAATGATCGCCCTCCAACATCCTGTGGCATAGCCCAGGATGCCACTTGTCTCTTGTCCCTCTTTTACATCAGTTCCAACTCTGGAGTTTCTTTGATTATCAATTGGAATATGATTTAATTAACACATAGATTTAGATTTGTTTAGGTGGGATTTTTTAAGCAAGTTTTCTCATTTTTCTGTAATGAATGTACATTTATTTTATGACTGCAAAAACTCATTAAAAATGAAATGTTTTCTGATTTTCTGGAGTGAACACAAATCAATTTTATAATTTACAAAAGTCACTGAAAAGAATAATGCTGCATTGCAACAAAAGACTTTAATTAAGAATTCTTGCTGGCAAGTTTCTGAAGACAGCTGGCAATTGCTGCTCCCCCTTTTGTGTGGGCTGGGGAAGCTGTGTGTGAACCACAGGAGGCCATGGACTGCAGCTTCTCATCAGTTGCCTGGACCAGCCCACCCTCCCTGCACAGAGCAGGATGAGGCAGGGGTTGTGGCATAGGGGAGCCCCTTTTCCCTCTCAGCTGTGAAGTAAAGCTTCCATTGATTCTCTCTTTTTGTTTTTGTGTTTTGGGCCGTACCACACAGCATATGGGATCATTAGTTCCCCAACCAGGGATCGAACCTGTGCCCCCTACAGTGGAAGCTCAGTCTTAACCACTGGACCAACAGGGAAGTCCCCCATTAATCCTCTTTAAAGCTGGGAAAGATCTTAGAAGTCATCCCCACTAACCTCTTTGTTTTAGATAAGAGAAAACTTAAATCCTAAAGAAGGGATGTGACTTAGCTTTGTTCTTGACCTATTGCATGAAGAGGAGAACTGGGATCACCTCTCAGATGGGTTAGATTATGTTGCTTCCACCAAAAGAAAGAGGGTCCAGAAAGTTGGTTGAGTTTGTGGGGGGGATAAAGAGCAAAGAAGTGGCAAACCTTCTGATTTTAATTTCATAGGAGAGTTCCAAAATGGAGGTGAGGGGAATGTGGTCTAGTTGAAAGAATCTCAGGCTGGGAGTTGACCTGAGTTCTGCTCCCAGCTTTAAAACACCCTGTGTAAACTTGGTTGAATCACTTACTCACTGTTGGAGGACAGATTAATTCTTGTTCCTCGTGTATTGCTTAGTCAACACACTGCAGGCGTACTCATCCCCAGCAGAGGATGTCCTCAGGCTTATTTCCTTCCAGAGCCAATGGCCTAATCTTAATAGAGGAGTTGCCATTAGTGGTATTCTCTAGAACTTCAGGCCACAGTAGAGGAGATTCTCCAGATTGGTAGGTGCCAGCCTTTGAGTATGGTTGTTACATGAGTGTGAGGTATGAGCTCAACTCTTTGATCAACTCAAATTCAGAGATTGTGTTTTCTGAATCCTCACTGTGCATGGTAGAGTGCTGAGGTTCTGCCTACTATGGATGCCTGATTCACTGAATTGATGGTGTGTATGTGCGTATTGTGTAAGTAGTTTGTGGGTCACATGGAAATGGGATCCAGGTCTACATTCAAATAGTCTGATTTTTGCTCTGTTGATGGACTGTCCGTGTGAAACGTAAACATAGGCTGTCTGATTTCAAAATCAAGTTGTGTCGAGGAGCTCTGTGGTTTGTGATGGGGTTGACTTGAAGTGGGTCACTCTGTGCCTGAGTAGGCAACCTAGGGGAGGGGGGTCAGGAGAAGGGGAGTGGGGAGAAGCAGAAGCTTCTTCTAGGCTTCGAAGTTACCGAAGGAGCTGAGCACAGTAAGGAAGTTACTAGGATTGTGGCATTGTGATTGGCCTCCAGACTCATCTCAGATGGATCATAAAAGAGCTGATAAATTTCTCTTGGGTGGCCTATCTTGGATACGAGATTCTCACTGGTTAAAGTCGTCATTCCTTTGACCTGGGATGCAACACAAATGTTACCCTGCCTGATGGCCTCAGCTGAGAGGGTAGGCAGATGTGATTGTTGTTGGGGTTTGTTTTACGCTCTGTTATCAAAGCTATTAATATGACACCTTAAGGCTTTATGACTTGATTAGTGGCATCAGCATTTGAAAGAGCTGGCTTAGGGCTGCTGTTAAAAGTTATGGGGAGAGTAATTAAGTGGTAGTTGTGAAATGCAGGGGTGGTTTCTGTTTACCAATGGCTTTGCAGGGAGCCCTGCCAGTTACTGAACCCCCATGGTGAATTTTTTGAGAAAATGAGTTGGTTTGGGTGCTCTGCTGTTAACTCCAGACAGCCCTCAGTTTTTTCTCTGCCTGTGGTTCATGCCCTTAATCTACTGCCTGGGAGCGCTCTCCTTATCATTTAGTCCTCTGCTACTCAGAGCATCGCCCCTGGACCAGTGGCATCCGGCATTACCCAGAACAGAAGGTTGCAGAATCAGGATCTGTGTTAAGATCCTCAAGTGATCTGGGTGCCCTTTAGGTCTGAAAAGTGCTTGGGCTAGCACCTGTGCCCCCTGAGGTTAGAGATTTGTAGCAATGTGGTTTTTATTGTGTAGTGTAATAAACTATTTAAACCCTAGTGCAGAGGTATAATTCCCAGTCTTGTGTCTTCAATTAGAGCCTGGAGAGTGTGTGTGTGTGTGTGTGTGTGTGTGTGTGTGTGTCCATTGTCACTTGTGGCATCAGCATAGGCTTGTGGTTTACAGTCCTCCCCACAGCTCGCCGAGTTCTTGGCACAGCTAGTCATTTCTTTGAATGCAAGTCTGGCATCCTAGAATGTGGGGAGTGTGACCAAAACACCACTTTCTTCCTGTTACTCCCCTGCACAGAAGCCCACGGTGGCTCCCACTGTCTGCTGTGTCACGTCCAAACCTCTCGCTGGGGTTCCCAGGCTTATCTACCCCGCTTTCTATACCACTGAGCTGATCTTCCCTGCAGCCTGGCTTTGGGTCCCTTGCTTAAAGTGTTTTTCCCACCATCCTCCTGGTGGTCAGTGGTTTCTCTGTTCTCTGCCCTTCTGATTTGCTCTGCTGTACCATGGAGTCCCTGGTTGTTCTGGGATGCTTGTTGAGGCCTTGTGGTTACTTGCGGGCAGGTCTTAACCCCTCAGTCAGATAACACACTTTTATTTCTTTTCTTCCAGTTGTATTGAGATATAATTCACATATAGCACTGTGTAAGTTCAAGGTGTACAGCTCAATGATTTTTTTAAACAGATTACATAGACTCTCAATGAACTTTGTTTATTAAACATGATGATTTGGCTTGCATGCATCATGAAGCAATCACTGCAGTTAAGTTTTAGTGAACCTCCATCATCTCATATAGATAATAAAAGAAAAAAAATTTTTTTTCCTCTTGTGTTAAGAACTCTTGGGATCCATGCTTTTAGGAGGTAGGAATACCCTTGTATGTCAGGGACCCCAAGCGTCTGGCAGGTGTCTGATGATTGAGCACCTGTGGATTTCTTGGTATCAGTCATCAGGAGGCCGAGGGTTTGGTGTGAGTAGGGTGAGGTGGCTACTGGCTTCACAGATAGGTTGGGGCTGGTGAGGGCTTTGAAGAGAAGCCCAGGGGAGATTGGAGGGGACTCCACTGAGGGGAGGTGGGGGGACTGGATTGTTCACTTTCAGTCCTTCCCTGATGGTACCAGAAGTGGAGGAGGAGCGCCAAGCTGTTTTTGATTAATTGCAAACCTGTCCGTTTTCATTTTATGTGAATCTGGAGATGAGAAAAGAGGGGCAAAGAAGGATGAGGAAGAGTGTAGGGTCTTCCCAGATGGCTCAGTGAGTAAAGCTTGGTGGTGAGAGAAGGGGGGTGAAAAGGGATGAGGAAGAAGGGGTGCAGAAATAAGGAATCAGGCCGTTTGGATGTTGTCCTGGTAAAGTTTGGTGTAAAGGCTATATTTACTTCTTACAGTGATGCTGGTAGAATCTTTTTCTATGTTTAGAAAAAGTTTATGTAATATGAGAGTATGTATTCTTTAAAAAAAAAACACAAAAAACCTGAAACTAGAATAAAACTTAAACAGACCAGTTACCATAGAAGAAATTGAGAAACTTATCAAAGAGCTTTTCCTTAAAATAGTGTAGGACCAGACGGTTTCACAGGTAAATTTTTTCAAATATTGAAGGCGCAGGGAATTCTATTGCTATTTAAATCATTCTAGAGCAAAGAAATAAGGAATGCTTAAATTCTCTTTGTGAAGCTAGTATAACAAAGCATAACAGAAGAGCACTATGGGCACACAGAACTACAAAGTGATCTTGGCTTTGAATATTGATGCAAAATCCTAATAACATAACTAGCAAATAGAATCCAGCAGCCCACAGGAAGAACTCCATGGGCAGGTGGACTTCAGAACAGGAGTGCAAGGATAGGTTAATTTTAGGATTTCTATTAATAAGCTCCCCATATTAAAGGATTCAAGGAGAAAATAAGATACTGAAAAGGTTTATGAGAAATTAAGCATCTCTTTCTAATAAAAACTCATAGGGATAACTAGATACCTCCTCATCGTGAGAAAATGTATCTTTATCAGGGTGGTAGCCAGATTTTGCTTAGTACTGAAGTGGTAGATACTAGATACATTCCAATTTAAAAATTCAGGTTTACTAAACTTTCTGCAGTAATTGCTTCATGATATATGTAAACCAAATCATTATGCTAAAATTATTAAGTACCATAATTATATAACCTTGTTTTGGAGAGATAAGCTGGTATAATTAGATAAGAGAAAGAATTAAGAGGTATAAAAACTACTAAAAACAATAAGAGAATTCAGTAAGGTCATTGAGTGTATAATTAATGCACAGAAATCAGTAATTCTCCCACAGAAATGATATTCAACTAGAAAACATGACGGAAGAAAAAGAAGTTTCACTTATGTAAGCAGCAAAAGAGAGAAAAAAAAAACCTAGTTATAAGCTCAATAAAAAATATACTTATGTGTAACTTCAGTGCTCCTAAGGGGCATAAAAAGCTTAAACAAGAAGATAGTATAACCCTGGCTAGAAGGGGTCAGTGTTATAAAAATCCTGTTCATTTAAGATGTGATGACAATAAAATTACCAATAGGATAATTTTGGTAGTAGAAGACTGATTCTAAGTTCATATGGGAAAATTAGCTTACATGAAAATACATAAAAGAGAGAGGAGGGGATAATTCTAACAGATATTAAGTATTTTAAAAGCTATAGTGATTAGGATAACTTGGTACTGAATAGATTGAACAGATGAGACAGAATAGAGAGACCTGAAATAAATAGTGGTGATGCATATTTGTGTGTGTAATTTGTGATAAAGGCAGTTTTTCAGATTTGTGGGGAAAGATAGTAACTTCGTACAATACTACCACCTTGGGGGAATACATTTAGCAGGCGCTCTACTTTCTGTCTTAGGTCAAAATAAGTCTATCAAAGATGTAAATGAAGAATGAAAGTAGTAGAGCACTAGAAGAATTTTTCTACGGTCTTGGATTAGAGAGACATTTCCAAGTTTGACACAAATCCTGGAAGACATAAAATAAAAGATTGATATCTTTGACAACATAGAAATGAGAACTTCTATAATGAGAAAGACAGCATCAACAAAATCAAAAGATATACGATACCCTGAGGGAGAAATATTTGCTGCATGTGTGATAAAAAGAGCTAATTCTCTCAATATGCAAAGAGCTCTTAGAAATCAAGAAGGAGCATTAACTTAACTGAAGAATGAGCAAAGGACAGGAACAGAAAATCATAAGGAAAGAAGGGTAAATGAATCTTTAAAAGACAAGATGCACAAACTCTCTTATAATAAAACATGCAAAGCAGAACGATAGTAAAATGGCACTTGTAATCCGTCAGGTTAGGAAGATCAAAACCTAAGTTGGTGAGGATGTAAGAAAACATGCTTTTGTACATTGCTGGTGAGAATAAATGGATACACTGGTTTGGAAAGCAATTTGTGATTTTTATTTAAATTGTTAGGTGCTCGTATCTTAGGGCCCATCGGTTCTCTTTCCTAGGTATCTGTTCTATAGATGCAGTCACCTACATGCACAGTATTCACTGAACATTTTTGTAATAGTGGAAAATTAAGCACAGTAATGTATCTGTTGGATGGAGAAATAAATATTTATTTATTTAGTAAGGGCAAAATAAAACAGGTGGTTCAAACCATTAGTGAGTCAATAAATCAACTTAGTGGGTTGTGACACAGTGTGAAACAAAGAATAGAAAATAACAGAGTGCATTGCACGGAGTGGGTAAATATTTAGTGAGATTTTTGTTTCAGTTTTGCATATTCACAAGTGTGAACTGGGTCACATATTTCTTACTGTGGGCCTCAGTCAGCAAAGTTGGAAAAACACTGCCAGAAGAGTAGAAAGGAATATATTAGGTTGATGGCTTATGACAAGAATAGGTCTGAGAAATGTAATGTGGAGTAAAAAAAAAAAAAGAAGCAAGTTGCATAATGGTATGTACAATGGTATGCCATTTTTGAAAATGTATATTTTTGGTGGAATCATGTATTCATACAAAACAGGCCTGAAATATGTGCACCAGGCTCATATCAGAGAGGCCTTCTGGTGTGATATTGAGAGGGGCCTTGACTTTAAATCACATGCTTTAATTTGTTAAAAAGAAAGTATGAGTGTCTTACTTGTGTATTTAAGTGAGCAAAAAATGTTTACACATTATAGAAGGACTTTGCAACAAATCCATGAAGTCACCATGCTTTTCCCTCTGTTGATTTGCATTTTTCTAACTCATTTTCTTTTACTGATCCATTTAAGTGTCTTTCCTTTAGCTTTAAATTGAGTATCTTATAAATTCTTATCAGCTTGTTAACTTTGTTTTTCAGCTATTAGTTTAAGATTGTACATAAAATTCTTTAAACAGTGTTATCAGTGGCTCATTGATTGGATCTTTATATGTCTTTTCTAAGTTTTCCAGCTTATTCTTTGGGAATTAATTGGGCCCCTGGTTTAGTCATCTCAGATATTTTTTTCTAAGAGCCAACTTCAACTTTCATCCTCTTCTCTGACATTTGTTTGTATTCTTGTTTCTTTCTTTGGTTTTCACATTTCCTTTTTCTCCTTCCTTTTTGCCTTCCACAAATTTCCTTCAACAGCAGTGCTTCTCAAATTTTAGGGTGCCCATGAATCACATGGGGCCTGGAGCCCCAGTTAAATGTGGATCTAGCAGGCTGGTGGTGAGACCCCAGATTCTGCATTTCAAACCCACTCCAATTGGGGCTGACCTCCAAGGAGCCAGAAAGTGGAGGCAGTGGCCCCTGTTTCTCCTCTGACCTTAGGGCACCAAATATTCAAGTGTCTAATAGCCAGCGAACCCACCAACTGTATAAATATGATGCCCCAAGTGTGTCCAAAGAACTCATACGCATCTCCTTTAATGCAGTGAAGATGGGATGTCCTGCCTCACCCTCTGGCTCCAGGCGGGGCTGACCACCACACACCGTCCAGGTGATCCTAAAGGACAGAAGGGTTCATGGCTGCAGAATTTCTTAGGGCATATTCGGTTGGTTGAGCTGACCACCTTTGCTCAGCACAGCTGTCTGGGCTCTGCTGATTTAGCTGACTTTTTAAGAACATTTTGGGTCGGTTGTTCTGAGCCTCTTTGAAAGTCCATGGACCTGTTAGTGGGAACATGATGTAAGCTGTGGACTTCCTCTCCAGAAATACACCACCTCCATTTGTGCATACTGAAATTCCAGTTTTTCTTTTACTTGTTTGGGCTTTAGGCACCCAAAAGCCAATCTATAAACCATTCAACTGACACCTTATTTAAGGGGAAGAATCCCAAGAAGAGGAACATGATTGACCATGCCCTGGCTCCCTGTGGCCACCGGGGACCTGGCTGGCCGGACACTGGTTCCCCTAGATGTGGTCTCCTGAGCCGAGCGGGCAGACCCACCCAGACTGGGCCTGCATCGTCTCGGGAGAGGGCAGCCCCACATGTTACCTCTGCAGCTCAGCCTTGCCCTCAGCTCCGAGAGTCTCCCCTGGCCTGAGGAAGCGGAGACTCGGATCCCTTCCGGCCAGGATTCTGGGCTCAGATGCTCTGCTGGCTTTGACATGGCAGAACCTCCCGCCTTGTTCCCGTGTCCTGTTTCCTTCTCTCAGTCTCGGTTCTTCTCGGAGGCTTCTGTGTTGGTTCCTGTTCTGCTGACGTGCCTGGTATCCAGTCCTGGGCTGGGGCCAAGACCCTTTCGTGGGCTTTGCTTGAGCGGTGGGATCCCAACCCATTCACTTACTGGCTGTGTGACTCTGGTATATTATGTAACCTGACTGGCCTCGGTTTCCCTATATGGGTGATGGGAACTATAGAATATACCTCTACAGAGGGAAGGATAACTGTGTGTTAGTGTGTGTTGCTAACCAGTAACTGGCACGACTAGTCCTACTCCTAGGGGTTGGATCTGCTGGATCCAGCCAGCTGGGGCCTTGGTAACCTTCACAGATGTCTCAATACCTGTGTTGCTGAGGCTCACCTGTGCGCCTCCCCCACCCCCATCACAGGGCTTTGCCTACTTGTTGGGACAGTTCAAAGTTTCATCTTCTGCCGCTGCCTTCCCCAAAGTCACTGTAAGCTCAAACTCTAGCTTGACTTCTCTAGTATCTCCTTGGACAAGGAGGCCTGCCCAATGAACCACAGTTAATCTGTGCATGGGATTGGACTGGCTTGTCTACTCCCTGCTGATCCCAAGAAGGAAATTGCAGATCAATTTCACTTAAAAATACAGCTGCAAAAATCATCAGTGGAATAAACTAATGGCCTCAGTACTTTGGGAAATATTTATTGTGTAACTCCCATCCACTGGTCATGGTCCTTAGCCCTGGTGATTCTTCTGTCCTTGGGGCCATGATGGAGTCCTGAGGCCCCTGGGGGTTGTGGGGAGGGGTGGAAAAGACATGTGGACATTTGATTACATTGCAGTCCCTGTGACAAATGTGATAGTGGAGGAAGAGAGGACTGTGGGAGCCCAGAGGAATGAGCCGGTAAACAGAGTTTACTCTGTTTTCATAAAGTAAGGATTGGAAGGCTTCACAGAGTAGGTAACATTAGAATAGGTCCCTGGAGGTCGATATCTCTCTATCTTTGTCTCTTAATTTTTTTCAGATAAATTTTATAATCATGTACCATGGTCTTGAAAGATGAGTTTTGAAAAATTATCAAGCATGGCTCATGCCAGTAATATGTGCCTGGTTCAGTCAAAGAGACTAATATTAATAGAAATAAACCATAAAAATTAGAACCCCCAATATTTAGAATAGTGCCTAGAATATAATCAATGCTCAACAAATATCTGATGAATGAGTGAATGTAGTCTCAGTAGATGCAGAAATATACTGGAAATAATTATATGTGCTTTAGAAAGTATCATAAAACTAAAACTAAGTGTCTTAGAGGATTTACTCCTAAGTATGATAAAGAACCTGCTGTGTATAATCATGTACCAAGCCTTCCATGGGGGCTGCAGGTTCTGAGTGGAGAAATTCTAGAAGTGTGCTCTGAAAAACAGGAACTAAACCAAAATGTCCCTTATCGCTACTCTTATTTAGCATAGTTTAACAGATGCTTGTCATACCAATATAGGAACAAAAAGAAACTTAGAGGGATTGGTATAGGGAAGGAAGAGATAAAAACATCGCTGTTTGCAAATGACACAATTTCTATTCAAAGAAAATTACAAAATCCTATGTGACTGCTTCTGATCAGAAGTTACAGTATTGAAGGGTCAGTATCCCAGGTTTTTGCCTAGATTTCATGCTTAGGCAGTTAAAATTCCAGTGAAATACTTCAGAAGGCATGCGTAATAATCATCCTAATAATCAGGAAAAATTGGTGGGCAAGCATATTGAAGGATGTCTTGAAAATCTTTTAGCAGTGGGCCCCTCTCAGCAAAGGAAGCAGGTAAGCAGTAGTTATTAAAACTATACTGTATTAGGATCAGACCGAAAAAGGAGAGATGGATACAATAAAATAATCTAAATAAATGGAAGGCATTGCTATTGGTGAATTTGGAAAGGCAGACAATAGTGAAAGACAATACTTTAAGGTAAATGGCTCCTGGGAATTCCCTGGCCATCCAGTGTTAAGATTAGGGCTGTGCATTCTCATTGCTGAAGACCTGGGTTCAGTACCTGGTTGGGGAACTGAAATCCCACAAGCCTCATGGTGTGGCAAAAAAATTAAAAAAAAAAGTAAATAAATAAAATAAAATACAGTAAATGACTCTTGGGAAGAACTAAATAACAGTATAGAGAAAATGAAGTCAGATATGTCTTATAGTTATAAACTCTAGATGTGTTTAAAACTCAGTTTTAAAACCTCTTTAAAACTCAGAAAAAGTAGATGGAGTATTTATCCTTGCTGTGGAGAGCAGATGTATTTGTGAAAATTCCATAAAAATGATCATTGAGGAAATGGGATATGCTGTGAAGGAATAAAATCTATAAAGCAAAAATAATAACCATACACCCAGTTGTCTCAGGTGGACTGTGTCGGCCTGGGGCTGGGGTGGGGCCCTCACGGGACATGTTTACGGCTGGGGTGACTCAGTAAAGTGGATTTTTTCCCCACAGAACCCCCTAGTAATTAAAGTGTGCTAAAGGGGAAGGTATAGAAGAGGGAAAGAGTTGTGCCAAACTAATAGCTATAAAACATGTTGTCAAAAGCATGCACGGAACTGATCAGGCTCTTCAGGGTAAATATTCAGATTGTATTGCTAAAATAACCAAAACATAGGAACAAATCATTTCATACAAGGCCCAGTTAATAAAGTGAGATGTGGAGAACAGTTCAACTTCCTAAACACACAAGATACTTAAGTTAGAACAGATCTGAGTTAGTTGGCCTATCTTATTAGTGACAAATAGATCAAATTTATAAAACTCACTATTGAGGATTGTGGGAAAGAAAACAGGGTACCATTGGCATTATCGGAAAGGGGAACTGTTTTTCTAGGGAGCATGGTGACTTTGGTGACACTGCTTATATCTTTTTTTTTAATTAAAAAATTAAAAAAAATTTTTTTGACTCTGCTGCACAGTGTGTGGGATCTTAGTTCCCTGGGCAGGGATTGAATCCATGCCTTCTGCCAGTGGAAGCTCGGATTCTTAAGCCCTGGATTGCCAGGGAAGTCCCAACACTGCTTATACCTTTTGACCAGTATTTTTACTTCTGAAAATAAGTCTCACAGAAGTAATCCCAGAGGGGCAGAAAACCAACTCTTCCAAAGATGGGAAAGAATTGGAAATCATCCAAATGTAGATAACCCAGGAAGGGTTATATCTACTTATGCATATCTACTTTATGCATAAAGTCTGTGATGGCAGTGCCGAGGAATCCGTGGCCACATTGAGGCTGAGAGCTGGTTACAGGGGCCCGGAATGGCACGGGGAGATTCACCTTTGCTCAGGGCAAGCCGCTGAACATCTACACACGCACGCTGAAAAGAATCTGGAGAAGGGCAGAGTTTATTTGATGTGTTTTTGATCAAGTTTCCCCCCCACCCCGGTAAAATTGTTAATATGTAATGCAGGTTTTTCAAAGAAGAAAGGAGGGGAGGAAATTCTGATAGTAAAAAGGGGAAACGTGGGCAGGGTATGGTGGAGAGACAGCCTGGGCAGGGCGTCCACGTGGGCTGGATTTGAGTCACTGCGTTGCCATGCGGTTTGGGGCAAGTCACACATCTTCTCCAGCTTCCCTTGTCTCCTCCCCAAAACGAGGTAATGGGGACAGCCACCAGTGCGATCCCAGGAGTTCTTGCCTTCTGAGCAAACCCTCTTTCATTAACCAGCTTTGCAGAGTTCTGGGAGGGCCCTGACTGGTCTCCTTCGTGCTGTGCCCATCTCTACAGAATGTTTTTAGTTCTGGGCAGCTCCACTTCTACGGTGACAGCAGAGATGGGGGGCAGATGAACACATCCCAGAACTAGACAGGCAGCAGAGCCGTTGCAGATAGCCCCGAGAAGGTACTGCAGCCCCCTGGAGGCATTAAACAAAGCAATAGGGACCCCTTCTGTTTCAGAACCAGCGATGTGGCCCAGGAGAAAAAGACAGAGCCTTAAAAGAGAACATTCTGGTGAGCAAATGCAGATTGGCCAGACTGTTGAATTTCTTTTAGAAGATGAACTTGTGGACAAGGCAAGAAGGGAAGGATGCCAGACACTTAACTGGTGTGTTTGGGACACTTTGGGGCCTAACTAATGAATTCTAGTGTTGAACTCTTAATTGGAAGCTGGATGACCTTGAACTTCGTAACCCGAGCCCCGGTTTCCTCATTGTGAAAAATGAGGATAACCTCTTCCGAGTCTGTCGTGAAAAGAACTTGGTGGGATGTTGTGCCTAAGCGTTCCCTGTGCTTTCAGTTACTCTTTGTCAAGGTTTTCCTGAATGCCTGCCAAAAAAAAAATGGCATGACGCTGAGTCCCGTAGGGAGTACAGTGCAGTCTGAGTGATCATGAGTGATCATTTGGGCCTTTGGGGAGCATGTATAGCCGGGAGCGGGGTGATTGCATGAACCCCTGCAAAAGTATGTCATGAGAAGGTAGCAAGGTCGGAGTGGTGTTTTTAGGATGAAGGAAATTGGGCCATTCAGGGCAAAGAGTGAGGAGCTAGTTAGGAGGCAGAGTATGGGGATGCCTGAGAGAGAAAGAGTGGTATTTGGTGGGGGAAGGTGCCAGAAGGCCTGAGGTGGATGTAAGGGCCCTGCAGGGTGTTTTGAACACATCTGTGGCTGTTACCTTGTGGGCCTTAGGGCAACCCACCTGCCAGGTGAGGGCTCTGAGGTTCGCAGGGACTGAGGGACCCGAGCTGCCCCCCGGGCTGACGGCCCAGCAGAGGCCTCTCGCCTGCTCTGCTGCTCCTGTGAACCACACACCCTCTCAGGAAGAGCAGGCCCGGGCCCTTCTTGCTCTGAGGAGAGGGGCTGTGGAGAAGGAGATGAAGGGCAAGAAGTTTCGGAGGTGGAGAAGAAGGTGGAGGTCGTGAGGGGCTCTGACTGATTTTCAAGAGGCGGTGATAGAATGTGGGACCTGGAGTCAGTCACTGGGGTGAGTCCCAGCTTTAGAGGTGCTGCAACTGTGACCAAGTAAATCAACCTTTCTGAGCCTCAGTTCCTCCCTCTGTAAAATGGGGCCATCCAGCTAACCTCCTGGAGGCTGGGAGGACTAGCTCATTTAGAGTTATGTATGGAAAGTATTTGGCACTTTCTAAGGCTTCCATGCACGATAGCTGCCACGATGATGATGACGATTGTTGTTATTATTTTACTTTGTTTTTTGTAATTATGAAAGATTGGCGCCTCTTAGAAATGAATAGTTGGCTTTGCTGCCTGGTGGATCAGTAACACATTTTGCTTCACGTGGCAAGTAAATGCTTCTCTCTCTCTGCCCTAATTTATTTTCGATTTAAAGCAACTAACCTTTTTTTTTTTTTAATTTTTTTATTTTTTGCAACTAACCTTTATTAAGGACCGTCTGTGTATCAGACATTTTGTTCTGTAATTTTACATATATTGTCTCATTTAAATCCTCCTGTTAATTCTTTGGGAGGAGGGGTTTAAGTATTCTTATTCTTTAAAAACATTTTTTTAAAACATTTTTTTATATGGACCATTTAAAAATGTTTATTGAATTTGTTATAATGTTGCTTCTGTTTTATGTTTTAAGGTTTCTTGTCCCTGAGGCGTGTGGCATCTTAGCTCCCTGACCAGGGATCAAACCCACACCCCCGGCATTGGAAGGCCAAGGCCCAACCGCTAGACCATCAGGGAGGTCCCAGTATTCTTGTTTGTAAGATAGGGAAATGGAGTCTTAGAGAGTCAACAAGAGGGGATCCAAACTCTGGCTCTCTGAGCAAACTTCTGGTGGACGCTGGGTGCAGGGCCTGGGAGAGCCCAGGGCCCTGCCCCTTCCTAGTCAGTGACCTGGGACCAAGCTGGTAGGGGCAGGGGGCTCTCATTTCCTTTCCCCCTCCTAATTACAGCTTTGAGTCAAGGTATTTAACCCCAGGGCTTACTCTTCTGTGGTTACATGGTAGTGATAACAGCAATTAATTGGGAGGTTATTGTAGAGATTAAACAAGATAATACCCAAAGCTCTGGAGCACAGCTGTAAGTGGTGGCTGCCATCGCCCCTGTCTCCAGCCTCAGACTGTCTCCAGCCCCCTGGGAAAGGGCCCTGTCTGTCAGCTTTAGCCTGGAGAATGGTATTACGTGAGTGCATAAGTGCTGAGTCATGTCCGACTCTTTGCAACCTTGTGGACTATGGCCCACCAGGCTCCTCTGTCCGTGGGATTTTCCAGGCAAGAATACTAGAGTGAGTTGCCATCTCCTCCTCCAGGGGATTTTCCCCACCCAAGGATTGAACCCGCGTCTGCTGTGTCTCCTGCATTGCAAGCAGATTCTTTACTGCTTGAGGCATCCAGAAAGCCCAGTGGGTATCATAGCTTTGACTAAATATATAGATGTTTTAGGGGACCTTAAGAGGAGTTTGCCGAGCATTGCAGTGTGAACTTATTTCCACTTAGGATGAATCCAAAGCAGACTCAGTGTGGGTGTTCCCTAGTACGAGAAAGCTAAGGTCTTGTCTTCTTGGGGCCTTTGATTTTGCAGTTGCTTAGCTGAGGCAGGAAGGAGGAGCTGGCAGGAAGAGCAGTTAGAGGGCAGGATTGAGAGGAGGGAGGAGAGTGAATTGCTAGGCTGGGAGGGTTGGGAAATGAGACTGGGTGGGGCCCCTCACCCAGTAGAGGCCTGTGGATCAGCCAGAGGCTTCCAGGCTGGGTGCAAAGGGGCCAGAGGTCGGGTGTTCTGATAACCGGGCTTCTTGGAGTTGGCCTTGGTCATGGTGTCCAGGCCAGCTGGCTTGGAGTAGAGAGCAGAGAGGAAGGGGAGTCCCCCGAGAGGGATGGAAACCCATGATGCAGCCACAGAGACATCCAGGAGGGAGAGGAGTTGGGCGTATCCTCCAGGTCATGGGGTGGACAGCCAGTTGGTGACTCTCTGGAGGTGGAGGAGAAAAGAGGAGTCTAAGGGGAGCCCCAGTTTTAGGGCGATGACTGAGAGGAACCCATCAGAAGCAGGGCGGAAGGGAAAGCTGCAGAACTGACATGGGTGTGTAGGGGTTGAGAACCTGTGAGAATGGCAGGTGGGGACATCTGGTCAAGAGCAGTGTCCCGGCTGAAGCCCAATGCCATCTGCAAACAGATCCTGGTCCTGGAAGCCCCCAGCTGTGGGTGAGTCCAGCACCAGAGGGTGGGTTTAGTGGTGGTGGAGTGCTGGTGGACCCTCAGGGGGTTGGGCTGGAAGCCGCCAATTGGAAAGACACAAGCTCCAGATTGGGTTTTTTTTTTTTTTGCTTTCTGGGGGGGCTGTGCCAGCTCTTAAGTTGCGGCACGTGGGATCTTCGTTGCTGCTTGAGGGATCTAGTTCCCTGACCCCTAGGCCCCCTGCATTGGGGAGTGTGGAGTTTTAACCACTGGACTACCAGGGAAGTCCCGTCCAGATTGGTTTTTAGAACCGCCCCCCACCCCGAACCCCGCACCTACCTGTACTCTGCTGCTTAAAGCTTGCCCACGGCCTGTAGTGGGGAGGCCAAACTCCTCCACCTGCTGTGTCGGGGCTGCCCAGAGCAGGCCTTGTATTAGCCTCCCGGACTGCTGGGATGACATACCAGCCAGCTGGGGGATTTGAAACAGCAGAGATGTATTCTCTGGCGTTCTGGAGGCCAGAAGTTCACTGTCAAGGTGCGGGCAGAGCTGGGCTCCTCCAGAGGCCTGGAGGGCAAGTCTGTTCACGCCTGTGTCCCAGCTTACGGTGACCGCCGGCAGCCCTTCCCCAACCTGTAGGTGCATCGCTGCCTCCGTCATCACACGGCCCCATGTGTATCTGTGTCTCTTTTCTCTCCTTGTAAGGGCACCAGTCGTTGGATTCGGGTGGGTTTGAGATGACTATGACCTCATCTTAACAGTTACATCTGCTGAGACCCTGTTTCCTAATCAGAGCCTATTCTGATGTTCTCAGTGGTTCTGAATTTTGAGGGGGGCATCATTCAACGCAGTATGGGCCTCACCTCTTCCTGCCTTTCTGGCCTCATTCACGCCTCCCCCAACCATGACATCCTTCGGGGAAGATGTCTAGAGCCGATCCTAGCTCAGGTTAACTGTCTCTGTTTTTTTTTTTATTATTTTTTTTTTAACTGTCTCTGTTTTGTCAGCTTCCCTATCTGTGAGCACCCCAACATCTCCTCAATGGCACATGTCCTCTGCCAGGCTTGGGCTCCTTGGGATGGGGACCGGACTTCACCCGTCCCTCCTCACTGCAAAGTAAGTTGGTGTTTGAGAGCCCAGCCTCAGAATGCCAAAGAAATGGATTTGAATCCTGTCTCTCCACCCAATCAACTATGTGACCCCGCTCTAACCCTCCAGGCTCAGTTTCCCCATCTGTCAGATAGAGCTATTACATGAGAATTTAATAAATTCAATGAGAAGAAGTATGTAAAGCAGCCTAGTGGGGGGCTTAGGGTCTCCTTGAGGGTGGTTGCCGTGTTTTTTTGTTGTTTTGTTTTGTTGATTTTTGTTTTTGCCATGCCACATGGCATATGGGATCTTGGTTCCAGGAATCAAACTCACACCCCTTGCACTGGAAGTGTGGAGTCTAAACCACTGGACCACCAGGGAGGTCCCGCCATGTTTTTTTATTCACTTTGTGTTTCTGGCACTTGGTCCAGTGTCTGGTATGTTACGTGCTGTATAAAATATTTGTTGAATAAGTGATCGCGTGGGGAGAGTTGGCTTGATGAGAAGGAACACTGCTGTGTTTATGGATGGGACCCCCTTAGAAGCCCCGCTTCCTCCTGCCCTCGGTCCCCGAGAGCTGGGTAATTGCATTTTGAGTTTCAGCTGAATGCTGACAAGTGGCGGTGAACGGGGGTCGCAGTTTGAGTCAGGCTCAGCTCCATACCTGCTGTTTCTCTTTCATGTGGATGGAACAGACTCTGGCTTTTTACATTCGCGGTACCTATGGTGGCTGCAACAGATGAGTCACCATTTACTGTAAAGCTTTCAGATGCCCGGCAGGCATATACCAGTCAGGAGTGAGAGGGCCTTCTGCGATCAGGCACCCCAGCCACGAGCATATAACAAGGGAGAGAAACTACTTGTGGTTGCAAGTGGTAGGAAGGTCTTAGGTGAGGGTCCATAGCCATCTTAGCTTCCTCCTTCCCAGATTTCCTATTGGAGTTTTACTTTGATCTGTAGGCATATTTTGAAGTCACTTAAATAAGTCTGTGCAAATTTGTGTCTGCTTGCTACTAAGTTAGAGGTTTATGCTTCCGTCTGGTTTTGGTTTTACGTGGAATATTAATTTTTTTAAAGGGACCTACTCCCATTTCTTGATTATTGGTCACTGAGAGCAGTGCTTCAAAGTCTGAGACTTTTTTTTTTAATCCTTTTAAGTAGAACTGACTTTGGGTCTTCTTTGCCTGCATGTGATGGTTTTCTTTTCCTTTCAAGAGATGAACCTGTGAAATTCCATTTGGTCTCGAACGGTAGGCAGGACTTGGGGCATTTCAGTTTTTGTGGATGAACTTGGTTGTAAAGGACCGAAAAGACTGGCAGGCACTGCGTGTTCTCCCTTGCAGGTGGGACTGGTGGGGCTGGGTGTGGGGAATGCTGAGTGGCTGGAGAGGCACTCTCAGAGTGCCCAGCACGTGCCTGACTCTGTGCCAGGGCCCAGCTTCCCTGCAAGCGGGCTGTGTGGCAGGGTCTGGGGCTCTCATGGCATTTCAAATCTGATTGAACACATACAACCCTTATTGTGCATGTCTGTGTGCACATCTGTGCCATGGGGCCTTGGGTAAGTTATGGGACCTTTCAGCCTCAGTTTCCTCCTCTGTAAAATGGGCATACTGACACTTTTCTCAATTGGGTGGCTTTAAGGATTTGATGAGATATTTTAAGGCACCAACTATAGGCCTGGTACATAGAAGGCTTCAAAAAAATGGTCATGGTAATTACAAGAAGTCCTGTGAATCTCTTTGTTTTCAGAGTATGGATGGTGGAGGGAGCCTTTCGGTGAGAAGAGGGAAGTTAAGATATTCTTTTTAGGTAGTCACCTCCCTGGTTCTTGGTGGTAATTAATTCAGTATCCTAAGTTGTCCTCTGTGTTCATTTGCCTAGTTTCTGCCTCTCTGCCTGGGGTTTGGTGCTGGCCCTTATGGAATACCCCCTTTCTTGTCATCTAGGGTCCATCCCTTCCTCTTGAACTTCTTCTGTGATTGGCCAGTCCATGCTTTCCTGGTGTATATAGAGGATGGCCACAAGCCCCTGCCATATAGTTCACACCCTCCCCTTTGCTCTAGGGGAGGTGGTCCCAAGGCCCCAGTCAGATCCCAGGGTTTCCCAGGCATTTTTATGCCTCCCCTGGGAACAAGAGACTGTCAAAGACATCTGTTTGGAATTCTGAAATTCAGGGCTCTCTGGGAATGGCCGAGGGTTTTGGGGACAATGGTGACAGAATATTTGAAGTTGGAACTTGGGGACATTCAGGATGATGCCAGCTGTAGCTGGACAGAGTCTCCAGGGAAAGATCAAGGGGCTGGGCTTGGTTTTTGTCTCCTTCCTCATGGGCAGTGTTTCCTGAGTCTGCGCTCTTCTTTATCCCCAGCTTCTGGAGGTGAAGGGCAGAGCATGCTTCCTGCTTGAATTTGCCAGCCTCAACGTGGTCTGGTTGCCTCTACTGCCCTATCCCAGGGTGCAGTCCTTGCAGTGGGGTGGGGGGAGCTTTGTGTCTTGTTTGCGGCTGCCTCCCCAAGACATGCCCTCAATAAGCCAGTGCTGAGAGAGGGAGTGAATGAATGAAGGACCAGATGACAGCTCCTCACAATGGGAAAAAATTTAGACAGGGTGAGAGTGCAGTCCCCACCCCTACAGAAGAGGGTGGTTCTAACTTGTTGTTCTTTCTTCTGTGTGTGCGTTTGTGTGCCGAGTTGTGTAGTTGTCATTGGAGGTGAGCCACGTTGATCTATAGATCCTTTTGCTGGGTTGTCCCTGGTGTAGTAATGATGTGACATCTCTGGGGTGGTTGGCTGGGATCAAGGGGACAGCCCTTGTCTACGACCGGGAGTATTTTTCTCTGCACAAAAGATGCTGATCCGATGACCTTTCTCTTTCCTTTCTCCCATTGGATTTGTCATAACTGGATCCACGGGAGAAAGGAAACCTATTCATGTCGAGTGGGCCAGAGAGGTTTAGTGATGTCTTGTATGTAATAATCAGGATTCGAATGCCACTCTGAGTCCAAAGACAGTGTTCCTTCTGCAGCATCACCCTGACCTCTGAAATATTAGAAGGTTCTAACCCTGGAATTTCCATCCATCCTGGGTCCTGTGGGACCTGCTTGGAAATTGAGAGAGTGTGATAAATGATGGTCACCAACAGTGGCTTTCTCCACTCATTGCCGCACTGTAAAGGATCTGACCAGGAGGAATGGGAGTCAGAAATCAGAACACTGAAGCTGGCCGCTGTCCCCAGAGCCCTCTGTTCCGCTTGATGTGTTTGGAACTCTGTGGTCCTGGTCTCAGCACCTCTGGAGCTCTCCCCCCACCATCCCCCACTCTGACCCCATTGTCAGTTTCTGGGTACTTCTGATCAGCATTAGGCCTGGTACTGTCTACAGCCATGTACATTGCTTTTCTAAAGCTTTCTGTCTGGAAGAACTCTCTTGTCCCAGGGTTTTTAGAATAATTACATCAGGTTCGCACTTCCTGGGCACCCAGCACTTGCAGCCACTTGGAAGGTGTGGGTCCTTTTCTGATTAAGTACTGACATTTGGGGATCAGCTTCCATTCAGCAGAGCTGCTTTTCTTCTTTTCATGCAGGCAGGTACTGAGGTACCCAGGGCCCCCCAGTTGGTAATTGGGGCAGATCAGACCTCTTGTCAGGGGAGCTCTGGGGGTGGAATCTAGTTGCAGTGGGGCCTGTACTTTCTCTTTGATCGTTTTAGGTTTAATACGCTCTCCTCTGTAATGGAAACCATAACACAAGCTGATTACTAAAATTTGACTATTGGTTTAATGAGAAACCTGTGAGAGGGACCCACTTCCTCTTGATTTTTGTTTTATTTTTAAAAATTCTGTACATGCTGTTTCATTTCTCTTCCTCTGGACTTTTCTTTTAGAAAAGTCACAAACAACGTACTATACAAACCAAAACTGTTTAGAAAATAAAATCAGACCCTGGGGAATACAGAACACTTTCCCCTCCACGGTGCCTTCTTCCCACCATCTGGCTGAGCCTCTCCATGGGTCTGATAGGGGAGCAGGTCGGTGTTGACATGGAGAAGCTGAGGCTTATGCAGAGGATGGGAGTGGCTTGAAGACTACTAGGAGTAGGGCTGTACTCCTTCGGTTCCAGGCCAGTGTTTCTGCTTCTGCCCAGAGCTCTGCTGTTAGATGCGGGATAGTCTCCTTGTTGGGTGTAGCCTCAGCCCTTCATCCTTGTGGTTTCACTGGCTTCCTGAATGTGAGCTCTCACCAAAGAATTGTTAGGATCATACATTTATGTGGTGTCTGGACAATCTTGAATGAACTCCTTACCCATCCAGCCAGCCAACCACAGTATTTCTTGACCTGCTCTGCATGAGACAATGTGCCAGAAGGTTGGAGGGATGAGAGAGTCAAAACTCCACTTCTGAAGAGTCTTTTCTTTGGGGTTGGGGCACAGAACTATAACACAACTATAATACCAAACAGAACAAAGTTAAGTACTGTGATAAGCATCAAGCCAAATGGAGTCATGAAAGAGGGGTTCCTTTTTTCTCAGAGCTACATTGGAGCTGAATTTTGAAGGATGAATAGATGATGGACAGACTTGGGGAAGGAAGGACCAAAGGCATGATGCTATGGCCTCTCTCGCTTCCTTCATGTCACACTGCACAAACACAGAGGTGATCCTGGCCTGCATTTAAGTGGTGCGTGCATCGTGCATGCTCAGTTGCTCAGTCATGTCTGACTCTTTGAGATTCCATGGACTGTGGCCCGCCAGGCTCCTCTGTCCATGGGATTTCCCAGGCAAGAATACTGGAGTGGGTTGCCATTTCCTCCTCCAGGAGATCTTCCTGACCCAGGGATCCAACCCTCGTCCCCTGTGTCTCCTGCATTGGCAGGCAGATTGTTTACCACTGAACCACCTGGAAAGCCTGTGTTTAAGTGGTACTTGGCTATTAATGGTTTTGCAAAATTGCTTGGACCTCCTTCACTTTGAAGTTAGGGTTAGAGGTAGAGTGTTGGCCTTCAGAGAGGGCTAGCTAGTATTTACTCAGTGTTTTACTTGTGTTTATCTAGTTTACCTACATCATCTAATGTGGAACACATAGCTAGCAAGCCCTTGAGCTGAGATTTGAACTCAGAGCTTTCTACTCCCAGGGCCCCTGTTCTTCCCACATGCCTGCCTTATCACCTTCTCCTGGGAAGTCACTGATGCTAAACAGTCATTCCCACATTTCAGGTCTCAGGATTCAGGTGGCAAAGTAGTGTGGCCTGGTGGGAATGCTTGTGAAAATATTTTGTCGTCTTAGCTCCCATCATTCAGACTTCCTGTGGTTAGGGGAGGGGGTATTTCTGCCTCCTTTATGCTTTCTGGATGACCCTCTGTGGTGCCATTCTTCTGTGATGCTGCTGTTTGGCTGACTTTTCTGACAGTTGCCATGTATATTAGTTTGTGATGAGCAGGTGTCTTTTGACCTCTGACCTGCCCAAGCTGACAAGTCACGTTCTGTGCATAAATGGGTTGTTGATGCCTTCCTAAGGATACAAGCATTTGAGTTGGCAAAATTGGCCCCATATCCTTCTGTTTGGTGGGGTGATGTTTTTATTGGACAGACAGTGCTGTCCCATGAAAAAAATCTAAGCGAAACAAGGAGAGTGGGTGGGTTGATGAGCAGCAACTTAGTACAGGGTGGACTTCCTGGGACAGAGGCAGTAGGCTGGATGTTGGACTCATTTGGACCCAGTTTCCAAGGGATGTCTTGAGACATTGGTTAGGGGTGTAAGGTAGATGGTAGTCATCAAGGGGTAGGGTGGGTCCTTGAATCTTAGTAAATATTTGGCAATTGTGAAAAAGTGTTGTAGTCCTAGAGTATATCTCAATGGTCCTCTGTCTTGATCCCTCTAGCTAGGAGTTTGTGCAGTGAGTGCTGTCTGCGGAAGGTGCCCGAGGCTGCCAGTTTTGTCATAGGAGGGAGGTGCCGTCCCTATGTGATACCAGTCCTGTTCCACAGATAATTTCTTGTCACTGCTCTCCTCTTATGACTCCCTCTGCTTTCTTCCTCTCCTAGCTCCTTCTCCATTACAGTGCAATTTTAGATTCTTGCAGGGCTGCTGAGCAGTTAATCTTAGAATCCACTTCTCCAAGAGCATCCTGCTTTTTATCTCTGTTCTTTGTGTTGGAGGGTTCTGGGATTCTGTTGCTAAAAAAGTTTGAAAACCAGGTGTCTAAAGCATTTCTGCAGTGTTCACGGTCTTCAAGGGTGACCCAAGGGGTTTGTGAGTGAGGACTCCACCTCCTGCTGTGAGTATTGTGGGGGGTGGCAGTGGGAGGTGGGGATCGATGTGTCTGTCCTGTTGCTCTTACTCTGCTTCTAGTTCTTCAGGGACTCATAATTCTCCTCCTTTCATCCCAGTCTGCTGAGGAAAACAAGTTGTGGGTCAGTGAGGAAGTCCCAAATTATATATGCTCTCTCCTGTAATACTCATGTCCCAGGCTAGGAAGCTCAGAGGGGTTGATTAATTTGCTTGAGGTCATGCAGTTTATAAGTGAATTGGTCTAAGTTTGAATCCAGATCTGATTTGAAATTCATCATTTTTACTACTGTATATACATCAATCATACTTTTACCTACAATCAAAGCTGTTTATTACTCTATCAGTTATCCCTCTTGGAGAGGTGGGATGGGTAAATTTAGCACTGTGTACAGTAGTTGTTCTTCACTCACTCAGTTGTGTCAGACTCTTTGCGACCCCATGGACTGTAGCACACCAGGCTTCCTGGTCCTTCATTGTCTCCTGGAGTTTGTTCAGATTCATGTGCATTGAGTCAGTGATGCCATCCAGCCATCCTATCCTCTGTCATCCCCTTCCTCTCCTGCCTTCATTCTTTTCCAGCATCAGGGTCTTTTCCAGTGAGTTGGCTTTTTGCATCATGTGGCCAGAGTATTAGAGTGTCAGCCCCAGTCCTTCCAATGAATATTCAGGGTTGATTTCCTTTAGGATTGACTGGTTTGATCTCCTTGCAGTCCAAGGGACTCTCAAGAGTCTTCTTCAGCACCATAGTTCAAAAGCTATGTTTATCTCAGTTTTATTTACCTTGGAAGTCCTATTTTGGATGTCTGACTAGATGGGAAATTGGGGAGCCCATGCTTAGGATCTTTGGTTCTGTCAAAGTCAGAATCTGGGGAGAGGTCTGGAAGGCTGACCTCCCAGTTCCTGAAGCTGGATACTAAAGCCAGCATCTGGGAGCTTCAGAGCCCTGAGGCCACTGGTTGCCTTCCTCATTCTCTAAATCTTTCTCTGATGCTTTTTGGTCTTCCCCTGGATTTCCCATAGAGTCTTCAGAGCTTGGCTCAGCAGATGAGGAACTGGGAACAACCTGCTTGGAAGTGTGTGAATGGGGGCACGGCTTGAGGAAGACTGGAATTGAGTGTGTGGGAGACCTTTGATCAGTTCCAGGTTGCTGTTCCACCAATGGCAGAAATTAGAGCCCCCGGTTGATGAGACAGTGCAGCCAGTCATGGGTGCCCTTGGGCAAAGAGTTGTTTAATGGTGTCTCCAGTGTGGAGCTATCTGCTGTCGTTACAGCCATGCTTCTCTTCAAATTGTGATTATTAACTTTGCTCCCCTTTCCAGGGTGCCCCATACCTCCACTTGAGGGAGGGGATATAGTCCTACTGTAGGGCTTAGACACACTCCTGAAACACAAGAGGGAAGCTTGGAAAAGAAATTCAAGGACTTGGTTGCTGAAAGAAAAATCCAGCTAGCTCATAGGCTCCCAGAGCCTCAGATTTATCCAGAAAAGCAAGGAGCGTTTTTCATTAGCTAGTGAACACCCCCCCTCCTTTCTCTGGTGCAATCACATTTAAAAAGTTAAGTGGGATCAGCGACTCTGGGTTTGTTGAGTCCCAGTGGGCAGAGTCCCTGCCCATGTTGCCTGGACAGGACAGAGGGTGACCAACCCCAGAGCCTTCCTGGAGGTTCAGTCCTCTCTCTTCCTCCTGTTGCTACATATTTACTGAGAACTGAATACTCCAAAGCTGGAGCCTAAGAACTACAGCAGCTCCAGGCAGGGCCAGCTCATGTCACCCTGATCAGCCACACCTTGGGTTGCTGTTTATTCAGTCTGTGGGGTGGGGTGTCTGGGCCTTTACACAGCGGGCTGCACGTCGGGATCCCAGGAACGATAGACGCTGTGCCTTGAGATGGGCCTTAGTGATCCCTTTTGTCATCCCACCCCTGACTTTATGGAGGGGTGGCCGAGACCCAGAGAGGGGAAGCTGCTGCTGCAAGGCCCCACAGCGCCCCTCAGACAGCCCGGGAGCTTTGCAAAAAAAGGTCTTCCAAGGCCCAGCCTAAGACTCCCCTGAGATGCTGGCCCAGTGTGCCCTGCCCTGTTTTCCTTGGAATGAGGACTGGTGTTTCAGATGAGGACTTTATGACTTCATTTCAGATAATGCAGTTAGTTGGGTACAGTTTGCCTGGTGGTTGCCTAAATTTAAACGAAGTGGGCTGGGGTGGGTGGTAGTGAAGAAGATTGGCTTGGTGCTTTCATTAAAGCACAATGTGTTGGGGGAAGGTTCGATTTTTATTTTTACTTCACTGAATGAGGGATGAGCACAGAGCTGTGGGTTTTTTCTCCCCCTTTCCTTTTCTTTCTTTTTGAAATTATTAAACCTCTATATTCTCGAATCGGGACTGGTGGTGCATTTTGCTTTCAGGCTGAACGAGATTAAAGTAGGTTGAACGAAAATATTATTGTTTTGCATTTTGTGAGGCTAGGGTACAGTTGTTGGGCAGGCCTGTTAACCTGAACTGTGATTGGACTTGGGTTTCATTCCCAATTCTGGGTGCTCACTGGCTGCGTGACCCTGGATTATATTTCCAAACTTGACTTTCCTCTTGGTTATGTTGGTAGCAATACCTAGGTTTTAGAATTGCCTTGCATCTGAATCCACGTGTTGGAAGCTCCTGGAGTGCCGGGTGCCACACAGAGGGTACTTGGGAATTTTTCTTGGTTGTCCATCCTCCATCATGCTTTCCCTGCCTCGCCTCCCAGTAAGGTGGGACTGGATCTGGGGATGAGGTTGAGAGGATGGCCTCCTGGAGGAGGGGAGGAAGGTGGTGGGGAGGCAGGTCCTAGAGAGAGAGAGAGAGAGAGAGAGAGAGAGAGAGAGAGAGAGAGTGTGTGTGTGTATGTGTAGGGGAACTGGAGTTAAAGGGGAACTTGACTTGTCTCCTTGTGGGAATATTAAGAGATCTGAGCATCTAGAACTATCTTCCTGGGCTTTAACCTCACTGATTTGTCGCTCTTAAGTCTTCTCAGTGTTTGAAAATCCAAGTTAAAAAATACGGTGTTTCTGGTTATAAAAGCAACGTGTTAGAGCAAAGTGGGAGCAGACAGAAAATCATAGAGAAGGAAATAAAAACGATCCATAATCTCACTCCTCTGGGAGAAGCCAGCATGAGGATTCTGAAGTCCGTGCCTCCGGTTTCTTTCTGTGCCTGTATACATAGGGTGTGTTTCCTTCTGGTTCATTTCCACAAAACTGGAATCATCTTGCACATATTGTTATGTAACATGCTCTTAAAACAATATTCTGTGAGCGTTTCCTAGTTGTAAACTGTTCTTTTAAAACACGGCTTTGGGTGGGGGCACAGCATTCCGCTATGCGGATATTCCAGAACTTATTCAACCAGCCCCCCTATTGTTCCATCATTTAAATTGCTTTCCGTTCCTTTTGCTCCTTCCCCTCATGCTGCAGTGGATTGGGGGATGCAGGCTTTCATAACTGGATCACTGTTTCAGGAAAGCAATTCTCCGGCGAAGCACGCTGAACAGAACGGGTTCATTAGTTTTGAGTTTATTTTCATGCCTTACATGTTCCTTAGATCTTTGGGCTTTGTAGTGAATTCACCATCTGGGTGAGCTCTGTACCTCTTCTGCATTTCCACCGTGTGCTCCATACACCGCTCACCCTTCAACTTCTCCTCTAGTCGTCAGGGGGACAGAAAACAACGAGAGATCAGAGTTGCCCCAGGAGATCCTAATTCAAGCTCTAACTATGTCATTCACTTGCAGAGTACCCCTGAAAAATGTGGGTACTTTAAAAAGATATTTATTTTTAATTGTTGTTAAGATCCTTTATTTTATTTCTTTCTTCTTGGCTGTGCCTCGCGACATGTGGTATCTTAGTTCCCCCACCAGGATCAAACCTGCGCCCCCTGCAATGGAAGTGCGGGGTGTCAACCACGAGACCACTGAGGAAGTTTCCAGAAATGTGGATACTTTTTAATCCTCTGTTTCTTCATCTATACAATGAGAGTGATAATACGTTTCTGACCAGAGGATGAGGGTGAAACACAGTCCTGGCCTCAGATGGTGTAACCTGAAGTACCATAAAGATGCTGGTTGTTAGTGATGATGAGTTGACCTTTGTCCTTGAGGAATGATCACAGGACCTGGTCCAGGGGTGCTGCAGCTGGCTTGCACCAGCTCTTGAGAGTTGATTCTCCCATCTCTTCCTGACTCCAGGACTGCTGGCCCTCCCGTTGGTAGCTTGAGGTGGGCCATACTGAGAGTATTTATACCCTGGAAATTGACAAAAACTACAATCGAGCCTTTTTTTTCTTTTTTTTTTTTTTGAGAGCTGGTTGTTAAACATTTACCAGCACTTCACAGCCCCAGTGTCCCCTGTGCTGATTTGACATACATTGTTTTGAGTCTGTAGTTCATGTATTATTGTCTCATCTTCCCCAGCTGGACTATAAACTCTTTGGAGCAAGAATTAGATATTTTAAGACTTTAATGATCGGGACCTATAAAGCAGCATTTCCACAAATGAGCTCATGACTGTAAACTACGTGAGAAGATTTTATGCTAAGACTTACATTCTGTGGGATTCTTAGTAACTACACGGACCCATGGCCCAGTCCTCTCTTAATGACCTCTAATAGGTGGATCTTACACAGATTTTTAGTTATTTAGCTTTAAAACTGCCCAGGGTATAATAAGGAGGCTTTATCTCCCTGCGTTTACTTCAGTGACTGTGATAATAATGGCTCGAAAGTCATAGCTAACATTTACTGATTGTTTGCTGTGTGCTAGGTACATCTTTAATGCTTTTACAATCATTTTCTTGTTTAATCCTCATTCCAGTCATCTAAAAAGTACATTAATATGATCCTTGTTGTATAAATGAGGAACATGTGTAACTTAGAGACTTGGGCACGATTGAGGGAGATCCTCCATTCATCCAGCAGACATCTAACCCCTGCCACATGCTGAATGCCTCCTGGCTGCCAGGATGAAGTGCCAGCTCCTGCCTTCATGGAACAGTCCTTCTAGTGAGTCAGACAGACAGTAAATGCACATGCAAACAGTACTGCGATGTCAGTTGTAGGCTATAAAGAAAACCAATCAGGTTTTCCTCTGTGGTGATGATACAGGAAGGCAGGTGGAGAGCTCATGGCAAGCTCGAGTCAGGCGCACAGGGCACTGTACCCCTCACTGTACCCCAGTGAGGACTCCCAGGATGTGCTGGGCAGGTGGCATGAGCCGGAGGGCTGAGCAGTGAACGCAGGAGGAGGAGAGCAAGCTCCGTGGGGCTCAGGGCCTGGGAGAGGATATGAAGATTTAGAATCCGAGACCCATGGGGTTGGCAGCTTCTTGGAGGCCAATGTTCTCATGGTCCACGTGGACCCAGGAAGGTGAGGAGGGCAGGATAGCTCCCCCGAGTCCACCCTTGTGTTCACCGACGGGTAAAGCCCGGTGTTGCATTCCCAGTCCTGAGTCTGTGCAACACCACTATCTCCCAGCTTTAATTTTTTTTTTTTTTTTTTCTGGCTGGGGAATAATGGCACATGGCTGCAGTAAGCTAGTTTAAGGACAGTTAAGGCTGCAGTAAGCTAGTTTAAGTTTAAAGGCAACCCTAACCCCAGGCACCCAGGAGCTGGAATAAGTTACGAGGACAGGCTACTCTTACCCACAAGACATGCTGCTAGAAGATGGGGCCTCCTGGTGTGTAAGAGGCAAAAAGTATTTTAGGCTGCCCTTCCCACCTGCACCCCGCTGCGTTATGGACCAGCCAGTGTCCAGAGTGACTGAGCCAACATTTATTCAGCATCGGCTCCATGTTCATTTGATAAGATCCTGAAAATCCCCGCCCTGGGAGATGGAGAGCTGGGATGCAGTGTCCACTCTGTGGTTAGGAAGTCAGCTGTGTGAGGCAGGTCTTGATCTGGTTTCCTTCCCTGTAACCGGAGGGGCCTGGCCAAACGGTTTAACGTCTCTTTTTCCGCTCTAACCTTTATTCTAAGCCGGAGATTAAACAGGGACCCACTTCCAAAGCACTTCAGTCTCTCAGTTCCTGTCCTGGGTGGCGACGGCTCCCTGGAGCGCAGGTTTGGGGGACTGGGGCGCCTCCGGGGCATTTCTTGGTCTGTGGGTGCCCAGTATTTTCCCCCCGTGGTTCCCAGTTTTAAGCCACCTGGTATTGGGTGGTGGTTAGGTGGCCCTTGCCCACACAGAACGTTCCCCACAAAGTAAAACTCGCCCACAAACGCTTTCCTAGCAGTGGGTGCGCTGCTGGCGGCCGGGCGGATGAGAGGTTGGGTGTACTTTCCTCACGGTCAGGCGGTTGGGATTTCGTGTCTCAGAACCGTACTGTCCTCATCCTGGTCCCGCCGGCGGCCTCCCACCGAAACTTTACAGTGATACCAGAGCAAACACAACAGGCTTCAGAACTGAAATGTGACGAGGTGAGGCAGCAACAGGAAGTGGGGAAGGGAGCAGAACAAAGCTTGCGATGTGTGCTCAGAATGTCGACCTTTTTTTTCCCCTCCCCTTTTAAAAAATCATAGAGTTCTCCTAAATGGTTGAGATAGAAGTTCTTGTTTATTTTAAAAGTTCAGCCTCTGGAGCGGCCCAAGGAGAGAGCACGTGGTGGAGTAAAACAACATTTAGGGAAGATGCAAACTGCCCCCCCAAACCTCCCCCCCCAACACACACACACCCCCGTGCTTGGCAAAAGGTATGCAAATTTCATGTCAGGTTGGTGTTCTCAGGCCCTTTCATCCTATCACTCCACTTCTCTGTACTGAGGGCTGGGGAAAGTTATTTAAATTAGCTTTTCTTTTAGACCTTCCCTCGGAAGACTCTTCTTGACCCTGACTGAAGACAGTGGGGAAAGTGGCATTCTGCCCCCAGGGTTTTTCTTTTTCTGCCTCTCTCTCAGTTTCTTATTTTCTGCCAATGACTGAAAAAGGAGAGAGAGCAAATTCAGTCATCTGTTTCCGGTATCCGGAGCGGCCCGTCTGTTGACTGGAACAGGACCCTGTTAGGCGGTCACCCCGAGGTGCCTCCCCCTGGAGAGGACACACTTCACACATGGGGGAGACTCGGGGACGCATCGCTGGCTGGCCGCACCGAGAGAGGGAATGTTAGTTATTAACTGCTTTTCATTTGAAGAGCAGATACAGTCCTGAGGATGGACTGTATGGATGCTCCCTCTTTGGATATCGGAGCCTTGTTAACTCAGGATCACTTAGCTACGTCAGGGCAGTGAGTGGGGTGCAGCCAGCAATATCGGTGCTGTGTGATAAGAGCCATGTGTTTGTCGAAGCTTCACCTGCCTTTTCACAAATTAATCTCCTCCCAAGCTTGGGACGTTGGGAGGGAAGTTATTATTGGTGCTCAGTGATGGCTGGATAGTAATAATGGTGAAATAATGAGATAGCAATGGTAAGTCAGCACTTACTAGGCACATTTGGGAATACTAGGTCCGAGGCATCATCTTATTTATTGCGAAGGAACTCCATTGTACAGATAGCCAGTGGAGGCCACTGCTCCCTGGTGGAGCAGTGAGTTCAGTAACCTGAGACGAAGTGGGTGTCCCGTCCTGAAGTTCACTTGGGTCGCGGCTTGGGGCTCCCGTATTGCCCTCTGTGGTCACTGGCATTGCTTTCTGAGATGGCTGGGCTCAGGGCGTGGCCTGGCCCTAGAATGTCTCTTTGGGGGAGCTTTGCGGGTCCAGGGGATGCCCTCGCCCTGATTCCACTAGCTTTACTGATGGTTAGGCAGCCTTGCCATGGATACAGGTGCAATTTGATATGCTTTGCAGCCTTGTAGATTCATGTGTCAGCTGCATTCCATTGCAAATGCACCAGAGCGAGGATTATTCCAAAGAAAAATTGAATTTTTTTAAGGTACCTCTGTCCCCATTTCTGGGCATCCCAAGTGGCTCAGTGGTAAAGAATCCACCTGCCAATGCAGGAGATGCAAGTTCAATCCCTGGGTCTGAAAGATCCCCTGGAGAAGGAAATGACAACCCATTCCAGTATTCATGCCTGGGAAGTTCCATGGAGAGAGGAATCTGGTGGGCTAAAGTCCACGGGGTTACAAGAGTCGGTCACGACTTAGGGACTAAACAACAACAGTTCTATTCTGTGTCTATGGCGTTTTATCTTTGCCACGATCAGATTGGAGTAAGTCCTGCTCTGAATGCCTAAATTCAAGGCTCGGTGGAAGGGCTGTGTGGCATGGGCTCTTTTCACATGATTTTGGGTGCCTTCCTACTTTCTTGTGGCTTCATTTCAGTTTTGTTTGCTTTTCAATCTTGGAGTAGTGGAAGGCATAGGGAGTTGAACGATCAGCTAATTCAGAGAACTTGTATACAGTGAGTGGGATGAATAGGACATGGGGCTGAAACAGTTTTTTAAAACCCTGAGCAGTTTCGCCTCCAGCAGAAACGTGGCATTCACAGGCTCATTTGGGGAGTCCTAAACAGCTTGCTGGTGGAGGTCAGCTTCTGACCAATCCAAGCCTCTGGTGTCTCTCACTCTGCTGATGCTATCAAGCTATACAGAGGTGTGCCAGGCACATGGCGATAGCTGGTGTTTTCTCAAGTGGATGAGACTTGAAGAGGGACAGCAGGGCTCTTGTGGCAGTCTGGTTCTCAGTGCTCTCTGAATCAAATAGGCAGAGAGGTTGGCTTGCACAATTGGGAGCTGTACCGCTTGGCTGTGGTCAGTGGAGGACCATGTAGGTGGGCCCAGCTCATGTCTTCCTGGTTCTTCTGTTGCTGGGGGTTGGCACCATCTAACTGATAGAACAATATAAACAGATGAAAAATCATTCTCAGCTTCCCGTCCAGCTTCATTTCAATGTTTCCCATCCTCTTCCAACACTACCTTCATAAAGTTAACTTAAAAAAAAAAAACAACTCCATGATAAAATCAAAGAAGAATCTTACCACAGATTTATTGGAGTACAGCTCATGTTCTGTTATCTCCCAGTTGGTTTTAATACCCTAAGAGCCATATAGCTCCCCAGTGGAATCTTGCAAATTAAATGTAGCATCTTGGTCTGTTGATTGTAAAATTCTTGTGGGAAATGTGGCCCGGAATGTGAACATGGGAACTGGACTTTTTTTTTTAATTAAAAAGTGGTTCTCTATCTTTGATTATTTGTTTAAGCTCTGTAAGGAGTTCAGTGTTCAGCAGTGGGGAGGGAATGCCTCCCCCGCTCACCATGAACAGAGAGAACAAATTTGAACAGTTTAGAATTAATAGTGTTTGTGGTTTAGAAACCCACCTTTTCTGTCATTAACCACTGGTGAATGCCAGCCTGAAACCTCTTCTTGTGCCAGAGTAAACCGCAAGGTTGTGGAAAAACGTAAAGGAAATGGGGGGTAAGTTCATAGTAAAACATGAAGGCTGCTTGTGGGTGGGGGCTGCAGAATAGAAGGAGGAGAAGGGAACGCAGGCTGGTGAGATCCTTGGCCTTTGGCAGGCTTGGACTTTGCTAGAGAGAAGGTTCACAGTGTGTGAACTAAGCATTGATATTCTCCTTTCTGCATTTCCTTAGATTTGTATTTTTTTTTTAATAGTTTTGCTGGTTGCAAGATTTGTAATATTTATTTATTTGGCTGCATTGGGTCTTAGTTGTGGCACTCAGGACCTTCGTTGCAGTACAGGACTTTCTAGTTGTGACACGTGGGCTTAGTTGCCCCGAGGCATGTGGAATCTTAGTTCCCTGATCAGGGATCAAACCCATGTCCCTTGGACTGCAAGATGGATTCTTAACCCCTGGACCACCTAGATTTGTATGTTAAAACTTCACAGAGCAAGCAGCGTGGAGGACACGGTTTATGTTTGTTGGAGTGAAGTGGTTTTATCTCCACCAGCCCACGTCTGTCAAGTTAGACTTAATTCATCTAGGAGACTGGTTCTCAGCTGGGGATGATGTTGTCTCCGGGAGACATTTGAAAATGTCTGGAAGTTCTCTGTTGGTCTAGTGGTTAGGATTCAGTGCTCTTGCTGCTATGATCTGGGAGGGTTCAATTCCTGGTCTGGGAACTAAAAGCCCGCAAGCCCCACGGTGTGGCTGAAAAAAAAAGGAAAAGAAAATGGAGACATCTTTGGTTCTCACGACTGTTTGGGCCAGGGGTCTGTTACTAGGAGTTAGTGGGATACTGCTAAATATTCCACTCTGCCTAGGAGAGCCCTCACGATTAAAAAATGATTTGATGTGTCCCATGGGCCATTTTCTCCCCCTCTTCAATAGAGAATTAAAAATATCAACTGTTTAAGAATCTATAGACTTAGCACCAGTCAACGGTAAAACACATGCTTCTTTCAGGCCACTTTTTGATCCACCCCAAGTGACGACAAGGTTGAGATGGAGAAACCTCCATCTCAGGGCTAGGTTGCTATCCGGTCATCTTTCAACAGAGCAGTGATTTGGCACTGGGCTGTGTTAAGTTATACACTTCTACTGAAGTGGAACTGCCAGGTCCGGAAGGCTTGCTGCTCCAAAGATCTGAAAGGGCCCCAGGAATTGGCATCTTGGTTCAGTTGCAATAATTTTACAGCTTCGAGTCATTTTTTTTCACCCTTTACTTCTAACAGTTCTCCATCTTATCTTGGTGCCCCAAGAACCTGTTACCCCAACATGAGTTCTCTAACTTAGTGTATTTTGTCCCTACTCCATACAAAATACTCTAATTTGAATTTTTCATGCTTTTTAAAATCTCTACCACTCATCTTAAAGCTGTATTGGATAAGTCGTTGATCCTCTTTGGGGAATCTGATTTTCTCTATCCTAAAACAGGTTAATGAGTCTCCAAATTGCTTTTCTGCATAAGATGGGTCCCATGTGCCATTTTCTTTCCCCCCTCCAATAGAGAATCAAAAATATGAACTATTTAAAAAACTATGGACTTAGCACCAGTCAACTGTAAAACAAATGCTTCTTTCAGGCCACTTTTTGACAAGTCTCAGGTAAGAATGATAGCATATTAAATTATTAGGCAGTTTTATGACTGTGAAGGGAAGATTTATCCTTCGATGAATAAATATTGCTGTAACCCAATTTAGAACTTGACAAATGCTGATTTACAGCTTAAAATATATAAGGGTTGTTGTATGATGAAGTGGCGGTGGTGGTGGGGTAGGGTTAAAGTGACGGCTGTGGCACCTTTGAGTAATATGCCATTAAAACATTGCTGCAGGCAGAGCTGCTAGGAGGATCCTCGGCGGATTCTGGGGGTGCCTGCCTCTCCCAGTAGGTATCAGGGTCCACATCACTTTGTGAAACACAGTCCCAGCTGATGGTACTTGGAAGGCCTATTAAAAGTGTGGTCCCTAGAAATTGATGCCACAGTGCATCTTCTGGAGGAGTTCACTTGCCTGCATATGGAATTTCAAGGTAATATGGGTCAATGACGGTCCATTTTTCAGATAAAGAAGGTAGCTTTGAGGATGAATGCTCACCAAACCCAACTGAGGAAGAAAGCCAGTTTCATATTCTGGACCTGGTGATCAGCCTACTTTTTTTTTTTTTTTCTCAAATCATTTCTTTAAAAAAAATTATTTATTTAAATGTTAGTAATATATTTTGTTTAATTCATTATATAGAAAGCATCACTATTTCAACACGTAATCAATATAAAAATTATTAACGAGATATCTTCCCTTTATTGTTTACTACATCTCCATCTTCTACTGTGCGTCTTATACTTGGAACCATCTCAGTTTGACCTGGCCCATTTCAAGTGCTCAAGAGTTATCTGTGGCCAGCACATCGGACAGCAAGTTCAGTTCTCTGGGTGGCTCGGGAGGCAAATTGTCAATGCTTCTCTGGAACTAGTTGTCTTTTAGTTTTTGAGACATACGAGCTGGGAAATCTGGGTTCAGACCATCTGAAATGGGTCATGCTGGGAAATCTGGGTTCAGACCATCTGAAATGGGTTGTCCAAGATTCCAGCCAGCCAGAGCCAATCAGTGGATGCACCTGGTCAAACACCGTTGAAACGTGACAGGATTTCTTTGTTTTGTTTTTTAAAAAATGATTTTTAAAATTGAAGCCCAGTTGATTTGCATTGTTAGCTAGTTTCAGGTGCACAACAAAGTGATTCCGTTACACATATATATGTGTATATATATATTCTTTTTCGGATTCTTTTCCCATACAGGTTATTACAAAATACTGAGTGTAGTTCCCTGTGTCATGCAGTAGGTCATTGTGGTTTTCTTTTGTATGTAGTAGTGTTATTCCCAAAGCCTAATTACCCCCCCACCCAACCTTTCCCTTATTTGCTTTTTGTGTCTATGAGTCTGCTTCTGATCATCCTACTTTTGAATAACAACAACAACAAAAAAAAACCCCTGAGACATTTGGACTGACTACATAGAAGAGAATTAATAATTGAAACTGACCTGTAATATCTGTTGCCTGTATATACGTATCATGATGGTAGAGCCAGATCAGTTACGATCTCTTCCTATTTATTTGTTTGTTTACTGAATAGTGTGTGCACAGGGTATAAAAATTGGAGGTTACAAGGAGTCTGAAGTGGTGTATAGTAATTCTTCTCCTTCCTGCCCCAGTCCCCCCTGTCCAGAACTTTTGGGTTATCTTTTTCAGAGGTAATCTATGCATCTAAATACATATATAAACCCGTAGTATTTTTGAACAACTACTGGCATACAGTTGTGTCCTTTAGTGTCTTAGCTAACAGTATACATGGAAGATTATCCCATACCATGACATACAGAATGCGCTCATTGTTTTTTTAACATCTGTATAGTGTTCCATTTTACGGATAAGCCATAATTTATTAAAGCAGCCCCTTGACAGTGGATATTGAGGCTTTCCAGTCTTTTGTCATTACAGATCACACTGCAGTGAGTATCCTCATGTACATACCATTTTGCATATGTAGGAGTATGTCTGCCGGATGAATTCTTTTTTTTCTTTTTTTTTTTTTTTCGGATGAATTCTTAGAAGTGGAATTGCTGGTAAAAGCACATACACGTCAGTGGTATTGGTAGACGTTGCGAGTATCCTTTCAAGGAGGTTATAGCAATTTACACCCTTAATGAATGAGACATCCTCGCCGGCACAGTGAGTTATCAGACTTTTTGATCTCTGCCAGTCTGATAGATGAAAATTGGTATCTCAGTTCGTTTCAATTTGCATTTCTTTTATGAGTGCGGTTGAGCATTTTTTCACAAGGTGAAGATCCATCTGTATTTCCTCTTCTTGCAATTCATAGTCTTTGCCCATTTTTCTACCAGGTTGTCGGGTCGTTCACAAGTCTTTTAATTTTGTTATCTCTTTGGCTCATTTCTGTATTTGGCATAGTTCTCTCCTGGGGGGCTGAGGCAGAACTTGCATTCAAATGAGGCTCTGGAGAGTGAAATGAATGATGAAATGGGTCCATTTTCTTGGGTGTGGCCATTGTGGCCTCTGAGGCAGGGGGAGTCCTTGAGTGGTTTCTGGTCCCACCCCACCTGTGCTGCTTCAGAGCTGACAGCGGTCTTACTCAGGCAGACAGCGAGTGCCTATTGGTGTGTTAAACACGTGAGTGTGGATTGGTTTGCGGGGTGGACATGAATGAGACTGAGGAAGCCATGGGGCATGGGGATCTGGGCACTGTGTATTTGCATTTAGCAGATTCTCAGGAAAGAAAGACGGTAGCCACACAGAAAAAGTTCAAAAACATGGTGTCTGGGAAGTCAGGCAAATAGGGTACACTTATTTTTAAGTAATACGTCAGTTCCATTTTCAGTATGATGCTTGGTATGTTTATTTTTTCAGCTTTTAGACACCTTTTCACTTGAAGTTTATCCAAACATAACATATTGGTTCTTTTTTTTTTTAGTCTAACTTACTTAATTTATTTATTTTTATTAATTAAATAATTTATTTTACTTTACAATGTTGTATTGGTTTTGCCATACATTGACTTGAATCCGCCATGGGTGTACATGTGTTCCCCATCCTGAACCCCCCTCGTATTGGTTCTTAACTGAGAGTGAGCCCTCCCCCTCTGCCTGCCCCCCACCCTTAGCCCTGGGCATTTGGCAATGCCTGGAGACATTTTTGTTGTCGTATTCACAGGGGAGAGGGAAGGAGAATGCCATTGGCATCTAGTGTTAGAGGCCAGACATGCTGCTGAATATCCTGCAACCCCCAGGACAACCCCACAACAGAGTTTTCAGCCCCAAATGTCAATAGTGTCAATACATAGAAAGCCTTCATATAAGGCAGTGAGGTCCAGTTGTTAATCTGGAAGAAAAAAAGACAACCCAATAGATGCACCATTTCCTTCAGTCTTCAGATATTCTGGACACTCTGTAGTGTCACGGTTGAACTCACTGATTTATTATATCTAGAGGAACTTAACCTGAAAAGGTATGGTGGTTGAAGGAAAACATACTGAGAATTTTATTTGGAAACGTAATTAGCACACTGTTTTGAAAGAAGTCCAATCTATGTTTGCTGAGTCTGGGGGGACCCCCTGCCGTGGGCTTCTGGTGGGAACCGGGCTGTCACTGCCCCTGCCCTTCCTCACGGCCTTCACTCTTTGCCCTGTGCTCACTCCAGATACAGACGGGTAGGAATTTCTCAACCTGAGACTCCTGAAAGGCGAGAGTCAGCAGTACCCCAGCAGAGTGGCATTATCTGGGTATCCAGGCTCTGAACCCAGGTGATGCTGGGGCCCTGCTGGGCTGTCTGAGTCTCCAGCACCCCAATCTCCCAAGCAGGATGCCTGTGCGGGTGGCCTTCAACTCTAGGGGTTCAGAGGAACCAGCAGAAATACCCTCGGATTTTCCCCTTTTTTTGTTTTCAGAGAGGGAGGTGGGTGAGAGTGCAGGGTGGAGAGCCAGACCACCGAGCTGAAATCTTTATTCCTCTTTATTCCTGAAATAAAGAATAAAAAAATCTTTATTTTGCTTAACTTCGGGCAGACCTCAGTTGTCTCGTCCTTATAAGAGGGGTAGCAGTAGCATTATTAGGAAGATGAACTGAGTTAGCAGATGGAAAGTACTTAGCACAGTGCCTGGAAGTGCTAGCTATTATTATTACTAGTTTCAGCTCTTGGAAGTTCCAGCCTTCTTGCCCCTTCTCTGTGTTTTGGGGGGAAAACCCTTTGCTGAGATGAGCCAGCTTCCTAGATTCCAGGGGGGCTGGGGTGGCTTTCGTGTAGATAAGCGCCCCTCCTAGAGTCTGGGCCTGGCGCTGCTTCCTCCAGGAGGCACCAGCCCTTAGCTCTCTGTTGCCAACTCCACCTGCCCACGGTGGCCTCCTGCGTGTTCCCTGGGCCTGCCTCTCTGAGATGGTCTCCTCCTCATCCCACTCTCCTGATTCTGGTTTCCCACTTCTCACCACATCATTTGATGTGTCTGCCTTGGAAAAGCTCTAGTTGGAAGAAGAGAAGACGGTCATTTCTGGACTATGGGCCACCCGCCCACATAGGACTCAGCTTTAGTCAGGCTTGGGCTGGAGGGCTCCCTGCCCACGGCCCTCTAGGTCCATTTCAGCTTGGCCTCCACCACTGTCACCAGAAAGGGTTATTTATAAAATGCAGACAGCCTTTGGCCAGAGCCTGTAAACAGTCTACGCAAAAGTTGTTGGGTGAAGCCAACTTTTAATTTTGTTTTCTTTGCATTTACCTTGGAGGTTTGTATTCAATAGTTTTCATGGATCATTTAATGGCTGGGGATCATAAGGGTCTCATGCCTGGGGGATGGTTTAGCCTGAAAGCTTTCATCAGCACTTGAAGACATCACTGAATACGCAGAAGGCTCATGGGATGCAGTGAGGGAAAGGAGTAGATAAGCCCAGTCTCAAGGAGCTGCCATCCAATGGGGGTGGCATGGCACATCCCCTGATAACATCAGGGGCTCGCAGTCTGTTGGGGGAGATACAGCCTCAGCCCTCATGGAACCCCCAGTCTGATGGAGGAGGCATAGGGTTAATTCACAGTCTGATGGGTGAGATTGTTCATATTCTCGGGGAGCTCTTGGTCTGATGGGGGAGGGACAAGGTCTGCTAATTCAGCCTGATGGAGGAGACCTGAGTCTTGCTTTCAAGACTGATTGTATAAGACACAGACAGAGTCCTCAAGGAAATAGATAGGAGCGGGCAGTTCTCAACCCAAACTTTCTTTCTGGTGACATGATGGAAGTAGGGGAGGTAGGAGAAGCTTTGACCACCTAGCAAAGAAGCAGATTCAGGAGTAGCTTTTGATTTGGCTGCAGCAGCCGCTTTCACTGGCCTCTGCTGGCCGAGCCCCACCCTGAAACACTGTGTGGGGGCTGTGCTATCTTTAGTGGTCACCCTTCGTAATCTTTAGAGGACGTTGCTGACGTGGCTGCTTCCTGGGCTGGACCTTTCTCCCTAGAGAGCTGGGGCCTTTTGCAGGGTGAGAATTTGTTTTGGGGCAGGGGAGGCCGTGGGGAATGTCTGGAGACTTCTAAAACCCGGCTGCTATTTTTTGCCTTCTCCCAAGTCAGAGAGTGAGACTTTTAGACCCTTTGAACAATTGTCTTAGAGTCAGAAAATAAGAATATTGGAGAAAGAAATATCACTAGGCATCACCTAGTCTTATCTTTCCATTTCACAGAGGAGAATGTGGAGGCCAGGAGAAGGGAAGTGTATTTCTCAATGCTGCTCAGTAGCTATGCTGGATCTGTGACCTGCATCTTGTCCCCAGCACAGGCCTGGTAACAGTAGTTTCAGGAGCTCCTGGTAAACGCTATGTCAGGTCAGTGAGTCCCCTGCTCACTGCGCTGTATGCTCTCATCCCACTTTGAGTTAAAAGCCAAAAGCCTGGGCTTCCCTGGTGGCTTAGTGGTGAAGAATCTACCTGTCGATTAAGAAGACAAGGAGTTCAATCCCTGATCTGGGAGCATCACCCGTGCCTCGGAGCAACTAAGCCCGTGTTGTGTGCCCACAACTACTGAGCCTGAACTACACAGGCCCTAGAACTCATGCTGTGGAACAAGGGAATTTACCAAAATGAGAAGCTGCAACTAGAGAGTAGCCGCCACTCACTGCAACTAGATAAAAGACTGCGCAGCGATGAAGACCCAGCACAGCCAAAATTAATTAATTAATTAAAAAAAACAAAAAGCCAAAAGCCTTATCATGGCTTCGGGGCCAGCCTGATCTTACTTTCCACCTGCTGCCTCTCTGACCTGCCACTTTCTTTCTTATTCATGCTATGCTTCTGGTTGTTCCTTGAATGTACTAGGACATTCCCATCTCAGGGCCTTTGCACTTGCTGATCCTTTTGCCTGGAATATTTTCCCCCAGATCATCTCTATGGCTCACTCTTTCACCTGTGTCAGAGAATCCTTACCTGGACATTCTAGATACAACGCTCTCCCTCTTTGCCCTTCTCCATTCCTTTTATTGCCCTGTTTTATCTTTTCTCCAGAGACTTTGTCACCATCTTAAAGGGTATATATTCATTTATTTATTAACTCTTCCTCATTTCCTGCCTTTAGAACATAAATACCAAAACATGATCTGTTTTGTTTGCTGCTGTATCCTAGGCAACCAGAATGTGCCTGACACATAGTAAGTGCTCCGAATCTGTTTGTTCAAGGGAAGAAGAGAAGAATAAAGGCGGGGAGGGTACAACACAAATTGAAATCTAGGCATGTGGTGTTAAGGATGGTTTGACTGGGTTAGTTTGTGATTTAGAAAAAGGATTAAACGTATTGGGGTGGCAGAGATCCATCACTTTCCAGTGGCCGTCTGGACCTTTCTCTTTGGTACAGTGGTAGGCTGGCAGCATTTCCAGTCTGCCCCTGAGTTCCATCTACCTTGCATGATCCTTATACCTATAACTGCAAAGAAACTAGGTTACACTTCACTCTTCCCAGAAAGAGAGTGTTTTATGAATGCCCTGGATATAAAGAGGCTCTGAAAACTGCGTTGGAGTGCCCTGGCCCTTCGCCAGATGACGGACTGGGGATTGCACTGGTGGAAGGAAGCGGCATCTTCCCTACGGTACACGAATCTTAATCTGCATGACCAGACTCCTCCTGAGGGACAAAGACAGGCACTAGAAGATTTGAGTTGAGGATTCAGGAGAAGATTGGGTGTGGGGGTGCATACACTCAGCATATGAATTTTGTATGGACTCATGAAATTGGGAGGTAGGAACGGGAAGCTGCTAGCTCTTGGGTTCTTGTCCTGCCCATTTTGTGGGTGGCCTTGGTGGGTTACTTCCCCTCTCACAGCCTAGCTTCCTCATCTATAAAGTGAGCTTTGGGCCACCCCTTGGTGGGGGCTGGGGTTAAGGCTCCTGGGGATCCATGTGGATGTGGTCCTCAAAGTCCCTTCTAATTTAACATCCCTAACATCAGCTGCATTTAAATTCGCTGCTCTCTTTGGATCAAATATCAGACGTTTGGTGAAATCATGGCTTCCTTGATATGCTGGAAATAAAGGTGACAGTTTAAAAAAAAAAATGTTTAAAAAGTTTTCTCAGTGCCAGTTACTTTAGTAAGTGTGGGATTTTTTTCTTTCTTTTTCTTGGTCTTAACCTGTAAGCGATTACAAGATCAAACGAGTTTCAGTTTGAGTCCTCCCTGCTTTACAGTCTGAACCTATATCACGTTGACTTATCACATTTACTTTCAGCTAGTCTGGCTGTTCTTAGGGAGGCCCTATCAGCTGCACTGTTCAGGCCTCAGGGTAGGAAGACGTGGTTTTGGGCAGTTTGGAAGCTGGATTTTCAGTGTTGCTATAGACCTGGCCCCTCTTTGCCTCTTTTCTGCAAACCACCACACCCCTCCCCAACCTGACTCAAGTGAGCTGTTTGTTATGCAGCGGTCTACTCAGGAAGAGTGTCTAAATTCCAACCATTTCCCAAAACCTTACCTCTTGCCCAGGACCAGACATTTACTGGGCCCAGTGCAATGGAAATGCGGGGCCTCTTGTTTAAGAATGACTAAGGATTTCAAGACAGGGACAACACAGCATTAAACCAAGTGGGGGGCCTTGTAAGCTTGTGAAGCTGGACTCTGCTCTCCTATCTTCCAATACCAGGGCCATGGAGATCTACAAACACATTTCAAGAGTCATTATAAATTCCCTCAGAAGGAATTTGAGTTGTTTCTGTCATGGCCTGTGTGATTCAGGGCAGCTGTCCTGAGCATCTGTGTGTTTGGAACATCACTCCAACCTAGTGGACAGGGTTTGGATGGTGTTCATGGGTGCTGATGGGAGGTGCAGAGAAGGATGGTTTACAAGGGGTTGTGTTGCCCAAGCAGCCCTAAGGATACTAGGGAGTCCTTTCTTGCAGGAACATCATTTGTTTTGCCTTTTAGAAAATCTTTGGATGAATTATCTATACAGTGGAATATTATTCAGTCATAAAAAGGTATGAAGTAATGATGCATGCTACAACATGGATGAATTTTGAAAACATTAAATGAAAGAAGCCAGACATAAAAGGCCACATACTGTATAGTTCTGTTTATGTGAAATGTCCGGAATGGGCAAGTCCATAAGATAGAAATTGGTGGCCAAGGGACGAGGAAAAGGAGGAGTAACCACTGATGGATATGTTTTTTTCTTGGAGGGGAAGGTGATGAAAATATTCTGAAATGAGGTGGTCATGATAGTTATACAACTTTGTGTTTTGTGAGTATGCTAAAAACCACCAAATTGGATAGGATTTTTTTTTTAAAAAGAAACTTTAATCTTCATTTATCTCTTTATTTTATGTCTTAGGTCAGGCTATGCACCGTGTGCAGGATCTAGTTCTCTGACTAGGGAGGGAACCCATGCCCCCTGCATTGGGAGTGGAGTCTTAACCACTGTCCGCTAGGGAAGTTCCCAATAGGGCAGTTTAAAAGGGTCAGTTTTATGGTTTGGGAACTATATCTCAATTTTTTTTAAACTAGAAGGAAAAAAAAAAAGATCTAAGGTCTTTTGAGGGCTTGGCATTTAACTCTGTTACCCCTCTGCCCTTGATGGATGTGGCTGGTTCCTTGCAGGAGTGACCGTTCTTCCCTTCCCTGAACCCCTTCCCTCCTCTTCCTGCCTCACAGATCCTCTCTCAAGCAGCCCTCCTGCAAAGCCTGTTTTCCAGGAAAGATCTATTGGAAGTCTTCATGCTCAGTGGATCTTTGGCTGCTAAGACGCAGCCTCTCCCGAGGCATTTGCATATTAGCTTCTAAAGGGAGAAAGCTTTTAGGTGAGAAGAAGGAACGTTTAATTTTAGAATTCCAAGTAAGAGCAAGGAAGCATGTGTGGAAGGTTATTCTTTTTCATGGGGTGGAGTGCTCTCAGCGCCTCTAAGGCTCTGGGGCGGCAGGTCTCCTTTCCACCCATGGATCTGGCCGACCCCGAGGCAGGACCAGTCTGGTGCCGAGTAGCAGGCCAAGAAACACCCTTTCGGGAGGAGCATCTTTGCCCAGACCCACCCAGGCTTCGTTTGACATTTTCCAAAGAGGTTGCCGTTTTGATTTTGGGGGGCTTTTGGGAAGAAATACCCCTTCTGGTCAGGTTCGTTTTTGCTCTGTGGCTGCACTTGGTTTTTGAGTCAGGTGGGCCCTGTTTGGGAGAGAGCCCTTCCCTGGCTCTTCTTTGCTCTTGTTCCTGTCAGTTCAGTGCTGCTGTCCTTCCCCGGGGCTCCTTCACACACACACCCCCCCCCCCACTTCCCTCTTCACATCTCCTGCCGCCTTCCCCGCTGTCACAGCCCCATCCTCCAAGATCTGATGTGGCCCAAGCTTGGTCTCTCTGAGATTCCCCTTTAGTCACTGTTAAGCCCTCTTCCTTCATATTTTCTGCAGCTCTTGGATCCCAAGACCTTTATCTTAATCATGTTTGGATCTTCAATGCCTAACATGGTATTTGTACACAGTAAGCCCTTAATAAATGCTTTTGGATTACACTGAACCAAGATGGTGTTTGACCCTATGAGAAAAATGAACTCAGCGAGGGAGGTGCCGAGGACATTGTAAGCCTCAGGAATGACTTGATAAGAGACAAGGAAATAGCTTGTGTGGTATGAAGGGTGGGAGACGGGGCACCTCAGAGCTTCATGTCATGAGCTCAGGGCATCTCTGGAGCTTCCCCGTGGAGGAGCTGCTTCTGTGGAGTATCCTTTCCTGAAAGATGTCTTGGATTTCAGGCTTCATTCTTAGCCAGAAGGACCTGCATGAACAAATATTTATTGTGTGTACTGCCATGCACTGATCTAGATTCTTAGACTTGATTGGAGCTCTTTTGGGTGATGGAGGACCACAGCGCCTCTGAATATGCCCTGCCTGGCCTGGAAGAGTTGCTTTTCCTTGAGCCTCTTGAGTTTTCTCCAGATTCCTGGGGATGTTAAAGTCTTGAGCGATGGCTCATGGGAAAAGTGCATTGGCGCTTCTGTCTTAAACACTGCTGTTCACACCCTGCCTCTGAAGGGGGGGATGGACTGAGAGTAAGACAGGGCTGTGTGTTCCACCACATTTATCTGGCGGATGGATGCGGCCCTGGCTCTGTCTGTCAGAGTCCCAGGATGAGATGACCGGCAAAGGGTTTACTGGGGAGACTTTAGCGAAGGGGAGTATTTAGAGAAGGCTGGTCAGGGTTAGGGAAGCCAAAGGGTAGGCAGGCACCCCTGGGGTTGGCAGCAGTGGGAAGCTGCGTCTCCCCCCTGGCCAAGAGGACAGAGCTCCGGAGTTGGGAAGATGGGGCCCCTGACAATAGCTGTGATGCTGAAGGGATACAGCCACTGCCAAATTGTGCTGAAACAGAAGGAAAGTGTAAGTGTTAGTCGCTCAGTCGTGTGTGACTCTGCGTGACCCTATGGACTGTGTAGCCAGGCTCCTCTGTCCATGGGATTCTGTAGGCAAGAATACTGGAGTAGGTTGCCATTTCCTTCTCCAGGGGATCCTCCTGACTCAAGGATCAAACCCGGGTCTCCTACATTGCAGGCAGATTCTTTATCATCTGAGCCACCAGGGAAACAGAAAGAAGAGGGGAATAAGTGCTTTGCCTTTGCCCAGTTCAGCTGGAAGCTTAGGGAGCCCAATTGCTGCAGTAGGTGGTCCAGTAAGGCAGAGAACCATGTGTGCTTCTGTGTGTGTGTGTGTGTGTGTGGTTGAGAATACCCACCACCCCCTGGCTGCTGGGGCATTCCAATGCCCAGCTGGCTCTTATACATTTCTCAGGTTATTCAGGATGTGACCGGTCAGCCAGTGTTTCCTTCCTGCCAGCATCATGGCTTGTAAAGAAGAAAGTAAGTACGCTGTCGACATCAGCAGGATGGGCACTGGGTATTTGACTGTGGCAGGAATAACATGACATTCATTGGCAGCAGGCAGTCAGCATCCTAAGCATTTTCCCGGCATCCTCTTATTCAGTCTTCGAAATAACTCCAAGCAGGCAGGTACTGTTCTAATCCTCATCTTCAGAGTGGGACTGAGGGAGTTAGTGAGTTGCCCCATTGCAACAGCTAACAAGAGGCAAAGTTGATTCTGTCTTTGTCAGTCACTCTCATTTTGTCAGAGCGGTGTCTGACTGCTGCATGCATACGTGCACCCGCCACTGCCTCCCCAGGTCCCCTTCCCCCACCGTGGGGCCCTACCCTCGCTGTGGTCAGTACTGCGCTTGTGCTGGGATGGTCTTCCCACTTCCTCTCCACTTGACCCAATTGAACCCACTTTTGGGACCCAACTCAGATCTCACTTCCTCTGCGAGCCCTTCTCCAGCCATTCCAGCCCCCACGCCTCCCCCGCGTAGGCAGCGGCAAGGTACTGCCCACTCTCCCCTCCAGCCACTTTGAGTGTGTCCATCTCTTCAATCTCCAGGAAGGCTCCAGCTTTCTTCAGTACAGATGTTAGGTCCTGAGTGTTCTTGGAACCCTTCCCTTGCTCCAAAGTTTTAATTGAAGAGGCTAGAGTAATTATTCCAGGGTTCAGGGGACCAACAGCGATGGTGCCCACGGACCAACGACATAGGGGAGATGCCATCACCCCTGCAAAGCCTGGGGAAACTTCTTCAGAGGGAACTGCCCCAGAGCCCAGGGAGGGCCGGAGCCCTGGGAGAGGGGCCGCGTGGCAGGCGGTGATGGATCGGAGGGTTGGTTTTCTCCTTGGTTAGTAAATGCCCGCTGAGAGCCAGCAGGGAGGGGTCTTTAAAAGGAAAGAGAATCAGCGAGAGATGAGGTCACAGAAGCTTATGGTCTCCTTGAGTGTTTTCAGGAGAGATGACAGACACGAAGTATCTCCCTCGGTGTATCAGCCCGGTGGCCACGCCCAATGGAGGTGGACATGTGAGGAGCTGGAATTGTCGCAGATCCCCTTCTTACAGGACAGGCAGTGGTGAGGGTAGTCCCATGGCCCCCGGGAGGATTTCCCCAAAGGCCTCACACAGGCCACAGAGGCAGCGGGGTGGAGCATAGCCAGTCTGCGTCTCGGCAGTTTTAAAGCCTCATGGTTCTTTTGAAATGTCTCTGAAGGTTCTTGGAACTTTGTATAATTGCAGACATCCTTCACCGCTGGGGCTGACACCGAGGAGAGGGCTAAGTACCATGTCCCCCCCACTCCCCAGCCCGCCCCAAGCATCACCCGAGGCTCCTTGGTGTTGCGCCGGAAGAACCTCAGCCGCTCTCAGCGTGGTGTTGCTTAATCTCATTTTTCTCTATTCCTATTTTTTCCACCCACTCCTGTTAGCCTCAGCCCATCGACACTGGATGTTGCGGGGAAGCTGTTGGGCGGATGAGTAGCAAATGGAAGGCAGAGAGCCTTTCTCTTGGGCCTCTCTGTGCCAAATGTCTGTGGATTTTTCTTTCTGCTGAGCCTTGGATGGGCCGGGAGGTGCTTCAGACATTCTAAATGCCTCTTCTCCCCCAGAACTCATCGCCCACCCTCTGAGCTCCAGGCCCTCGAGCTCATGGTTCTTGCTACCCGGAAGAACGCGCTCACCCTCTGCATTGCCTTGTTAGACACTAGGGAACAGTGGCGTTTGTGAATTCCGCGGCTTACCCTCCATCAGGAGAGTTTCTGGGCTCCCGATCGTCAAGTTGCGGGTTTGAATGTTACTTGGAGTAGGTGTGGCTGCTTGGCTTGGCAGAGAGTCAGGAAGGAAACAAGTAGGGGTGGGTCACACAGCCTGGGTGAAAACTCAGAGGCAGGAACCAGTGGAGACACTCAGGAGAGGACAGCTCTTCCGTGTGGCTGAAGCTTGGGAAGAAGGGGGAGATGAAGCTGAAAAGGCCAGCTGGGCCCCAGAAGGGACTTGACCGCTGTGCTTGGGCTTGTTTTCTACATCAGTTCTTGGGAAGCGCCAGGGCCTGGGTGTGGCTGGGGTCAGTTGTAGTGGTAGATTTGCCCTCTGGGCAGGCTGCAGAAGCCAAGACCTGACTGGGGAGAAATTTTGCATTTTTCAAAAAAGGAGACATTTCTGCAGATCAGACTGGATCACTCTCCAGCGCTGTGGCGTCTTGATACTGTGTAGGTTTCAGAGATCAGATAATGCTTTGGTTCAGTTTTTAAACTTTCATTATTCTTTATTACGTAAATAAAACATAATAAAGATAAGCAGAGAGGAAAAGGAAGTGAAATTAGTGTTACCCATCATCCCGCCATAAAAATATGGAAACCATAAAATAACTGAGAGAATGAACGTGGTACTCAATGATTTCTGGTGGCCAGAATGCTTTGGTGACCTGATGCGAAGAGCCAAATCATTAGAAAAGACCCCCATGCTGGGAAAGATTGAAGGCAAGAGGAGAAGGGGACGACTGAGGATGAGATGGTTGGATGGCATTACTGACTCGATGGACATGAGTTTGAGCAAACTCCGGGAGTTAGTGATGGACAGGGAAGCCTGGCGTGCTGCAGTCCCATAGGGTCGCAAAGAGTTGGACACGACTGAGTGATTGAACTGAACTGAACTGAAATATCATTTACATTGAAAACTTGGGTATGGAGACTGCCCCAACACTTGTGTATTTACAAGGTGGAAGCAAACTGTAGGTGTTTTATTCTGTGTGTGTATCTATGTGTGATTTTTATCCCACTTAAAAACTACATGCTTGCCTCAAACTCAGACTGAAGGGTTTAAAGAGAAACCCCCTGCCCACTTTCCCACTTGAGCCCCTAATTCTACTCCTCAGAGGTCACCTCTTTAAAAGTTTTCAGTGCATCCTAGAAGGCATTGTGCTCAGTGAAAGAAGTCAGACAAAGACACGAAACTGTATGATTTCACTTATATGTGAAATCTAAAAAATAGAACAAGCTAGTGATATAATAAAAAAAGAGGCAGACACAAACAGGTGGTTGCCATTGAGGAGAAGAAGGTGGGAGGGACAAAATAGGGATGGGGAGTAAGAGGTATAAACTATTAGCTATGAAATAGGCTACAAGGATATATTGTACAACACAGGGAATATGGGCAATGTTTTATTATAACTGTACATGCAATATAACCTTTAAAAATCATGAATCACTACATTGCACACTTGTAACTTATTTAATATTGTACAGCAACTAGACTTCAATTTTTTAAAAATTTCCAGTATGTCCTCAATGAGTGAAAGATGTGAAAAGGATAATGTATGTGGAAGAATGAATTGTAAAGATTGAATTTTCATATATTAGCTGTCATGCATTGGTCAGGAGAAAGGCCAAAGGTGAATTTGGAGGGCCTGGGAAGTAGATTGTGTTCAAGGAAGGGGCTTTCAGAAATCAGTGTTGTGGAGTTCAGGAAAGGGGAAGATGGAGAATTTTTGAGGCCTGGGCTGTGTCTGGATTTGTCCTGTGGATGTTGGTGAGGGGCAGGGTGCGTAGAGGTGAGTAAGACTGTGGACAGGGCCAGCTATGGTCTGATTTTACCTCCTGGGCGTGGAGACATGGTTTGGGGTGGAGAGATGGCAGGCATGCAAATAAGCATGAGATATGTCAGGAAGCAGTGACAGTCACTGATAGATATTTATAAAAATACCCTTGTTTGACAAAATGAAAAGTTGGCACGTCTGTGTTAGTACCCCAAGTTAAAAAAAAAAAGTTTTAACAATTGATGAATACTGAAAATCTGAGCGAGACAGCAGAACTGGATGGGGGTTTGTAAATATCATACTTGGTTCAGGTTTTGTATCCGGCTATGCAACCTGGGGCTGCACCTTAATTTTTTTAGATCTCTGTTTCCTTACCTGCCGTAAATCAGGAGTCCTCAAACCTGGCTGCACATTAAAATCACCAGGAAACTTAAAAGAAGAGATAAAACCAATGTCAGAGCCCCTGTACAGTCCAGGTGTATCCAAATCTCTGGGAGTCGGGCCTGGGAATTTTTTGTTAAATTTTCTTCCAGTTTGGGAATTTTTTAATGCAGTCAACATTGAGAACCTCAGGGTTAGGATCATCCTAATTGCACATTTTTGTCCTAAAATGTTATGATTCTATTTACTATATCCTACAATGTTGTTTCTTTCAGATACTGTGCACAAAATGTTATAAGCTTCTTACATATAAAGAAGTCTTACTTTTTATTTTTTTAAAAAAACAACTCCCCATAATTCTCATCAGGCCAGTGGTTTAATGTCAATTTCCTTTGTCCAGTAAGTCAGAATCATAAACGTAGTAAAACATCAAATAATTGTTGACCCAGGAGTTGAAAGCATGGACTTTCACTTCTCATTCCCACATTTTAAAAAAGGTACTGACACCTCCATTTGTAAAGAAGACCCTGAAGAGTTCAGAGAGAAGACATTACTGGAAATGTGTTTTGCTAGAAGAATTGTGTATACCGTAAGTTCCAAACGAGGAGGTCCAGTCTCAGGTATCTTTATTGAATCTAGGTTCTACATGGAGTAGGAGGTGTTTAAAGAGGAGGTCCAGTCTGGGGTGTCTTTATCGGATCTAAGTTTTACATGGAGTAGGAGGTGTTTAAAGAGAGTCGGTGCTGTTTTATCTTCACCATTGAAGTTTTTGGTTTTGTCTCTTCCTAAATGAGTCATTTTTTAAAAAGGAACCTAACTTGGGGAGGTGGGGAAACCACTGCTGGGAGGTGCCAAGGAGGGGGCGGGCACTGAGGCTGACATTCAGGGTCCGGAGTTCACAATTGGGTGGTTGACCCAGGGGGGCGGAGCCAGGGACCTGTCTGCAGAGGGCATATCAGGACCAGTGGGACAGTTTGGTGGTAGTGATGCAGGGAGCGGGGTGGGGAAGTTGGGATGAAATGGTAATGATGTTGTTTGTTAATTTACTAAGTATTTTCTGGAACACACCCAACAGACATAGGGCCTGGTATCAAGGCTCAATCCACATGTGCTAGGAAATTAAGAACAAAGGGGAAGGAGCTTTCTAGTTTTTCACTTCATCTGGGGACACAAATCATGAAGGTCAGGCATGTCTGTATTTCCTGCCTTTACAAGTAAGCAACCTGAAGTTACAGTGTCCCATACCAGTGTGAACAGTACAAGTGAAAATGTTAGTCCCAGGCAGGATTTCAGAGGAGGAAATGTGGCATCCTGGAGACCCCATGGTGGAGGGCCAGGGTGTGTGATGAAACATACAGTGGAGCCAACCAGATGTTGGTGGAGAGGCCTGTGGGACCTCCACACGTCACTTCCTCTTTCTGTGCTAATTTCTCCCGCCTGAAAAATGATCTCACACACCTGAGTCCCCCAGATCTCTGAGAGCTGATCAAAGTGTCCACTGCTCCTGATGCCTGGGGAGGGAGGAGAGGGACAGAGAGTGGGGAGGTGTCGACAAGCCCCACGTGGAAACCAGAAAACCAGGGCAGCTGCGTGGGATTGGTCCCCGTGTTTGGGGTGAGAGAGGAGCACAGGGCAGGTGCTCTGGGCACTGGGAGGAGTTGCGGGTCTGTGGGATGCTGGCCGGGCACGCTCCTTTAATTCCATACCTTCCCCTGCCCCCCAAAAGTGCTCATTTTCATCTTTTCTGAGTGCTGTCAACCTCCTGCAGTTGGGCTAGCATGTTTTCTAAGCTTGTCACAAACTTCCTGTTTAGGTCTGATCTGGGGCTTTGTGTGTTTCGAAACCCTGGCACTGACAGAAGTCCAGCGCTTCTCTCTTCATTAGCCCCTTTTGTCCTCCTGCCTTTTGCTGATTTTGGCCATCCTTCTTTGCAAACCTTCCCCCTGGGAAATGCTCTCTAGCTTCTGCACTTGCTCCTCTTAGGGAGGGTTGAGAGCTGTGAGATCTGAAGGTTGGAAGAAGGGAGGGCAGCACACTTATTGGGCTCCTTATATAATGCCAGGCACTGTGCTAGATGTTTTCCTACATTTCTTGTTTTATTTAGGCTTCACATTAGCTCATGCAGAACCAGACTCAAGAGAGGGGAAGTGACCAGCGTAAGTTGGACAGCCACTGTGTGACAGGGTTAGGATTTGATCCCAGGCTTGACTCCAGAGCTCCTGGTATTTCCACTGTGCCTTTGGTTCCATGGGTTTGGCGAGATCGTGATTTCTTAGTGGGCATCTTGGTGAACAGGATTGCCTTCCCCTCCATCGGTTCCTCCTGGGTCCTTGTTGGTTTGTTTTTAGTTTGGAGTATAATTGGCTTTGAGGGCTTCCCTGGTAACTCAGCTGGTAACGAATCCGCCTGCAATGCAGGAGACCCTGGTTCGATCCCTGGATTGGGAAGATCCCCTGCAGGAGGGCATGGCAACCCACTCCAGTGTTCTTGCCTGGAGAAGCCCCATGGACAGAGGAGCCTGGCGGGCTACAGTCCGTGGGGCTGCAAAGAGTCCGGCACGACTGAGCACAGCACGTAATTGCTTTACGGTGTTGTGTTGGTTTCCGGTGTACGAGGGCGTCAATCAGCCACAAGTATACACACGTCCCCTCCTCCCTGACCCTCCCTCCGCCCTGCAGCCCATCCCACTCCTCTCGGTTGTCACGGAACACCAGGTTGAGCTTCCAGTGTTACAGAGCAGCTTCCCACTAGCTCTCTGTTCTACACGTGGTAATGTATATGTTTCAGTGCTACTCTGTCAATTTCTCCCACGCTCTCCGTCCCCTGCTGTGTCCCCAAGCCCCCCAAACCCTTGTTATTCGGGTGCTCTCCGTTCTGTCTGCATGGTGTGTGATCTGATGGCCCATGAGTGCCCTGTTGACTTTCACTTTTCCCAACCATCCTCCTGCTTTGGCCCTGGAATTCTTAGAATTAAAAAAAAAAAAAAATTATTGGAGTGTAGTTACTTTACAACAATTTCTCCTATGCAGCAAAGTGATTCAGCTGTATATATAATATATCCCCTCTCTTTTGGATTTCCTTCCCATTTAGGTCACCGCAGAGCCTTGAGTAGAGTTCCCTGTACTATACAGAAGGTTCTTGATAGTTCTCTATTTTATACATAGTAATGTATATATGCCGATCCCTGTCTTCCCATTCATCTCACCCCCCCACCCCTTTCTCCCCTTGTTGTCCATACATTTGTTTTCTACATCTGTCTCTATTTCGGCTTTACAAATAGGTTCATCTGTACCATTTTTCTAGAGGGACTCTTAATTTTTTTTTTTTTTTTGCGTGGTCCCCAGCTGATAGTTGAAATGGGTTAGGGCCAACTCCCTGTTTCCCAGAAGTGGAGGATCCTCTTCCCTACGTTTACCAGCCTGCTGGTCACCATGAACTCCATCCAGCCAGATTTGGATTGCTCACATTTTAAGCTCTTCCCGTGAAGAGGGAGGAAGATAGGATATCTGTGTGAGGGCAAGCAGAGAGCTAAGCAGGGGTTCCAAGACCTTGAATACGCAGGAGGCGGACAGAGAGCTCCATCAAGCCATCCTCATTATTATCATGGTAGCTGTTACAGGGTGTCAGACTCTGGGGGCTCCTACAAAGGAAGAACTCCTACAAAGTTCCTTCCAAAACTTCAGGAATGCCCTGTGTCCCTTCCCTTACCTGTCCCAGTTCTCTTGTATTTTCCTATATTTATATTTCTAGAAGTATATCCTCTGCACTCCATCAGAATTGTTCTGTAGATCAAGTAACATCCACCCTTGTAGACTCTGTGTTGAGCAGTGGGCAATTCCAAGCATTCAACACATATATTAATTACCCTCAAGGGATGTGCTGTCTGCTTGGAAACTCAGCAGATGGAGCACTTGCCAAGAGAAGCTAAATGCAGTGAACTCACAAGAACACAGATTGCTCAGCAAGTTGGGACTCAAATAGGGTGCTCAGAGGGGTGGAGCTCAGAGGGGACACTGGGACCTTGAGGGGCGCATGGGGTGGAGCAGAGCATGCATGTGGGAAGCAAGATTGAAGAAGGCTCCTTCCAATTATATAGGACAGCAATAGGTAAAAACAGTGCTGTGAGCTATTATAAATACTCTCCACATATTCAACAAGGAGAGAAAACAAAATCAGAAAAGAGAAGAGAAATAGATGTAAAAAAGATTCCAGTGGAACTTTTAGAGCTGAAAGATACGGCATTGGAAACAAAAAACATACTGGATGAGATTAAAGTAGATTAGACACCAACTTGAAGTCATGGCAATAGAAACTGTCCAAGAAGAAGCACAGAGATATTTAAAACAAAAGCATAGCATTGACTTGTGGGACATTAAGTAGTCTAACACATCTGTAAGTGAAGTCTCAATGGGAGAGGGAAAAATACTTGAACAAATAATGGAGAAAATTTTTCATAATTCCGTGAAGACTATAACTCAATGATTGGAAAACTATGACTTGCAGGCCAACTATGGCCTGGAGCCTATTTTTGTATATAAAGTCTTATTGGAACAGAAAAACCAAACAAGACAGTCGTGTGGGAAGGTTCATCTGGATGTGTCCCCTGAACCGGGGGGATGCTGGGAGGTCAGTTAGAAGACGTTTATTATATTAAATTTTAGGGGTGAAATGTTGAGGCGTTGAACCAGGGTGGTGGCATGAATATAGACAAGAAGAAAGAGAGATGGAAGATTTCAGACCCCAGCTGGGATTTGACTTGCTGCCAGTGAGACCTTGAGCAGGTGACTTCATTTCTTGAAGCTCAGTTTCATCAGGTATAAGCAGACGTTCAGAACACTGCATGGGACTAGCGTGTGAGGGTTTCAACTTGGGTCACACCCAGCACACAAGTGTAGGAGGCAAGACTGGGGAGGGATCAGGGGAGTGGAGAATGAGGACTGAAAGGGTTGAATGCGGGGGTCTGGGAGAGTGATGCAGCCCAGACAGAAAGGGGTGGCGCTGTGTGGGGTCCCAGCATTCTTCAGTTGGAAGAAGGCCCTTCTCCTAAACCCAGGATGCCACGGGCCTGTCCCAGAAACCCACAGCCACATGGACTGTGCGTGTCTGAGCCCACGGCCTCTCGTTTCAGCTGCACCCTCAGTGATGCTGGCCTGTGACCTGCTCTCTCTCTCATCAGGGTCGGCACTGGGTGATGTGAGGGAGACCTGTGGGGGTGCTGGGTTTCAGGGCTGACCCATCCCCACTCCCTCCAGTCCCCCTCCTGTCTGTCCTTGGTCGCTCAGGAGACAACCGGCCTTCGGTGATTTCAACCTCTTGCGCAGCAGCAAGCCCACTCAGGTTCTCACCTTCCCCGTGGTGCCATGATCTCCATCTGGGCTCATCCCTTCCGCTCAGAGGAGGACACGCCCCTCTTCCTCCTGGCCAGAGAGAACCTTCTTCCTGCACCCGGGGACTCACTCCTGCAGTTCCTGGGACCTCACCCCCTCCAGTCATGCTGCTGGGGTCTTTCCTCAAACCTTCACCCCCGCTTTGTCTCCTTCCCTCCCTCCTTCCTTCCTGTTCTTTCCCAGACGGACAGAACCTGCCCTTGGGTTTTGGTCCTTTACTGAGGCAGCCCGCTCAGGCCGGCTTCTGCCCTTGGCAGATGTGAAAGGTGCAAGGGAGGATGCGGTGGGTTTGCTGCATGGGGCTCCTGCGTCCACATGAACTGCTCTCCCCACGTCACCTGTGGTCTCCATGTTACCGCACCCAACAGACGCTTCGGTCCTTATCTTTCTGGAGCCTTTGCTACTCCTGATACTGCGGACAACTTCCTCCTTCTTGCAACTCTCATTTCTCTTGGCTTCTTTCATTCTGCAAATAAATCTCTCAGCCACTATTTCTTGAGCATCTCCTATGTGCTGGGCTCTGGGGCATACCATAATACCATGTCTCTGCTTTCAGGGAGTTTCTAATCTAGTGTGAGGGGAGATGGATAAAAATATAACTAAAAGTCAGGTGGTGATGAGCGTTAACAAGGAAGAATACAACAGGGAAGGGGGATGGATGCTGGGGTTGTTAGGAGGGTCTGAGAAGGTGACATTGTCTCGGAAACCTGAAGGAAGTGAAGGATGCCTGGAGGAAGAGTGTTCCAGGCAGGGGACGAGCACATGCAAAGGCCCTGGGGTGGGAGCCTGCTTGGGATGTTAGAGGAAGCCATTGTATTTGGATGAAACTGAAGAAGAGCAGTGTAGAAGGGTTCAGGGAAAAGGCTGGGTCAGCTCATGTGAGTCTTGTGGGACATTTCTAGGACTTTGCCTTTTACTTTGAGAGAGATGAGACACTTCAGGAATGTTTGGGGCTTCCCAGCTGGTGCTAGTGGCAAAGAACCTGCTTGCTAATACAGGAGACATAAGAGACGTGGGTTCGATCCCTGGGTCCAGAAGATCCTCCAGAGGAGGGCATGACAAGCCACTCTAGTATTCTTCCCTGGAGAATCACAAGGACAGAGGAGGCTGGCAGGCTACAGTCCATGGGATCGCAAAGAGTCGGACACGACTGAAGCGACTCAGCACACACACGGGAATGTTTTGAGCCGAAGAGTGACTTTTAAATGATCACTTAGGAGGTTGTGGGGAGCCTAGTGTATTAGTCTGCTAGTATTCCAATAACAAGAGTACCACAAACTGGGTGGCTTAAACAGCAGGAATTTATAGTCTCATTGTTCTGAGGCCAGAAGTCCGAGAACAAGATGTCTGCAGGGCAGCGCTGCCTCGAAGGCTCTAGGGAAGGACATGTTCCAGGCCTCTCTCCTAGCTTCTGGTAATTTCCTGGTTCGTGGAAGTGACTCCAGTCTTCACATGGTGCGGTCACTGTGTAGGTGTCTGTGTCCAAGTTTCCCCTTTTTGTAAAGACAACAGTCATATTGGATGAGGGACTCACCCTGCTCAGTGTTGGAGGAGGAAAAGGCAACCCGCTCCAGTGTCCTTGCCTGGAGAATCTCATGGACAGAGGAGCCTGCAGTCCATGGGGTCGCAGACAGTCGGCACGACTGAGCAACTAGCACATTACTGCTCAGTGTATGATGTATGACCTCAGCTTAACAGCTTATGACATTTGGCTTCGACCCTATTCCAGATAAGGTCACGTCCTGAGGTCCTGGACTTAGGGCTTTCATGTAAGAATTGTGGGGAGACACAGTTCAACCCGTAATACAATTCAATCCACAGTATATGGATTATAGATGGGCAAGGGTGGAAGTATGGAGACCAGCTAGGAGGTTAGAGCGATATGTTAATAAGAGAAGCTTTTTGGACCAAAGTGGTAGCTGTGGTGGTGGTGAGAGTCTGCATGTATTTTGCAGACAAAGCTGACATCATTTGCTGATGGGTTGGACATAGGGTGTAAGGGAAAGCGGGGAGTCACAGTGACTCCTGGTTTTGGGACCTGAGTGACTAGAAGTTTAGAATTGAGTGTCTTCCTTTCTTAAATCCTCTCTACCCCCAGGAACCCTAGAAGGGCCTCTTACTGGGCAGTCCTTCCACTGCTGGGTTCTTCAGGGCTCCATCCTTAACTGCTTCTTCAGTCCCTCCTGGTTGATATGATCTGTCCCCATGGTGAAGCCAGATATCCTGAATGTGCTTTCTGGGTCACCCCTACAGGCCCTGGCTCTGGAGGATGCTGAAGGAGGAAGACACAGAAGCAGGACGACCCTGAGAGATTAAGCCTCTTAATCGTGATAAAGGTAGCTTCTCTGACATTCTGGGTGTTTGAATGCTCGTTTCTTTGATCCTTGTGGTGTGGAAAATGCCCAACGGAGGGGAGGTCAGCTGCGCTGGGCCTGGACACCCACGTGCGTGTGTGCATTCCAGGCAGATTCTTTACCTTCTGCGCCACTAGGGAAGCCCCCTCGGGGGTGGATATCCAGGCGCAAATGGAAAATACCTGATCGCTCTTAATATATTCTCATTTGGAATATATTAAAAGGGATGTTTCTACTTTAGAACCCAATAGGGCTTTTTGTTGATTTGAGTGAGTGAAACTTTGCATTATTGGGTCAGCTACATGGAATCGATTGCTGGCTGTGGGGGCTGGAAGGAGCCCAGAAATCCTCGAGTCAAACTCTACCCCTTTTAGAGTTGAAAAGACACTGGGAGATCAAGTGACTTGCTCACGGCCACTCATTAGTTCATGAAAGTGTTTCTTGAAAGTCCGTTATATTTTCTCAAGAAAAGCAACACAAAGACACTGGAAACAGGGAAAAGCAAAATCTGAGCAAGTGCTAGGAAAAAGCTGTGGATGAGTGCTTATTTTCCATTTCTCAGTTTGGATTCTTTGGGGTTGTGAATGTCATAAAACGGAACTCAAAGGGTCTCCCATGGCACAGGGAATTAATTAAGTGACTTGTACCAGCAAAACGCAGAGATGGGATCGACTACAGGGTACATGTGTGATAGCAGCTCAGCTTGTCATCAGCAGTCCAGTTTCTTCCCTTCTCTCTGCTGCTCTTCCGTGGTGTCAGTCTGTCCTAGGACTTGCTTTTCTCCTGGAGGCAAAATGGCCACAGAAGTTTCTGAGCTTATTGTTGCATACCCCTCCAGCCAGAAGGAAAGAAGCATCCTTTCCAGTAACTCAAAAGTATCTTTTCCAGAAGTCCCTCCTCAGAAAGCCAGCCTTGGCATTTCATTGGCCTGAACTGAGTCATATGTTCATTCCTTAGCCAATCACAGTGGCTAGGTGAGCACCGCCTGTTGATTGACACAGATGGGAGATATTTCCTAATTGGCCTATCCCTACCCTGGGTGATATGTCAACTTTCCTCAAAGCACCTGGGTTGGGGAAAGTACAGGTCTGGATACTGTTGGGGGAGGAGGGAAATGGACATGGGGAGAGTGACAATGACATCTATTATATTGTATAATCTAACTAATTAGCTACTAATTGTTGGGGTAACAGAGAGAGGAAACCCACTCTTAGATAATGGAAGACTGAATTTTAAAGTGTTTAACATAGCATAGTTTCAGATAGAGCCTTCCCAAACAGTTCCTGTTGGAAGTCTTGCAATTAGCATCTGCTTTTCAGTATCTTAGAACATAAGACCTTCTAGGAGGTTAACTATGCCTTGTACAGTGCTGTTTTATTTCTAATATGCTTATTCAACCTTTTTATAGCCAGAATAAACACTCTCCTCAAATTCTGAGTTAGTGGAGATTAAGTTACAGTAATGGAGTTGCTCTTCTATAACCTCATCTATAAGATGGGAATAAGAAAAGCACCTTCTTTATAGGTTTGTTATTAGGATTAACTGAGGTAATCCAAGCAAAGTGCCCAGTGGCTAGCCCAATAAATGTTATCTCCATTAGCTTCATATAACTCAAAATATTGTCATATTTACATGTTTATATGCATTTAAACATGCACATGCTTAAACACTAGGAAATTAACTCTTTACAACAAATATATGTCACTGATTAGCTCAGTTAGAGAGAAGGTAAGTGAAGGTATTAAAATATTTAGTGTTTATGGATTTTTTAAATTTTTTTTAGAATTAATTTTGGGGGAAAAATTAAATAAAGAAAAATTTAAGTAACACATGGTTAAATTAAAGGTAGCTCAGTTGGTAAAGAATCCACCTGCAATGCAGGAGACCCCACTTCGATTCCTGGGTGGGGATGACCCGCCGGAGAAAGGATCGGCTACCCACTCCAGTATCTCTGGGCTTCCCTTGTGGCTCAGTTGGTAAAGAATCCGTCTGCAACGTGGGAGCCCTGGTTTCAGTCCCTGGGTTGGGAAGATCCCCTGGAGAAGGAAAGGCTACCTACTCCAATATTCTGGCCTGGAGGATTCCATGGACTGTATAGTCCATGGGGTCACAAAGAGCTGTACATGACTGTGTGACCTTCACTTTCACTTTCATAATCCCTGGAAAATAGGGAATTTTAACTTTACATATTAATGTATTCTTGGTTGAAAAAAATTATTGTAAGTAGCTGAGAGCCTGTTATGACCTGTTATGATTTTCTTGCCACCGTTCTCTGGAGGTTCTGGAGGGGCAGGTGACCCTCCTCAGCTTTGACTTCACACAGTTGAGCTTTTCTGGGTGGATAGGATGGACTTTAGGATCGTCTGGATTGGGTGAGATGCTGCAGTAGACAGAAGCTAGCCTTGGGCTTTTATTTCAGTGGAATTTTATCTAATAGAATGCTGTGAATTGTTCTTGAGAGCCTTAGGTGCCGTCAGGCTGACCTCAGAATTCTAGGAGCTGAAGGGTCTTGGTTTGGGGTTCCCAGATCAGTGGTGGGAAGAACACAAGTTGGCACAGCACCCTGAAATTGATTTCTGAAATGGGAGGTGATAACTGTGAGGATGCAGGATGGATAGGGTGCAGTGAGGGGCTTGTGGATGGAGGGGAAAGTTCCAGAGTGACCAGGAACTTAACAGACCACAAATTTATAAACCATAAAAATTTTCATTCCCCTCCCCAGTGAATACTGACTTAAATTTTCTGTAGGTTGTTTGTTGCCCCCAAGACTGGCTGGTCACCATGGTGATAAAGTAGATGAGAACTAGTGATAACTGAACGACTGACCTTAAATTCCTTGGTTTGGAGGATGCTATAGAGAAGTGATCCTCAAATGTACAATAGATCGCCTGGACCAAGAAACTACAAAAAAGAATTGAGGGGATTAGCTTAAAGCTACCTTTTTTTTTTTTTAAATTTTACCAAGGAAGGACAATTTCAGAAAAGAAAGGACCATCTTGTCGCTAAAATAGTAGGAAAGAGATAGTCTAAGGAGTAGAATCTTTATATTGAAAACATTCAGCTTTGGGAATGATTATTGCACTCTTCTTATTTTTCTGGCAACACCTGTGGAAACAGTGTTAAAGGTGGATGCTTCCTTGCAACTGTGCCTAATAGGTGTTGGGGATATATGGAGTTACTATGCAACTGTACAGAGAAAAATCATAGTTTTAGGAAGCTTCTCATGGAGCCTAGGCATTTGCTGACGTCGTGTCTTTATTTGATTTAAAGGGACAGGAGAAATTCACTTAAACACAAGTCTTGATAAGCCCAACTCATTTTCTAAAAGAAGAGGAACTGTTTACTCTCAAGTCATTAACTTAGAATTGTTAGTTTAATTTTCCACTGATAGAAAGAAGATCTTGCAATAAATAAATAGTTCAAATGAAAAGGCATGTCAGTAGTTTTCTCCCTTTCCACCATTTATCCCTGAAAATGGCAAATTTGTTCAGTTTCCTTTGGCTTTCAGTGGTGTGCTGTGTTTCTGTGTGTGTGTAGGCCCTGGCGCGCACACACACACACACACACACACACACACACACCCACACACCCACACACACACACACACACACAACTTAGCTTGGTCTGGAAGGCCCCAGAAAGGAAAGGGTACTTTTGAGAAAAGCAGTGTGCCCACCAGTCAGTTGCTAATAAGTGTTAGTACTTGTAGCAGCAGTTACATCTTGGATCTATCAAAAGAGGGTGACTTTTTAAGATGCCTTTGAAGTCATTAAAAAGTAAAAAACAAGACTTCCCTGGTAGCTCAGGCTGTAAAAAGTAAAAAACACCAAACATACACCCAACCGCCCCTAGCATCCAAAACAGCAATAAAACGTTTCTCATTCTGCTTTGCCTGCATGACTTTGCCACAAATACGTTTTGCCTTCCAGCCCAGGATTAAGCTTCTGTGTGGGGCCTTGACTGGTATGAGGGGAGAAAAAGATTGCTCGCCGTGTCTGTGTGAAACCCTGAATGGAATCGTGGAATCTTAGCGCCAAAAAGGGTTTTGAGGTTTCTGCCATCCTGCCAGGCTATCCTGACACTCATCACCTTGACTGACAAAAGGGCACCTAATCCTACCGTTTTGTGGATCTCTAATGTTCTGTGGATCCTCTGTAAAATTAAAATGTGTCTTCCTCAAGAAAAAGCAGGGCTGCCGGGGCGGCACTAGTGGTAAAAGTGCATGCGTGTGTGCTAAACCGTTCAGTCGTGTCCCACTCTTTGCGACCCTATGGACTGTAGTCCACCAGGCCCTCTGCCCATGGGGATTCTCCAGGCAAGAATACTGGAGTGGGTTGCCATGTCCTCCACCAGGGGATCTTCCCGACCAAGGGATCGAACCCACGTATCTTGGGGTTCCTGCATTGCGGGTGGATTCTTCACCGCTGAGCCACTTGGGAAGCCCAGTGGTAAAAGTACCCTCCTGCTGATGCAGGAGACTTAAAAGATGCTAGTTTGATCCCTGGGTTGGGATCAAAAATCAGCTGGGATCAAAGCAGACCGCTCTGAGCAGACACTCAGGTCTGCAGTGATTGCCCTGTTCACTGCCTCACTCCTGGGTACAGTGTCGCTGGAGTCCTATTTGTACTGTCCTATATGCTCATGTGGCACCGTCCTTGCGTGGTCTAGTAGACACTCGGTCTTAACTGGTTCAGACTCCGTACCGCTTGCTTCTCCTAAGGTGAATCTGTCCAGCAGGCTATGCCGTCTGCACCGCTGCAGCTGGTGTGTGCTTCTGGGCCGACATTGCCACAACCCTCTTGTCTTAGTCGGCCTGGGCTGCCATAGTACCAGAATATCATAGACTGGGTGGCTTAAATAATATAAGTTTCTTTCTCACAGTGTGGAGGCTAGGAAGTCCAAGATCAAGGTGCTGGCAAGGTAGGTTTCATTCTGAGACCTCTCTTCTCTTGACTTCTAGGTGGCCGCTTCCTTGCGTGCTCACATGACCTCTTCTTTGTGGAGAGAGGAAGCTCTGTGTCTCTTCCTTTTCTTCCTTGGCTTTTTTTAAAAGAAATTTTTTTTGTTTGATGTGGGCCATTTTTAAAAGTCTTTACTGAATGTGTTACAATATGGCTTGGTTTAAGTTTTGCTGTTTTTGGCCACTAGGCGTGTGGAATCTTTTGGTCCCTGACCAGGGACCAAACCTGCACCCCCTGCATTGAAAGGTGAAGTCTGTACCACAGAACTACAAAAGAAACCCCTCTTCTTATAAGGACACTTTTCCTATCATGGGGGCTCCACCCTTGCGGCTCATTTTAATTTAACTGACTCTTGAAGGCCCCATCTCCTGATCCCATCAGACTGGGGGGTAGGGCTTTAACATAAGAATTTGGGGGCGTGGGGACAAACAGCCCATAGCAATGCTCCTGGAAGGTCCAGGAGCCCTGCAGTAAGCAGAGGAGGCCTTAGTTACAAGCTTTCCTTGTGGTAGGAGAAATGCGGTGTCCCCAAGCTGGAGCAGGTGGTTCTGTGGACAAAAAAGTTGGACATTTACCACAGAGCTGGAGGGAAACTGCAGGAGCCTGGTGATTTCCTTGTCTTTTCAGAGCTGAGATTTCTTAGTTTCATATGTCAGTGGTAAAGTTGTGGTTGCCAAACTTGGTCAGCCTCAATGAAATCTGGATGGTTTAGCATTCAGTATCCCCATGAAGTATTCTATAACTTGGTGGGCCTCTGAAAAAGAGGCTCTTGGAACCAAAGCCTGGGAAAATGGGTTATTTCTTAGCACTTAATCATTTTGGGCATTTCTTTCTGTTTCATGGGAGGAAGAAAAGGCAGTAAATTAAAACTACTCCCTGTTTCATGAGAGATCAGTATCTTACAGTGTCATTTTAAATGTATGTAAACGTGGTAATGTCCACATGGACATAGATGCGCACACAGGAACACACACACACACATGTCAGGTGGAATATTTTTTCTTGTTTTCTAAATTTTTTTATTGAAGGATAATTGCTTTACAGAATTTTGTGGTTTTCTGTCGTACATCAACAAGAATCAGCCATAGGTACACCCATGTCCCCTCCTTCCCGAATCTCCCATCACCCTCCCACCCTTTAGCCTATCCTTTGAAAATTCTTTTAAACTTTCAAAGAACCGATAATTTCTGTGTTGTATAAAATGTTCCAGGGTTTAGAAGAAAGGTGGAAAACTTCCAGATCCTATTTTCAAGCAGACATGACCCTGATAACAGATCTGGCAAGTCCCCGAAGGGAGGCTCTATACCAGTCTTGCTTAGGAATGTGGAAATATGAGATAAAACTCTAGCGAGTAGATTTCAACTCTAGAGCGTGTCAGTGTCCTACCATACCCAAGTCAGCTGTAGCCCTGGAATGTAGGAATGGCTTCATATACATTGTAGTTTCATTTGATTCACGAAATGGTTTAAGTAAAAATATGTAATAATCTCATTAACATCAAAAGTACATTCAATCAATTCAACTTCTAATTTCAGCAAACCACTTAAAAAGGAGGAATGCACTATGCAAGATGACCACTTCTTAATCCGATCAGGAAAATTGAGTTTGTAGAGTCCACTGGCTTTATACTTTATTGGAGCCCCAGAAAGGTATCACTGGATAGGAACTGAGATCAAAGCAAAAAGCCAATGCAGAAAGTTATAAAAATAGTAAATTTAGAGAATAAATACTGTAAAGAAAATAAAATAATCACTAACTACAGATTCATGATTAATGATTAACTCTTTAAGAGTTAAACAGGTTTACTAAAAACCTTATTTCTAAATGGTGAGATTAAATCCATGGCTGATTCATGTCAATGTATGGCAAAAAGCACTACAATATTATAAAGTAATTAACCTCCATCTAATAAAAATAAGTGAAAAAAAATTAAAAAGGAAAAAAAAATAAAATTAAGGATTTGGATACTTGTGGAATTGGTTTATGAATCTAATGCCATTTCTTTCAAAAGTCTCATCAGGATTTTTAAAAATTTCACCAGATGGTTCTAAGTCTATTTGGAAAAATACATAGATGAGAACCTCAAGAGAATTATGAAAATGGTTTTGGAGGAAGGGTGTTAGATCTACTGGATATTAAAATATATAACACTCCCAGATATTAAAATGCATTATGAAGCTTTTGTAATTAAAATATTCTGGTGCTGGAAGAAAAGGGGAAGGCAGGTAAGTGAACTAGGAGAGTTCAAAAATAGACTCTCACAGATATAATTTAATAAATTATAAAGAAGTCATCACAAATCAGTGGGAAAGGGAAAATTATTCAATAAATAATTTTGATGCCTAGTTAGCAATTTGGAAAAAATCGTTTGACTTCATCTAAATGAATTACAGATGGATTAAACAATTAAGTGCAAAATGTAGATGCACAGGAAATCAATAGAATTGAATATTGCTTAGAAACAAAAGAAAAACACTAAAAAGGGAAAAGAGTAGTCCATCAAGCTACAGGATAATCAAAGATTTCTTCATGTAAAAAGCCAACGAGGAAACAATAGCCCGGGAAAAGTAACTAACAGAAATTACTCATTATTATGTGCTCAACAGATTAAAAAGGAAGGCATGGAAACCTTGGTAGAGAACTTGAAAAACTAGGACCACTAAGCAAATATATGGAAAATGTTCAATTTTGCAATAAGAGATATGTAGATTAAAGCAGCAGTAAAGTACTATTTTAACAAATTAACAAAACAATCCAATTTTTAATGATAACCCCAATTCTGATGTTATTACATTATTATGAAGTCATTTTACAATGTATTAAAGAACTATATTATTCATTCATACATTTGATCCAGTAATACCACTTCTGTGGACTATCTTTCCACATCCCCCTCCAAAAAAGATAATACAAAATATTTAATATGCTGTTTAGACAGTGATGCTTCCCTGATGCATTATTTACAAAGCAAACACAGACATTCACACAATTAATGTCCAACAGTTGGGTAACTATAAAATTAAATAGTTCTTCTCTCAGCATAATACTCTACTATAATGAATAATTATTTTCAGGATATACAGCATTGTGACAAGATATTTACAATATAATTTTATGTGCAGAAATTGCAGTATAAACTGTGGCATAGTCTTACTGTGGAATATAGCTATATCAGCTGTGCTGTTAAAATGAATGAACCATAGCTGCTATGACAACACAGAAGGATCTCAGGAATATAACATTAAATAAAAAAGCAAGTTGCACAATAGCTGCAGTGTGATTCCAATTACAGAAGGTTTAGATGCATGCAAAACCAATGATATAGTACTTAGACATCCACATGCAGGTGACAAGACCTGTAAGACCAAGTGAGTGTAAACAGAGATTTAGGGTAGTGATGGCGGGCAAGGCTAGGATGAAGGAGCAGCCCACAGAGGTGAGCTAGGGGCGTAGTAAAATTCTCTTCCTCATACTGGTCTGTGGACACACCTGCATTTATTATTGCTATTTTTTATACCCTTAGTATAAACTGCAGATATTTTAAATGCATTTAATGTTAACTAAAGGAATATTAAAACCAGTATTCACTGATTACAATTAGGTGCAAAATGTGTATCCCTATTAATGATGGTGGGCTTCCCAGGCAGCTTAGTGGTAAAGAATTCACCTGCCAAGCAGGAGACTTGGGTTCTATCCCTGGGTTGGGAAGATCCCCTGGAGAAAGAAATGGCAACCCACTCCAGTATTCTTGCCTGGGAAATCCCATGGACAGAGGAGCCTGGCGGGCTGCAGTCCATGGAGTGGCAAAACAGTTGGTCACAGCTTAGTGACTAAACAATAAAGGTGGTACGGAGTGTATAGATAACAGTGAGTATTTCCTTCACTCATTTTCTCTCATTTTCATATTTTCAATTGTGTGCTTACGTTATTTTTAAAAAAAGAAAGGAAAATTGAAGACAAATGCAGTTGTAGGATGACATAAGCTTCCTCCATTGGAGGGTGTGCCATTGCTCAGAGGGTGGTGGACTAATTCATACCTCTGAGGCAGAAGGGGAGATGGATTTCAACTGTGAAAGGAAAGTGTTTGAAACATAGATCAGTCCATCAATAGTTACTGAGCATCTTTCCTGTAAGACAGCATTGGCTTCGCCTGCCTTCCAAAAAAATTTTGGACACTGAGTTTTGATGAATTGCTGAAATGGGTGAATTAGAAAGGCTGGTGTTTCTTTGAATTCCTTAAAAAAATTTTTTTTAGCTTCATTGTTTTGTCTGGTTATAAAAATAATGCAGTTGATTTTAAATAGTCTTACAAAAAATATAATAGAACTTGAAGTAGATTAGACATTAAAACTATATCTCAGTTGAAATGAAATACAGGAAACAGAGAAACCTGTTTAAAGACACCACAGGGATTTGATCAGGAAATTCTTAGGAGCTAAGACCCATATTTTCTCAGTAAATAGAATGGCATGGAAAAGGATGGGCGGCACTATGTAATAAATTTTAAAAGAGTCAAAAGACATCACCCAGATAGAAAGGTTAATCTTGTTTGGATCTTGATTTAAATAAACCAACTATAAAAAGCATTTATGAGATAACTGGAGAAATTAGGACACTGGATATTTGATATAAGAAATTATTAATTTTTAGGGGTGATATTGTTATTATGAGTATATTTTAAAAATACATGCTAAAGTTTTTGACAAACGAAATATTGGATATTTACTTTAAAATAATACAGTGGAGAGTTTGAGTATGTTAACTATAAAAAGTCCTTATGTCTTATGTATATTCATCCAGGATTTACCTTAAAATCATCCAGGGATAGGGGACATCTAGAGGTATGGATGAAGTATTGTTCAGTTCAGTTCAGTTCAATCGCTTATTCGTGTCTGACTCTTTGCGACCCCATGAATCGCAGCACGGCAGGCCTCCCTGTCCATCACCAACTTCCGGAGTTTACTCAAACTCATGTCCATCGAGTCGGTGATGCCATCGACTCTCAAGAGTCTTCTTCAACACCACAGTTCAAAAGCATCAATTTTTCGGCACTCAGCTTTCTTCACAGTCCAACTCTCACACCTGTACATGACCACTGGCAAAAACATAGCCTTGACTTGATGGACCTTTGTTGGCAAAGTAATGTCTCTGCTTTTTAATATGCTATCTAGGTTGGTCATAACTTTCCTTCCAAGGAGTAAGCGTCTTTTAATTTCATGACTGCAATCACCATCTGCAGTGATTTTGGAGCCCCCCAAAATAAAGTCTGACACTGTTTCCACTGTTTCCCCATCTATTTCCCATGAAGTGATGGGACCAGATGCCATGATCTTAGTTTTCTGAATGTTGAGCTTTAAGCCAACTTTTTCACTCTCCTCTTTCATTTTCATCAAGAGGCTTTTTAGTTCTTCAGTTTCTGCCATAAGGGTGGTGTCATCTGCATATCTGAGGTAATTGATATTTCTCCCGGCAATCTTGATTCCAACTTGTGCTTCTTCCAGCCCAGTGTTTCTCATGATGCACTCTGCATATAAGTTAAATAAGCAGGGTGACAGTATACTGCCTTGATGTACTCCTTTTCCTATTTGGAAACAGTCTGTTGTTCCATGTCCAGTTCTAACTGTTGCTTCCTGACATGCGTACAGGTTTCTCAAGAGGCAGGTCAGGTGGTCTGGTATTCCCATCTCTTTCAGAATTTTCCACAGTTTATTGTGATCCACACAGTCAAAGGCTTTGGCATAGTCAATAAAGCAGAAATAGATGTTTTTCTGGAATTCTCTTGCTTTTTCAGCTATGTATAATAATAGGAGCTGGGCCTTGGGTAAATATATTCTTGCTACTTTTGTGTATGTTTATTATTTTCTATAATAAAACATAAAAATAAACATAGTAAAGTATAGAGAAGGAAGTGAATCCCACCCTGGGAGAGAACCATATTTTGATAAAAATCTCGCTGTACTTTTTCTGTATGCACTTATAAGTTTCTATGCATATACACTTTTAAACAACTTAGAAAGTATACTAAATGTATTATTTTGTATTCTGCTTTTTTATATTGTGGTCACTGTTATGCACATTTAGGTCTTCATCATAATTTAAAATTATGGCTATTTATTATTCCAGTATGTGAATACACACACACATGCCATAGTTTATATATCTAACAAGTACTGTACAGATGAGTATCTAAGTTGTTTCATTTTTTTTTTCACTATTCAAACAATTCTGCATGTTTGTGTATTTCTTTTGACAAATACATAGGTCAAAGACATTTTTAAAGCTTTTCTTTCCTATCATGCCAAACTATTGAAGATATGATACCATTTTGAACTCCCTCCACTTTATCATAACCTTAGCCACATTAGGTGCTATATTCACAATTTTGTAAATGTTTGCCAATCTTTATGATAAAAGGATAAAGATTATCTTATTTTAATTTGCATTTATTTGATTATTAGTGAATTTTCATAATGTATGTTAGTATTTTCTATTTTGTGACTAAGTGTTTATATCTTTTCCCCCAATGATTGTATTTATCCCTCACTTATTGTTTCCTAAGTGGTCTTTACATATTAATAGTTACAAATATTTCATATATTCTATAAATTGAAATATTTTTTAGTTTGTTGTCATTTAACTTTGGGTCATTTTTGAACAATCATTTGTCTGGAATTACTTTAGTAGATTTTTAAATGTTATACATCTGGGGTGTTTTTTTTGAGTCTTTGTAACTTTCTAAGTTTTAATTTTTGTTACCTTAATAAGTACTTTATTAAGAGATTTCATTACATAGCATGCCCTCTAAAATTTGCTTTTTTATTTTAATATCTTTATTGGTTATCAAATAAGACATGTTTGTGGTGGAAAGAATACACTTGAAAATTTACCTTATGATATATTTTATCATACAGTGCATCAGATAAAATTTGGTAATTTACCTTTCAGTAATTTTTCTATATGTGTGTATTAGTTAGAGTAACACTTGCTGAAGACACAAAACCCCAATTATAACTTCATACAGTAGAGGTTTCTTAGTCCAGCATAGACGCTCCTGATTGGTGGGCAAGCCTCCAATGACCAGTTCGGAGGTCCAGACTACTTCCATCTTATGACTCTTTCATTTGCTAGGGCTTTGGGGTCTCTGCCTCTATTGAGTTGGCCAAAAAGTTCATCTGGGTTTCCTGTAACATCTTGTATAGTCGGCAGATGAAAGAAAACTCGCCCCCTCAGCCTGGAAGTGAGCCACCTGACCTCACTGCTGCTGCTTTTCCATTAGTGGGAGTAGTCACATGGGGCCATCTAGATACAAGGGAGGCTGGGAAATGAAGTCCCTGGCTGGGCAGCGGTTTTCCAGTGAAAACCTTACAGTCTGGAAAGAGGAATATGAATATTTGTTGGACTTTTAGCTGAATCTGCCACCATTTATTGCATTTATAACGCAATGTATATTGCATTTATAATGCATATAAATATATACTATATAAGTAGGTGTGCTCAATCATGTCTGACTCTTTGCCTGTACCCCGCCAGGCTTCTCCATCCATGGAATTTTCTTGCTGGAGCAGGTTGCCATTTCCTTCTCCAGGGGATCTCCCCAACCAAGGGATCGAACCTGCGTCTCTTACGTGTCCTGCATTGGCAGGCAACTTCTTTACCACTAGTGCTACTGGGAAGACTGTATAGATATAAATATGTATTACATTTATAATGCATATAAAGTGTATGATATATATTTTCTTTACAAAATGGAATTATCCTACTGAGTGTTGAATTTTAGCATCATTTTGTGGGCATTTCCCTGTGTCTTTAAATCTTTTTCAAAAGCATGAGTTTTAATGTCTACATGGTGTTCCCTGTATTTCATTTTACCGTTTTTCTATTATGGTACAGTCAGGTTTTTCTAGATTTTTCTTATTGTGATTAGTGCTGCCATAGCTGTCCTTGTGCATAAAATTTTGAGCATTCCTCTGATCATTTCCTCAGGGAAAATTCTTGCTTAGTATTAAGGCTGGTGATACATATTACCAGATGGCCCTTCAGAAATTGGACTAATTTACGCTGTTATCAGTGGTGTTTAAGGATTCTTATTTCAGAGCACCCTTGACTGTTCTGGGCATTATAGTTGTTTTGGTTTTTGTCAATTTGTTGAAAACAGTTTTGCATTGTTGAATTTCAAAGCTTTGCTTAGTAATGGGTTTGAACATTTTTTCATGTGGTCATTGATAATCTGTGTGTGTGTGTGTGAATTGCCTCTTTGCATCCTTTCTCATTTTTCTTGTGCAGTGTTCCATCTTTTTTCAATAAGTGATAAGAGATTTTTATGCAGTGTGTGTATTGACTTGTCATATGTTAGAAATGCATGTATGCATGCTAAGTTGCTTCCGTTGCATCCGACTCTTTGTGACCCCGTGAACTGTAGCCCGCCAGGCTCATTTGTCCATGGGATTTCCAAGGTAAGAATACTAGAGTGGGTTGCCATTTCCTCCTCTGGGGATCTTCCCAACCCAGCGATCAAACTCGAGTCTCCTGCTTGGCAGGCAGATTCTTCACTGCTGAGCCACCTGAGAAGCCCATGTTACAAATATTTTTTATCTAACTTCTCCTTGCCTTGATTTTCCTTTGTAACCTAATTTTTTTAGATTAAACTCAACAGTTTAATAAAACAGTGTGATATCACACCCGCTGAATCTTCCCAGTTAGCAGTACTCCTGAGGTTAAAACCATTTAAAAAAGCAAAGCAGATTCTTTTTTTCTGATCCATCATATGGTTTGAAGGTTTTTAATGTGAACTTTAGTTATCTGGGAGTGAGGGGGTTTCATCAAGAAAATGGACTTCCCCAGAAGGATTTGGGGGGCTGGAGGTGATACGACCTTCTTTATCTTCCCAGGATACTTAGGAGAGGCAGGAAGATAGGTGATATCTGACGACCCCATGGTTTTAGCTGAGTGAGTAGCAGCAGAGGCCCTCTGGCTATTTTTCATGTTAGATCTTGTTAAAAACACGTGTAGTAGCATGGCAGGGGCCAAACCAGGGATCAGGGAGCTGAGTTGTAGTCCCAGCTCTGCCACTCACTCACTGCGACCCCGTGCAAGTCTCTTTTTTTAATATTATTTTTTAGAATTTTATTTATTTATTTATTTTCATTTATTTTTATTTGGGAGAAGGCGAGGGTGGGATTTTTTGAGAGAACAGCACCGTGCAAGTTTCTTGTCCGACCAATGCCACAGTTTACTCCTCTGCATAATGCTTGGGGTTGTTTCTTTAAGTATTCATTCATTCATTTATTTGGCTGCATCGAGTCTTGGCTGTGGCACACAGCATCTTCGTTGCGTCATGCTGAATCTTGCATTGTGGAGCACGGACTCTCTGGTTGCGGCTCTTGGGCTTAGTTGCTCTGTGGCATGTGGGATCCTAGTGCCCCCATCAGGGACTGAACCTCTGTCCCCTGCATTTCGAGGCGGCTTCTTAACCACTAGGCCACCAGAGAAGTTCCCAAGGGATTGTCTTTAAGTGGTGTTTTGGGCACACGAATTCCAGGGCTATGCTGCAGACTTCCCCACGTGTCCTCTTCCACATTCACTACCTACTCTGACCTGTGTTAGGTGAGTGGGTGGGAAGCTGGGAGAAGATTACTATCTTTTGGTCCCCTGAGTGATTTATGAAAGAAATCAATCCAGTATATATCTGTCCCAGATATAATGTGATCTAAATGTGATATTCACCTAATAAGATTAGATGAATCTAATGTGGTTTTCCTCTAAAACACAAATACCGTGCCACTTTTAATTGTAGTAGCCAAATTAAATTACTCATCCCAAATTAGATTTCCAGCAAACTTAATTTGAACACGAGCTCAGTACTGCAGGCCCTACGTAATCTTTTAAGATATAAAATAAATCAGTGGGATACCCGTATTGTTCCTCTGGGCTCTTCAGTGGTTACCATAAAAGAGAATAAGAAAATGTCTGGAGGAAACCTGCAAAAATAGAACCGAGACAAAAACTCTGATTCTTCAGTTTATCATGGAGGGTTTTGCCCTCTGCCATCTCTTCCATCACTAGGACCCTCCCTGGTCTTGAAGGACAGGAAGCAGATAAAGGCAGGCCCAAGCAATCACTGAAGACTTACTGCTTACGATTGCCTTTTTTTGTTTGTTTGTTCCTTGAGTGCCCCCCCCTGCCCGCCCCCAGGAGGACCACAGGTAGGAAGTGAATCCCTGCGTAGAATGTGGATTTGCTGAGGGACTAGAAAGGTTTATAGCAGTGATGAGCCATGTTTTCTCTCCTTTTATGTCAGTTAGGTGACAGATGAACTAAAAACCAACCCAGGCTGGCTTAAGGAAAAATAGGAAATGCGTTGGCGTGTGTGATGGAGAAGTCCAGGAGTGGATCCTGGCATCAGGTGAGGCTTTATCGAGCTTCCTGTGAGGTGCCTGAGACCCAGTTTCTCTTCTTGATTATGGGCTCCTTTCTCAGGCACAGCCTCCCTTCCGCCCCCAAGATGGCCGCCCAGGCTTTCCTTTCTTTGTTTTCTGTCAGTGGGAGAAGACGACGATGACTTTCCTGTTGGGCTGGCCAAAGGCTTGTAATCGAGTCTGGGTGCCCCTGGTCAGCTCAACTTGGAGCCTCTGCTTTTCTGAACCAGAACTGTCTGGACGGGATGGGATGAATTGACCACCTGGCGGACTCAGGGGACTGCTGAGAAAGTGGGGTAAGTCTTCAGTGATTGCCCGGCCTGCCTTCATCTGCTTCCTGTCCTTCAAGACCAGGGAGGGTCCTAGTGATGGGAGAGATGGCAGGAGGCAAAACCCTCCATGACAAGCTGAAGAATCAGAGTTTTTGTCTCAGTTCTATCTTTGCAGGTTTCCTCCAGACATTTTCTTATTCTCTTTTATGGTGGCCACTGAAGAAAGCGAAGCTGGGGGGCGCCTCCAAGCCCCATGACATGCTAAACAGATCCTTCTGCTTGCCCAGCACTCAGGCTTAGATTTTCTCACTTCGGTAAATGGCCCTGAGAAGTAGGTGGGACATGTGCATAGATGAGGAAGGGAAGTTCATCTGGGATCAACATGCCCAAGGCCTTATCAGGCTCAGTGTCTTGTGTCTTCCGCTTGTTTTCACTGTATCCTGCCTTCTTCCTACCAGCCTGCCCAGGGGCTCCTCCTGCCCACTCCCCCAGCACCAGCCCAGGATTCTTCATTAAACAGACAGTCATTCAATAGCTGTTAACTTCTATTGACCCACCAGTATACCGTCAGACCACACGTGGCCTTTTCTGCTCATATAACATGTGAATATTGTTATAGCAAACCACCAATGTGGTTGATTCCCAATTATTAATTGGTAGATTGTCCCTAGTAATTCAGTTTCCCTTTCCCTGAATTACAGAGTTCTTCTAACAGAGAGATGGGGTTTGGATCACTTGAGGATAGACACTCAGAGAAAGGGCTAAGGGGTGTGGGGGTGTGTGTGTAGGAGCATACATACGGATCTGTGTTAGAAAATTATGTTTTGATTCCTTGCCGCCTTAGTTTGGATGACTGAATTAGATTTCATGCCTGCCTTTCCACTTAAATGTAACTTACATTTGTGAAAGTCACCATTGGCAAGATACTCAAACCAAGGACCTGTGATAGGTGTGCTATTTTGAAACATTTTGAGTAACGACTGTACGCTTGCTTTTTCATTTTGGGAAAAATCGCCAGTGCCTATTTTCTTCTCCCTGCCTGGAAGACCCTCCTCCATCAGGATTTCATCTCAGGTTTTGCTTGTACTTCCTCTGGGAAGCGATGGACTTTCTCCAGCTCTGCATCTCTGTGTGCTGCAGGTCCAATTTCCAGGTTAGCACTTCAGCCTGTGTCATGCAGTGCACTGATTGTTTCCTGTGAGTAGAGGTTGTTAGCTCTTTCAGGTCAGTGCTTGGTCTTCCTTCTCCCTTCCTTTTTCCCTTCTGTCCTTCCTGTTTTCTTTCTTTCTTTTCCTTCTCCTTCCCTTCCTTCCTCCTCCATAGCACTTACCTCCAGGCTAAAGTGAGGTGCTCTGGCATTTGGTTCAGTAACTGAAGGAGGTGCCCCTGCATCACCATCATTGTCCTTACAGTGGTTTTGTAGTTGTCTGGTAACTTCTCTGTCTTTCTCCAGAGCAGTTCTTGGCATCTGTTATATTAGGTGCTATGTGATTAAGTGTTGACTAATTGAATCTTTCTCACCTTCTCTAAACCAGCCCCGCCTTGCCACCCCTCTCCGCCGCCCACCACTGAACCATAACTCCACAGTCCCTTACAGTCTCTGCCACACAGTAAGTGCCCAGTAAGACCTTGCTGAGTGAGTGGATTTTACCCTCCTGGGATCTGCTTTGGGGAGAGGCAGATGGGAAGTGAAGCTATGAAAGGGCAGAGGAGGTAGAGACTGGATGGGGCTGGGCTGAGGAGCTGGGTGTGTCAACCCCTCTGCTGCTGCTTTTTTTTTTTTTTTAATTATTTATTAGCTTATTTATTTGGCTGCATCGGGTCTAAGTTGAAGCACGTGGGATCTTCAATCTTCATTGCAGCCTGTGGGCTCTTAGCTGAAGTGTGTGAAATCTAGTTCCCTGGCCAGGGATCGATCCCCGGCCTCTTGCCTGGGGAGCACAGAGTCTTAACCACTGGAGCACCAGGGAAGGCCCCCGTCTGCTGCTTCTGAGGTCCAAGCACAGAAGCAGCACTTTCCCGAGGGTGGGGTGCTGCGTCCACTCCCGGCTGGGCAGCTGGGGAGCCCAGTGCCTGAGGAACCATTGAGGAAAGGAGAGTGGCCGCGATTCTAGGTTGTATTTTAACAATACAATAAAGAATTTTCTCTGCTTCCTGAGCCTGTTCAAACATCTGCATGGTTGAGACGAGAGGACTTAGGCCAGAAGGAGGGGCACGTGGTCGCCCCTGTATGTTGACCTCGTCCTTCCCATCGCCCTGCAGGTGTGGGTGGGCAGCGACAGGTCCTTGAGAAGCGGGGGAGAGCTCCCAGTGATGAGCAGACCCCTTAGCATCCCTGAGTGGCTTGCTACCGCTGGGCTGATCCACTCGTCCCGGGTTGCCTGGGGCGGTCCTGGCATTAGTCCTGAAGTCCTGAGTCCTGGGCCACTTGTCCGTCCCTGGAAAACCAGGACACATGGTCTCTTTGGATGCCACTGGCTCCCATCCCTGCTCTGGCCGGCTCTCTTGATTTCTTTTCCCTTTACGAGGTCCTTCATCTGGCCTCTTCCCCTCCTCTTTTTATATCTGTCCCCCTCTGCCTAGCTAGCTCTTTGAAGCCAAGCCACGTGCCTTGCCTGCATCTCCATGCTCAGAGGCCTTTCGGACTGTTTCCGAATCACTGTGGGTTGAGCAGCATTCCCAGATCTGGACAGAACTGCAGGTGCTGCCTTGTCCTCCTCTCCGGCTCCATTTGGCTCCAGAAATCAGCTGAGCTGTGAGAACTTCTGTCACTTAGAGGTGAAACTACCCTGGTTTGGGAAGCGAGTGTCTTCTCTGGGGACGGCTCTCTGCACACACGCAATGCTCAGAGTGGCTGGCCGTGCCCGGGAGGTAGGGCAGGAAGGTGGCAGGGCTTGTGGCGGGCATCAAGGCCCACCTTCCTGGGCCGGGCCTCAGCCCTCAGCCCCTCTCTCGTGGGCACCTCGGGCATGGCTCTCAGCAAGGCCTGGGCCTCCCCTGCCCTCTTCCTGAAGCCTCCTTGCCCACACTCACCTGCTTGTTCTCAGAACTCTTACTGAAAGTGAAAGTCGCTCAGTCGTGTCCGACTCTTTGTGACCCCATGGACTATAGTCCATGGAATTCTCCAGTCCAGAATACTAGAGTGGGTACCCTTTCCCTTCTCCAGGGGGTCTTCCAAACCCAGGGATCGAACCCAGGTCTCCCGCATCGCAGGAGGATTCTTTACCAACTGAGCTATCAGGGAAGAACTCTTACTACGTAGCTAGTAAGTGCTGCCCCGTTAAGTATGACTGTTTTCTTCCATCTTTCTCATGTGGCAGCCCTTCCTTGAAGGCACACGTCTCATCTTAGGTCTCCTTTCCTTCCCCCTCACAGCACCTGACCTTGTGCTGGACTCACAGCTGGCCCTCACTTGGCACGTCATTGCTGTTCATGCCATTTAAGGATGTGTGAGTCAGTGGGTAGGTTCCTTGTGAGCACCTGTATGCAAAACGCATCGGCAGACGGTGTGGAGAAGAGCTTGATGGAGGCTGGCACCCAAGCCAGGCCCAAGCCAAGGGTTTCGGGTGGAATTCTGTCTTTCTGACTTCCTCTTTAACATAGGCATGAGAGAAAGAGGATTTTTTTTTTTTTAATTGCAGAGTGAGTTTTTAGTTCCAAAATGCCTCACTTGATGTCTTGGATTCACTTTACATTTTCTGGAACATTCCAATGTCATTTACAGATAATCATAGAATTAAACAATTCTTGAGAGGGCTCTAGAGAGGTGGGAGAATGGCGTTGAATCTTAGAGAGTTTTCCTTTTTTGATTCATTTCCTTCTGGGGGGAGTTCCGAAGCAGACCCTGCTGAGTCCCAGACCCTGTAGATGTCATCCTGTAATTTCTCTTGGCGTTGGTGATGATGCGGGAGGTGGGTGCGTGGGGCTGTCACCGTCCTGACTTCCTGCTCTGGTCACTGATAACCAGCTGTGTACTTCTGCTGTGTGTCTGCCCACGAACATACACAAGTGTGTTTGTTTTCAACTATAAATAGCTTTAGGAAAGTATAGGAATAATGCATGATCTTTGTAAAACACTTGGAAGGAAGTTAATTTACTCCTACTCCTTAGAAACAACCACAACGAACATTTTCCTGGGCATCTTCCTAGATTTTCTTTCTGTGTTCAGACACACACATAATGTATTTACACAGGTGGGATCATTTTATGTAAAATTTAGGGGCCTTTCTTTTGCTGAACACTATGTTACGGACATTTTCCCTATGTCAATAAAAATGGATTTGTCCTTCATTCAGCCGATACTTACCAAATGCCTGCCACGTGTCTAGCACTGTCCTGGGTGCTGGAGGTAAGGCACTGAACAAAAGAGATCAAATTCCTTGCCCTCATGGAACCTGTGGTCTCCTTGGGGAGACCGGCAATAAATAAAAATGATATGTAGTAGGTTAGAAAGTGGTAAGTGCTATAGGGAAAAAAATGAGATAAGGAAGGTGAGAGGGAGAGAGGGAGGTAAAGTGCATTTCAGTTTTGAGCAGGGTGGTCATGTGAGAGGGAAGCCCTGGTGACGATGATGCTTAGCAAACAGTGTGCGCTGCTGAGATTCTGCACAGGGTCCAGGGCTGGGCTGGAGGAGACACACCAGCTGAGCCTTGGGAGCTTGGGACAAGACCCACTTAGGTCCCCCTGTGGGAGAAAATCCAGGGGACTTCCCTGGTTGTCCATTGGTTAAGACTTCGCCTTCTGATGCAGGGAGATGGGGAAGGGTGAGGGGTTCCATCCCTGATTGGGAGCTAAGATCTCACAGGCTTTGCAGCCAAAACACAAAAGCATAAGGCAGAAACAGTAATGTAACAAATTCAATAAAGATATTAAAAATGGTCCACATCAAAAAAAAATCATAAAAGGAAAAAAAAGAAAATCCAGACTAGAGCATTCAGGCAGGGCCCTATGCTGGTCAGTAACCATAAAAGTGACCACCATTTCGGTAACATGATAGTTTCTGAAGCAGCTTTTTATCTGTTACTCCTGGCCCTGCTGCTTATTAGCTGCACAGTTTTGGGCAAATAACCCACCCTCTGTGGGCCTTGGTTTCCTTCCTTGTGAAATAATAGGGCTCTCGTACAGTTTAAGTGAGTTCATGCAAATGCATAGAGAACAGTGCTGGTAAGACCCATTACCAAAAAGTTCAGCTGTTATCATCATCATCATCATCATCATCATTATTGCCTTTCATTTATTACTCACAACCGCCCAGCGAGGACATGGTGCTCAGTTTCGAGATGTGGAAGTTGAGGCTGGAGGAGGTCGGCCTCTCTAGTTACAAGTTCAGGGCTCTGTGGGTGCTGGGGTCTTAGCTCAGTCCATGCAGGCACTGCCCTCCTCCAGGTGGGGGCAGCTGCTCCTGTTTCAAATGGATGCCCCAGAGACATGGGCCACGACCTTCCTGATCGTCTCCTCAGAAGAGAAGTGCCTATCAGAAGTGACCGAGGACAGCAGGGAGGGGGGCATGGTTGGTCAAGGTGGAAAGAAGCAAAGATAAGGGAAAACGGAGACTCAGCAGCTCTGTTCGGCGTCCCCACTGTGGTCCACTTGACATCAGTGCGTCTTCTTCTCCCTCCCCTCCCATCGCCGCAGACACCAGCTTGTAACCATCTCTCTTAAGGACTTAGAGAGGGACACGATAATCAGTGGCGTTTTTAGGTTTACATTTCTGACTTTGAGAACGGTCCCTGTTCTTGCATCTGCAGGAACTTGCTAACAAGCAATACCATCACAAACACAACCACACCTCATAGTCATGATGACTGACCTCTTTCCGAAGGGTCTCCTGGCTCCCCTGGTCCTGACAGGCCCTCATGTGTGAGGCCATTGTACATTTAGGACAGCACACTTGAAAAGACCGGTGGGTCTGAACGGAGCTGGATTGGCAGGGACTAGTGTCTAGGTCTACCCACCCCGCCACCCACGAGGACCCTAGAGTAAATGCAGCACCAGGTCTACCTCATGTCTGGTTCTCTGAAATGGAGTGCGAGCGTGTGTTACCATGGAAACCATAATATAAATGGTGGCTGCATGTAGTTAAAATAGCACTGTGAGTTTTATGCTGCAAGTACGTTGTGAGTTCAGAAGGCTTTCATGGGCTAGCCTGGGAGTCCAACCATCATTTAAAATATGGTTTCTGTGGCTATGTTCTGTTAAGATTCTGAACTGTTACTTTTAAGCAAGCCTTTAGAGCAAGTTGTTTGTAACAAGGAAATTGGCAGCCAGTAATTTATATGATATTTCTTAACCGTCTCATGGGGCTTCTCCTATCCCGAGACTCCAGATGAAGCGTAAGCTCCGGGGCAGCCCTGTGGCAGATGAATGGAGCTGTGGCTTAACAGTAGCATGTTTAGAAACGGGATCAGTGCCTGATGGAGCTGCCAGATGCTGGTGGAGAATCCAACCAGAGTAACTGGTGTGGTGGACATACCTGGGTACCACACCTCAAGAGAGGCTTAGATGGCATGTTGTAAGATGGGGACAACACTCCAACTTTAAACCAAGTCATATAGTAACATATGCAGAAATTGGGCCTAGAAAAGAGACAGCTTGGGAGGAATTTAGTAACTGAGTGTCATTAGTTGAAGCACCATGATATAGTCCCCCAAAAGAGACTGACAAGAGAGACATTTCAGTAATCTAAGGAAGGAGTTTGACAGCCAAAACTGTTGGTGATAGGACGAGTTGCTTTAAGAGATAGTTCACCATCTTTAGATGTATGTAAGCAGAGCCTGGCTGGTCACTTGTGAAGAATACTGTAGAGGGATTTATGCCCTGAATGAGTGATTAGACTAGACTTTGAAAGTCTTTGCTAGCCTAGAGCTTCTATGATTCTAGGACACGGATGGAAAATTAATTTTCTGACCCTCCTGTTCAGTGTGTTTAACAGTGGCTGCCTAGAGCAAAGATGAGAACGCTTTGGACCTGGCTCAGTCTCAGCTAAGCAAGTAGCAGCTCCTCAATCGATTAGTAGTATTTGCTATGGCAGGAGGCTATCTTATAGGATACCCAGCCTAGCCATCGCTTTTCCAGTGGTGGTGGTAATCTTGGACTCAGGTCAAGCATAAGCAGGATGACCAACCATCCTGCTTTGCTTGGGATCAAGGCAGCCTTCCCTACCTGGACTTTGACTCCAAGACAGTCTCAGGAAAACCAGAACGAACTGGCCACCCCAAGTAGGACGGGTGGTCACCAGTGACTGTGTGTATTGGGTTCTGTTTCTGCTGATGGAGAAGATGCCAGGAACATCTTCATCTTCTCAGAGTGTGAGTGTGGGGCTCTGCCCTCTGGAGGAGCCCCGTAGACACATACAGCATAAATGAGTTGGATGCAGTCCCTGGGAAATCGTTGCACTATCCTTGCAATTAATTAATTTGTTCAATTAATTAAAATAGCTTCACTAATTATATGTACAGGAGATTGCACATTTCATTAGGCTGAGCAGATGGCTCCACTAATAATTACCAAAGCCTGGGGTTGCAGGAAGGAGGGGTGTTGGCATATGAATTGATATTGAACACTTCAGTGGCCTTCTTCCTACAACTAAAGTTGAAGTTCCTGTCCCCAAGATGGATTGAGGAACGGATTTTTATTTCTTCTGGGGGTGCCAGCAGGTTGTGCTAACTTGCTGTTTGTGGCTGGTGACCGTTTTCTTCATCAAACATCTGGCCAGGTCAAGATGTGGAAGAGGTGTGGACTCCGTGGCTTTGGAAGAAGGAGCCAAGCCAGGGTTAGACCTGGGCACAGCTCAGAGAGCTGATTAACCTGCTGAACTGTGATGATAAGCCACATCTCCCGGAAAAATAACAGGTGTCTTATCTCCAAAGGAAACGTGCCTTCTTCTGCTGTGTTGTCCAGACCTTGCCCCGTCCTCACCCCTGTTCCATCCCTAGGACCTTAGAATCTAAACAGACCCACAGACATGCCGGACAATGAAAACCTTGACTGGCTGCACTCACAGACCAGGCAGGGTCTGCACTAACCTGATTGTGCGTCACATAGGTGAGTTTCTGGAGTGTTCTCACTTTGGTGATGAGGATGACAGTTATCGGTAATTGACAAGTATTGCCCATCCCCTCTGGACCAGAAACTTCCCGCACTCGCTGTAATTCTCAAAACAGCCCTGCATGGCAGGTGTTAACTTACAGATGAGAAAATGAGGCTTAGAGAAATTAAGTAAGGTGCCTGGGGTTACCCAAAGCTGTGTTAATACCCAGAGCTCTGTATCTATAAAGCCTTTTGTTCTTTCCACCCTCTTGCTCTGCTGGTAAATGATTTGGGGTCATAAAAGTCCCATGCCCAAATCCGGAAGGTTGTGAGGGGAAGCCACTGGGCTGGGCTCACTCCTGCCCACAAGCGGGGCACTGCTTCGGAGCCGGTCACTGCTGCTGGGCCCTCAGCACCTCAGAACCCACAGGGGCCTCGGGGCAATTGGTTCTGAACGATTTCCCAGCACCCACACCCAAGTGCTCCGTGCATAAAAGCAGTCAGCCGGCCGTGTTACGAAGGAATGAGGTACTGGTCAGAGAACGTTCCAGAAAGAAATCTATCATTTCAGGAGATTCTTCAGAATGTTCATTTAATGTGATCTGATAAGAGAGTTTTCTTTTTTGCTCATTTTTGTGGTTGGGGAAAGGTGACCCATCTGAAGTTTATATGCAATATATGAAGCAGAAACAAAGCCGAGGGTGGGGGGAATACCACTTATAAAAGAACAAATAGATCAGTCTGGGTGCCGATGAATAGAGCTTGAGCATGACAGCCAGTTTCCTGCTTGGGCAGATCGAGCATTGTCATTGGAAAACATGCTCCATCTTATGTGATGGTCCCAGTGAACCCCCATCCCTCTCTGGTCTGCCTGCCTGCCCCCTAAGGCCCTCTTGAAGTATGTGTCCATGCCTTGACGTTTTCACTCCACTCTCCTTCTGAGATGGAGCAGGAATAGGGTGGTGTGTCTGAGTCACAAAAAAATTGTGAATCATTCTTGAGATGAAGGAGCCCTGAAAATGTGACTCATTTCTGTAGCATGTACAGGTAAGAAATGGCTGTTTGGTTGTGACTGGCAACTGCCATGTAATTTCCAATTTTGACTTGGTTGCTGTTGTTTTTGGGGATGGGATCAGACCTGGCCCTGGGGTGGGTGGTGTGTGGAAGGACACTGTGCCATTTGGACTTGGTTCCTGCCTTTCAGCACTTCACCTCCTGAAGGAGGCCAGGGCATGTCCGTGGTTGCAGAAAACATGTCGGTTTGAACATATATTAAGTGGTAAACTGAAAGATGGAAATCTTAAGCTTAATCAGGATTAAAATATATTTTTCCTAATCACAGATCCAATTAAATGCCAGAGGGAGGCTGCAGGGCCCAGTCAGGTAGCTTACATCAGTCTGCGCTAGAAAGAGCACTGAGCTAGTTCATAAACTGCGTTTCTGTGTACACATATGCTCTCAAGAGTAGTTTCTTATTCAAACCTTCTCTCTTGGTTGTTGTGTCAGCCTAGATGGGCTGGCCGAGTTTGCATACCTGATATGAAATTTGAGATTTGCTCAATTTAAATGCATTTGAAAAATATCTTTACACAATTTTATTAGCTCATAACCGTAATCCAAGAAGTAAAGAAACATAATAATGGAATTTGCTCATTGTTCTTACAGCTTTGGGTAAAATTTGTAGCTAGGCTCGTTTCCAGGGATCAGAAGGGGTTGTTCCATGAGGATCAACGATTGGGTATTCGGACTTGACCTTTCAAAAATAGGGGTTGGGGACTTGCCTAGTGGTCCAGTGGTTGAGGATCCACCTTTCAGGGCAGGGGACGCAGGTTCTATCCCTGGTCTGGGAACTTAGATCCCCATGCCTTGGGGCAACTAAGCCTGTGTGCCACAGCTAGTGAACCCTCAAGCTACGGCAAAGATCTTGCATGCGGCAACAAAAACCTGATGCAGCCAAGAGTAAGTAAATATTAAAAAAAAATGAAAATGGGAGTTGGGCATCCGAGCCTACTGTTATATCATGAGCTGTGAGAGGAGGATGTGAATAGGAAAAGAATAAGGAAAACTGGAGCAGTCTGGGGGCTGCTGCAGGAGCTAGATGGAAATAGTAAGTGAGCAAAGAGGCAAAGCAAGTCAGGTGAGAGGAGATGGGGATAGGAAATGACCACAGGCATGGTTTTGGCTGTAAGTAGAAAAAAAACAAATGAATAGTGGCCTGAGTAACACATCTTCTCATAAGACAAGAATCTGGGGCGAATACAGTGGTTGTCTGGTGTTGATCTTGCAGTTCAACAGTGACGTCAAGGATAGGACTTTTTTCAGTTTCTCTGCTTTGCCCTCCGTAGTGTTTTGGCTTCTTAGTCTTGTCACTTCCAGGAGTGTGATGTGGTCACCTGGAGCTGCAAAGGAGGCTGGTGAGAGGATGAGTAAGCTTTTCCAGCCTTGATAGCGGAAGTGGACAAGAAGGGTGAGGAATGGTTGGAGGCTTATCCAGCCAGCCATTGGGCATAGACTAGTGGTGAGAAAAGGAAAAAATAAAAACAAATATATGCTGAATCATCACGACAAAAAAACCAGATGCTCCTAGGTCGTTTCTGTGTGTGAATGGAGTTTGGGTACCTGCATATTATAGTATGGAAGGACATCTTTTAGGTCCCATTCCAGCCCCATGGCTGATCACCACCGAAGTTGATGTGCAGGCGGGATTCAGGGAAAGCCAGCTGAGAGCCGGCTAGGCAGGAAGGGTGCACAGGAAGACGGGAGGCAAAGTGGCATCATTGTGGAGCCACCTTTGCTCTCATTTCCAGCCCGTGATTCTCAGAAGCAAGACAGCTGGTTGTCAGGATTAAATAGTAGAGCTTGTTAATTTCTTTGTAAACTCCATTCCAATGACCAGATGCATTTAATTTAGGACACTGAGCTTCTGATAGTAGCTCAGAGATTGATACCCCTTTAGCACCATTTTTAATTCCATGCCTCTGTGTTTGTGCAAGGACACACCCTCTGTTCACACCCCTGTGGCCCAGAACAGTTTTTCTTCTCATGGCCTCACAGCATCCCAGCCTAACCAGAACACTGGTTCCCCTGACCCTCAGCTTCTCCCCTCTTTCCTGTATCTGTGCTTTATGGACTCTCCTTTCCCCATGATGCTCAGTAGAGGCGGCTCTCTAGTAGATGCTCAGTAGATCCATGGCTCTTGCTGCTTTGAGTCATTTGGATATTGTTTAGGGCTCTGCCACTTACTCGCAACAGTGAGTCAGATGCCTTTGATCCAAAAAAGGGAAACCAGTTGATTTAAATGCAGTTCCTTGTTCTCCCTGTAATACTCTGAAAGAGCAGGGTCTCTCAAACTTTCACGTGCATGTGAATCACGTGGGAATCTTATTAAAAGGCAGATTCTGATTCAGGAGGTCTGGGGTGGGACCTGAGACTGTACTTTTTAGCTGCGGGGTGATAGTGATGCCTCTGGTTCAGGAAGTAGGATCTCAGCCTTTAACCAGATTTCAGGTGCTCAGCAGCCATGCGTGGCTATATAGCTACCACATTGGACAGCACAAACATAAGATGCTTATGTTCTCCACTATAGCAGAGAATTCTACTGAACAATGCTGGGCCTAGAGTCGAGCCAGGGAAAGAAGCCTTTATTAAGTGAAAGTGTTAGTCGCTCCATCGCGTCCGACTCTTCTCTGTCCATGGGATTTTCCAGGCAAGAATACTGGAGTGGGTAGCCATTCCCCTCTTCAGGGGATCTTCCCAACTCAGGGATCAAATGAGGGTCTCCTGCATTGCAGGCAGATTCTTTACTGTCCAACCAAATAATATAGAGCCATGGACAGTGATAAGAGATTAAGTAGAGGGAGGCTTGTCAGTGAATAACCTAGTGGAGAGGGACCAGAGTTTTCTTGGGGAAGTGATTGTTGAGTTGGAGTTGGATCAGGTAGTTGCTGGCAGGGAATTTGGGGAAGAGTGGAGAAGAGAGAATTACAGAGTTAAAGCATGTGAAAGTGCCTGGAGATCTTGCTCGCTGGCATTCGATAAACGGTGTTCCCCATGCATTCTCTTGTTGACTGTGTAATCCAGAACTGTGTAGAAGCATGGACTGCTATCCCTGGTGAGCACAGGCTCTGAATCCACATTTCCTGTGTTCAAATCTGCTTGTTTAAACTCCTAGTGCCTTGGTTTCCTCATCTGTAAAATGGGCAAAATAATACATACGCAATAGAGGTGTGGTTGAGAATTGAGTCAGTACGTGTAAAGCAGCTAGGAGTGCTGGCCCACTGTACGTGCTATTGCGTTGTTAGCTGTTATTACCATTCTTACCCGTACCAGTGACTTGTTAGCAGGGGGCTGCCCTACCTCGAGCTCCTGCTATGATCAAGGAGTCCCTGCCTGGTGCTGGCCCCTAAATACTTGGGGGCAGGGCTTCTGGGCTCCGAGTTCTCACTGCCGGTAAACCAAGAGTTCTGGATCCTGGTACCCTCTCCCCACCCTGCCCAACCCTGTCCCTTCTGCTCTCTTTTTTTAAAAAATATTTCTGTATGTTTATTTATTTTTGACTGTGCTGGTCTTTGTTGCTACACAGGCTTTTCTCTAGTTGTGGCGAGCAGGGGCTACTCTCTCTTTGCGGTGCTCAGGCTTTTCACTGCGGTGACTTCTCTTGTTTCAGAGCACGGGCTCTAGGGTACTCAGGCTTCAGTAGCTGTGGTGCATGGATTTAAGCTGCTCTGAGGCATATGGGATCCTCTCGGATTAGGGATCAAATCCGTGTCTCCTGCATTGGCAGACGGATTCTTTACCACTGAGCCACCAGGAAAGCCCCTGTCCTCTCTGCTTTTAATCCTCCCAGCTGACCCCATCAGTGCTTAATTTGGCTATACAGAAGTCGCAGCAGTTATATTCATTGCCATGACCTGTGAGCCATGGAGCCTAAAAACAATCTAGCAAGTCCTACACTAAAGTGTCAGATTCATGTCATTTTGGGTGTTAAGAGTCCAGAGGTGGAAGCATCTCACTAACTTCCATCTGATTGGAACCCCTGTCCCCCACGATGTGTCCCGCAGGTTCCCACATGGCCTCTTAATGTCCTGCAGCTACCACGGCCAGATGGATCACTCGCAGCTTGGAAATAACAGAGGGATCTTTACCTTTCTACTTCCGGTGCCCCTGGGCCTGTGGTGTGTGGTGGCCTTACCTGGGCGGGGTCTCAAGGTTTAATCCCTTTCCCCATGAGGGAGTTGAGGCCATCAGCAGAGTCCTGACCTTCTCCACTGGCCCATCTCAGGTCTGTCCTGCTGCACAGAGAGGGACCACTCTACACGATCGGGCCTAGATAAAGGACTTGCTGCCCAGGATTCACTCCCAGAGAGATTTTTTTTCTAGCCAGATCTAGACATCACCAAGACTTGGCCCATCCAAGCAATTCTTCTTGTAATGAGATTTGATGCATGAGATGGGCCTGTGTAATAGCGTTAGATAATATAATTGTTGAGAATATTAGAGTTGGGACTTGAGTAGCTTTAAAATTTGAAAGGGGGTGGTAATGGTGGAAATTGCTGAGATCACTGTTCTGGAAGGAATGCGTGGGTCCAGTGGTTGCTGCGGCAGGTCTCCTAGGCTGTCTGAGGCTTGCCATAGCCCCTCACGAATCAACCACCTTGAAATCGTTGGGTCCCTTTCTGAAGTTTTCTTAGTTTTACTTTTAGATTTCCATATTTATGCCCTTGGGGCTCCTTGGCTTGTGTATCACACACCTGTTCACATATATGCATGTGTATGTGCCCCTCTGAGTACATGCGTGCGCACACGCACACACACCCACTTATACATCCGTGTGAGCTACGTGTGTCTGTATAGTTGTTCTGTTTGTCTTTTTAGTGGCCCCAACTGAAAGCCCATCTAGGACTGCCAACCTAAAAGAAAAAATGAATTTGCTGTATCCCTGAAATTTTCCATTTCCTTGTGGCCGGGAGGTGGTCGGATCTGGCCGTTGGGATTCGTCACCGCCCTTGGCCTCCGTTCTCTGCATCCGTTGGTGGATGTCTGTGGGGCAATTTCCTCTTCACGTTAAGTAAGCTCTGGAGGGGCCTGTGTGGCCCTTGGAGACTCCTGTATTTTCCTCCCCTGGAGGCTGAAGTCAGTAGCGGGCGGGGGGCCACCTTTGGATCTTGTGGGTTTTTTCCGCCCCTTGTGCCAGTTGGATTGAGGCGTCCTTTTACTTGACGGTGGTAAGAACCCTGCGTCTTTGCTCAGGGACCCAGGTCTGCCGTCTGGCGGGAAGAAGTGTTTTCGCAGGGTGGAGGCTGCAGGTCCCCGTCCAGCCAGGTGAGCAGTGGCAGAGAAGTCCGGGACCTGACAGAACCACGTGCCAAGAACCTGAAAACATCCCCTCCAGTGCCCCATTCGCGTCTCATGAGGAGGATGGTAACTTACATATGTCCTTAAACACTGACAGCCGTCATGAGCACCCCCAAAATATTGCCTGAACCTAGCTCCCCAGTTTACGGAGACCCCAAGGATGATAAAAGCAGAACGTGGAATAAGCTTGTGAAAATTACGATACATTTTCCTTTACTGATGGTTTGAATCAGGACCCATCTGAGTTAACACCAGCCAGTGGTAGGACTGGTCATTATGAGGGAGCAAGCCCTGAGGTGATGAGTGAATGCTTCTGTGCAGGGCTCTGAGAGATTGGTTCATTCTGGTGCTCCCTCACCTGACTTTTATATGAACGTCCAACCCCATTTCTTACTAGGATCTCCTTGGGGGCAAGGACCGATTTGTTTGCTTTCCAGTAGTTCCTGGAACATCAGGGATGCTTTCTTTCTCTCTATGTATGTATATTTGTAAGGTCTATTTTTTTTGTTTTTAGAATTGCATACTCTTTTAATTGGGGCTTCCCTAGTGGCTCAGATGGTAAAGATTCTGCCTGCAATGCAGGAGACCTGGGTTCAATCCCTGGGTGGGGAAGATCCCCTGGAGGAAGAAATGCCAAGTAATCTTGCCTAGAGAGTCACTTATGTTTACATTCCATTTGACTGCTTATAACTTTGAAGGAACCAGGAAGGAATATTCTTCCTACCTTCCTGTCCAGGAGGAGAGAATAGGTTTGATGAGCACGTAGAGGTCTCTGCACATATCCCCTCAGATATCTCCACCACTATTTAATTATAATAAATACTCTATCCAGTAATCTTGCCTGGAGGATTCCGTGGACGGAGAAGCCTGGTGGGCTACAGTTCATGGGGTTGCAAAGAGTTGGACACGACTGAGCGACTAACACACATACACACACGCGCACACACACACACACACACACACACACACACACTTCAATTAATTTGTTTGTTGTTGGCTGTACCACATGGTATGTAGGATAATTGAACCCATGCCCCCTGAATTGGGAGCACAGAGTCTTAGCCACGGACCACCAGAGAAGTCACTGTACGTATATATATATTTTTAATTCATTTATTTTTAACTGAAGGATAATTGCTTTACAACATTGTGTTGGTTATCTATATATTTTTAACTGGAAACACAACAGATCCATAAAATGAGACCCGTTTCCTGTCCTTTGCTCTCAGCGTGGCACAAAGATGTAGGATCCCTGAGCTAGGGGCTCCGTGGAAGAACCTCTTCTTATCCCACTGCAACCGTTTTCCCTTCCTGACCTGGATCTTAAAGGCCAGAATGCAGCCTTCTGGAATTCTTAGAAAGTAGACACTGCGACAAGAAAATAAATACTGTCTGTGTTAGAAAAGCCGGTGGAAGAGTCTTCCTCAGACAGGCCCCAGGTACAGTGAGATCCATTGAGCACATTTACAGGGGTCACATTCTTGGCGATGGACAGGGAGACCTAGAAAAGGAACAAGAGCTGTCTGCTTGCCTTTAGCTAGGACCACCCCACCCGTCGGGGAGTTGGGACTGTCCCCTGCCTGCAAGGCCGAGGAAGGGATGCTCCTGCTCGACAACCCCTCCCCCATGAGGTCTTCCTCACTTTCAGTATCATCTGTAGCCCAAGGAGGTCAGGGGGCTCTGCCGTGAACTTCCCCTTGACCGGCCGAGAGAATCCAGTCCTGGATTGTCTATTTTCTGAGCTGTTGTTCTCTCGGTGTGGAGATCTGAGGAAAATTCAGAGTAGACCGAGCTTCCTTGGGCTCAGCGCCCACACCTCATCCCACCCCACGCTTCACTGGGCCTCTTCCTTGTAAAGAGGACACACCTGGTTTTGACCATCCCTTGACTGTTCAGGAACAGTCATTTGGGAACAGAATTTGGGAACAAATTCTCCATTCCTAACCCTGTGGCAGTGCTCAGGGGAAGGGGGAGGCTGAGATCAGAAGGGACTGTCCATGTGATTGCCTCTATCCTGTTCTTTTCAATGTTTTAAGTTTATACAATTAAAACAATTCCTTTACTATCATTTTAGTGGAGTCTTAGAAGGAAAAGGAGATCAACACATGTTTTCCATCTACAATTTTTTAAAAACCAGAAGACCGGTGGCATAATTTGGAATCACTTCCTAGAATTCCACTGTGTCTATATCATCTGTTTATCCAGTACATGTTTATATTCCCCCCCCCTTCACCTGTCCATTAAAAATAACATATAAGCATCTTTATAGTTAAACCTTTAGTCATATTATGATGACCTCCTAAGAGTGAATTTCTGTTGGTAGACTTTCTGGGTCAAAGGATACGTAAAACTTGAAGGTATTTTTGCTGCATATTGCTCAATTTCTCTTCATAAATATGACACTGATTTGCATCCCCACTAGCCACACATGAGTGTGCTCCACCCTCTTATTGATGCTGGGTGTCTTTCAGCATGTTTATTTGGGTATATAATGTGAACACCCTGTGGGATAGACCCTGACTCAAACGCTTGCACATCAAAGTTTGGATGGATATTACTCAGCTTACCATCAGTGTATGAACATGCCTGTTTCCTCTGCTTTCTTGCCAACACCGCAGCAGGATATGAAAATCCTTTCCAGTTTAGTAGGTTGATTTTATTGATTTCTCCAGAGTTTTGACAGTTCTTCATATATTATGCCACTTGTATTTTTCTTTCATGGATTGCCTGTAACCCATTTTTTCCCTTGTATGTTTATCCTTTTCTTGATTTTTAAGCTCTCTTTATATATTAAGGAAACAAATATGCATATAACAAATTGTTTTTTAAATCTTGTTGACATTTCATTTTGTTTGCCCTTTTTGTCTGTTTATATATCTAGGTGACAAGTTTTTGGTTGCGGGGGCTGCTGTGTTGGGTCTTTGCTGCTGCACCCTAGCTTTCTCTGGTTGTGGGGAGCAGGGGTTATTCTCTAGTTGCGGTGCACAGGCTTCTCATTGCAGTGGCTTCTCTTGTTGCAGAGCAGGGGCTCTAGAGCATGGGCTTGGTAGTTGCAGCACTCAGGCTTAGTTGCCCCATGGCATGTGGAATCTTTAACCCGTGTCCCCTGCATTGGCAGTCGGATTCTTAACCACTGGGCCACCAGGGAAGTCCCAGCTAATGTTTTAAACGGTAATGTTTATCAGCCTTTTGTCTTTATGGTATGCTTCAAGAATTACCTGAACTTTGGGCTTCTAGGGTATCCTTTATGTCTTTATTTGCCTGAATGATGGGCTCCTGCTTCAGTTCCAGACAAGGTCACCATAGACAGTCCTCCAGGGGCTGCTCACCCACAGTGGGGGGTTCGAGGTTGGTGCTGGTGAAGAGGCAGCCCTGCCGGAGACCCAGAGTTACCAACCTGGAGTGCAGCTGGCCGTTGGGGTGATCTGGAGCCAGAGGGTGGATGTCATGGGGGGGTATGAACGTGACATGGACAGGCATGGCTGCTCATCTCTGCCACTAATAGCTGGCCTCGGTACAGCAGTGTTGCCTACTAGGGCCAGTGAATGAGAGGAGGGGCTCTTTCTGTCCAAACCTTTTACCATTGATCCTCAGAAGTCTAAACAAGACAAGTGGGACCAGGACTTTAAAGGACCCGCAAGACTTGGTTCAACTCAGGCTTCCTGTGATAATAGCGTAAGTGTTAGTTGCTCAGTCATGTCCGACCCTTAGTGACCCTATGGACTGTAGCCCACCAGGCTCCTCTGTCCAAGGAATTCTCCAGGCAAGAATACCGGAGTGGGTAGTCATTCCATTCCCTTCTCCAGGGCATCTTCCCAACCCAGGAATCGCACCTGGGTCTCCTGCATTGCAGACAGATTGATTACCATTGGAGCCAGCAGGGAATAATAGCACAGAGCAGCCTCAAATGACTCAGGACAGGGTTGCCTCCATGGCTTTACTTGCAGTTTGTGTTTCTCCGCAGTGCTTTCTGAACTGACTTGCCTGCTTTCTCTGCAGTTCCCAGATTTGCTCTTGGTGAGACGTGCTTGGGGAGCGGGGCCATGGGGGTGGATGCTGGGAAACTGCATTCAGAGCTTCAGCTGGGGACTTCCAGGTTGGGGGTGGGGTGGGACTTGGAGCCTCAGTTCCCCCTCAGCCATTGGTTCAACAGCTAGAAACTAGATGTGTTTCAGAAATGTGTGAACAGTGTTGAAGAGATTTTTCTTAAACTTTCAGCAAAGTTAGATCTTCAGACCTATTTGAGATACTGTGATCAAACCTTCAGAGTGGCCTTTAGGAGTGTCTACCGTGGGCTGTCTGTTCAGATGGAGAATTTGACGTTTCCTCCTGAAAGTTAAGGATGTTCATTAGAATGTAAAAACCAAGTTGGATTGTGATCATTACAAAACTGCCACTTCCTTCTGCTGCTCCGACATACCTAATCTACTGGCATCTCCCCGCCTTTGCCCTGCCCTCCCCCAGATCCTGGCTCTTCATTTAGGTCTTTCTCCAGTGTCCCCCCTCCCCACCACCCTAGTTAAGGTAGCACATCCCTCATTGTGCTGTTCTCACTCATATCGCCTCATTCTCTTTTCTTCATAGCAGACACAATATCAACAATAATAATGATAGCTATTATTAAAGAGTACCAACCATGTGCCAGGAAGTGTTACAAAAAACTTTTATTTGTGTGAATACATTTGATCCTCCCATTAACCATATGAGAAGAATATTAGTATTCTTGTTTTACAGATAAAGAAATTGAGCCCAGACAGAGGTTCATGTAATAATTTGGCACTGGGAGTCTTCTGTTCAGTAAACATTTATTAAACAGTTACTGTGGACCACGTCCAGGCTCTGTGCTAGGATCAGGGGATCCAGAGATGAGAAGGTCACTGTCCTTGCATTCAGGTCACCAGGAGACCAGTGTTCTAGACCAGTCTGGGCCTGTGACTCCTCTCTGAGAGCCTGGAGCAAGTTGCTTACACAGATATATGTGCTTTAATTTTCCCATCCGTAAAATAGAAATAAAGGGGGACTTCCCTGGTAGTCCAGTGGATAAAAATCCACCTGCCAGTGCAGGGAGCTCTGGTTCGATCTCTGGTCTGAAAAGATTCCACACGCCTCGGGGTGTGCCACAACTGCTGAGCCTGCGCTCTGGAGCCCACGAGCCGTAACGACCGAAGCCCACAGGCCTACAGCCTGTGCTCCGCAGCGAGAGAAGCCACCACAGTAAGCCCGTGCACCACAACGAAGAGTAGCCCCCACTCGCCACAACTGGAGAAAGCCCAGAAGCAGCAACAAAGACCCAGTGCAACCAAAAATAAAACTAATGATTTTTTAAAATAGAGATAAAGGCACCTGCCCCAGGTGCTCCTCTGGGTTCCTGGAGGATTTGTTGGTGAAATCACTTTGGGGTGATACATCACACCAGTATCACTTTGGGGTGCCCACAGGGTGGTACAGATTCAGGGAGTCGTTGGCCATTCCTCACTCTAAGACTAGGAGACAGCAGACATATTCTGCTTTCCTGCCTGCTGGAAGGAAAGGTAGAGGACACTCATCTCTGTCCTGGGCTTCCCAGGTGGTGCCCATGGTAAGGAACCTGCCTGCCAATGCAGAAGATGTAAGAGATGCGGGTTCGATCCCTGAGTTGGGAGCATCACCTAGAGGAGGGCATGGATAGAGGAACCTGGCGAGCTACAGGTCCATAGCGTTGAAAAGAATCAGACAGGACTGAAGTACCTGATAGAAGAGATGCTGTACTTTTAGAACTGGTCAGTAGGATTATGATACTTAGGGCAGCCATCCCATCTAACCGGAAGTGGTGTTTTATTGTCCAGGGACCCAAAAATCCCTTACCTACTGATGGTACTTTTTGAAGGAAGTTCTTTTTATTCATCATTAGGCTACTAGCCTGACTTTAATTCCAACAGCTGGTGTTATTCTGGAATCTAAGGCAAGAGCAGTGTTTTGCTTTCTGTAGTTTTTGCCAAGGCCATGAGTTAGAAACAAGCTTGTGGTAATAGATGGGACGTTGCTGTGTGATGGGGAAACAGCCCTGTGAAGAGGGATTCTTGCTCCTTGTCATCCTCTTGAGATGGACTTTGGAGAATGGAGTGACCAAACCTTTCAAGGAAAGCAGGCCAACATGTCTGACCCCTTCCTCCTAAACAGAATGTGAGCGGGTGCTTTGGTCGCTGGTTCTTGCCCTGGGCCCCACCCGCCTTTCCGTCATCCTGGTTTGTTTCCTGTGTCTAATTTGTTGCACGATCTGTTATTAACCAAACATGCCCTTGCAAGCTGGGGAATAGTTGCAGAGTGATAAAGCAATAATGTTATAGTATTCTACTTTCTTAAAGAGGCATCAAGCCCAGCACATTCTGGCAAGCATCCAGGTACCAGAGCCCACTGATTCTGTTCTTTCATTCCTCTGTACTGTTGCCATCCTACTGTAGATGCCTGTCACCCCATCCATCCATCTATCCATACATTCATACATACTGTGCGGTGCTTAGTCGCTCAGTTGTGTCTGACTCTTTGTGATCCTGTGGACTGTAGCCTGCCAGGCTCCTCTGTCCGTGGGGATTCTCCAGGCAAGAATACTGGAGTAGGTTGCCATGACCTCCTCCAGGGGATCTTCCCAACCCAGGGATCAAACTCAGGTCCCTTGTGTTGCAGGAGGATTCTTTATGGTCTGAACCACCAGGGAAGCCAATACATGCATACATACATATAATCACCTATCTGTCCAGTGGAGCACTTATTTTTGAGCACTTATTATGAATCAGACCCAGAGTAAAGACCTGAAGATACAGAGATGAGTAGGTCACCATCCTTGCATTCAAGGGATTCATACAGTAATAATAGGAAACCTGAGTTCAATGAAGTGTTCCATGCTTAGTTAGTTGGGGGCTTAATATTCCCACTACCAAGAAAAGGCAGAGTTTGGTTAAGAAAATTTTTACAAAAGAGATGGCTGGGTAGTCGAGTCTTAAAAGACAAGCTAAGTGCTTACTTGTATCACTCAGTCCCTCCCGACATCTCATCCTTCCACAGATACTGATACCTACTAGGACCAAGTCCCTTGCTTGTATGCATCCCCACCTCCTCTTGCTTTGACATTGGTTGATTTCCCACCCATGTCACTCCGTACTGCTTCAGGCCCGTCACCTGTTCTGAAATTTTGGGCCACGTCCTGTTCCACAGGTAAAGTTCCAGCTTCTGAGGGGGGCCTTTGGGTCCCTCCACTGTGCTGTCTGGGCTTCCCGGGTGGCTCAGATGGTAAAGAATCTGCCTGCATTGTAGGAAACCTGGGTTTGATACCTGGATGGGGAAGATCCCCTGGAAAAGGGAATGGCATCCCACTCCAGTATTCTTGCCTGAAAAATTCCACGGAGGAGCCTGGTGGTCTGTAGTCCATGGGGTCACAGTTAGACAGGAAAGAATGACTTTCACTTTCACTTTTCATTGTATTACTAAGAGTCAACCTTGCAGGCTTAGTTGTCTGGTCCAGTTATCAACTTGTGAATTGATCTGTTTCATTTTCTTACCAAGGGTTTTGGGGGTTTGGGGTAGTGGGGTGCACATTGGAAAGATTCTATAATAAAAATGAAAAGTCTCCTGGCCTCTTTCCTTCTTAACTTGTACCTCTCCCTTGGGGCAACTTCTTTTAACTCTTTCATTTATTTTTTTCTGACATTTACCTCCATGTTTAAAAATAATGTGCTTTTGTTTTACTCTTATTTTAGAAATTATCTGCTTACTTCCTGTTATGATGACGACTCCACTCACTTATACCACGCTTCTACCTCCCCTCCCCACATCCTCACAGCATAGCTGCATCGTTATTTATAGTTCCTCTATTTGGTTAGCTTTATAAGTAATATTTTCACTATCATATTTCTTGCTTATTTACAGCAGTAACTCTTGACTCCCGTGAGCAGTAAGATGAAGATACTAGTGTCCTTACCCTAACTGCCTTCCAACTTCCTAATTTCTGACATCTCTGTTTTTACTTTGACATTGTTAAGGGTGATAATATTTACATCTTTATTTTCTAACTGCCAGTAAAAAAAAAAGTGCTCTGTCTGTAGGTTGACTCTAAAGACTGAACAATCAATGGATAGAGCTTATGTTATTGTGGATGTGGAAACAAGTTGTGACAGTTTACTCTCCGACATACATGTTTGATTTGCCTAGTGATTTCAAACAAAAAAAAATTCAGCCAACATTCTAAAAGTAGGGAGACTTTCTGTAAAAGATTTAGACTTTGGGATACTGTTTTAAAGTTTGTAGTATCTGGTCTGACTTTCCATATGGCAGCACACTGTTTCCTTTAGAATAAGCTTGCCTTCTCCAGCTTGCTGCAGTCCCTACCACTCAGGCAGTGTAGGCAAGACTCCTAGCCTGCTGTGTTCATTTACATATTTGCCTGACCCTGACAGCATTTAAGTGTGTGACCCTGATGCCTGATCTGTTACTCTCTTTGGAGTCAATATTATGAATTTCCTTCATATATATATATATATAGCTTTATATTTTCCCAATTATGTCATTGCCTTCCTTTTTTCCTCCCCACCATTTGCTATTATCATATCCTCATTTTTTTCCCCCCTCAGACTCTCTAGCCAGTTGGGTATTTTATATGTTCTCCCTTCCTCCCAGAGTTCTCCATCTTCCTCAAGTTTGACCTGGTTGCTGTCTAGGCCTGCTACACAATTGACATTTGGAACTTCCCTGTACTATTATCCTAGGTTAGTTCTACTGCTTCCTGGATCTCATCTCTTCTTTGTGTCCATTTAGTTTCTTTAGAGAAGGAAATTCCTTCCTTTTTTTTTTTTTTTTTTTTTTAAATTTTTGTGCTTGGGGGAGTAGATATCTGCCTGCCCCGTGGGTACCAGTGGCTCAACTGTTCTGACTTCAGGTTTTATATAATCCCCCCGCTTTTCAGCCTCACACTTGATTCCTGCCCTCCATTGCCCTGGCATCTTTGAGTCATGAGCCCCTTGGCCGTTGTGCCAGGCTGATGGACTCTCATAGCATCTGAGCCCACTCCAGCGTCAGGCTCCCTGTGGCTGCAATATCAGTTTCTAATCTTGCATACTCTTATCTTTTTTCCCAGTCTCTCTTCCAGTAGCCCTTACATGTTTCCTTTGTTGTTTAAAATTATTTCACTCTCATCTTGGTGATGAAGTGTATAGATGGAGAGACTATAAATGAATACAGTTAATTTGTCGTCCACCATCTAAATTAGGTGTTTTCAATCCTAAATTTACCTCTTTTAGGATTTATGAGTTCTTTGTATTATAAATATGTCTGTCCGATTCTTACTTTGTTTTAACTATCAAGTTTAGATCTTGTACTAACATTATTAAGGCGATGTTAGCCATAATCATCTCCTAACTTTCAGGGGCTTACCGTGATTAATGCTGTTTCTCACAGCTCCAAGAGTCAAATGGAGGTGTTCTGACATGACTGGCCTTCTTCCACAAAGTAATGCAGGGACCCAGGCATCTTCCATCTTATGACTCTGCTATACTTTAGAGCAGGGATCCCTAACCTCCAGGATCTGACGTCTGATGATCTGAGATGGACGTGAGGTAATCATAGAAATAAAGTGCACAGTAAATGGAGTAATGCAGTTGGATCATCCCCAAAACCACCCCCCACCCTGATCCATGGAAAAATTGACTTCCACAAAACCTGTTCCTGGTGCCAAAAAGGTTGCGGACTGCTGCATCAAGAGGATGTATTCTCAACTGGGTCAAAATTAGTTCTTGGGGCTAAAAAAACAAAAAATCCTACATTTTGATACATAAATCACAGACATACCTATGGTCCATAAACAGATACACAGTGTATTAAAATTCCAGAGGAAGAAACTACCAAAAAAGTGCCTGAAAAGACCCCTTAAAGGGGCAACCGTGATGAAAAAAGGTTGGGAGACACTGCTACGGGGCTGAGGAGCACCTGTGTTCAGGTAAAAGGGAAAAAAGAAGGTGGTGAAGGCTCACTCACTCCTTAACCATCTTGGCCCAGAATGACCGAGATCTCTTAGCCCACATTCCATCGGTGAGAACTCTTCACGAGGCCCGTCTTGACACAGGCGGAGCTGGGAGGTGTAGTTCTGGGCTGAGCAGCTGCCTTTCAGAGACAACTCCTACTAAGTAAGGGGGAAACACACATTTTGGAGTATGGCTGGCCTGCAAACACAGGGGCCGGCACACTTTGTCTTAAAGAGCCAAGTGGTCTCCATCACAACTGCCCAGCTCTGCCTCTGGTGGCCAGAAGCAGCCAGGGACACAGTTGGAATGAATGACTGTGGCTGTGTTTCAGTAAAGCTTTATTTACATAAACAGGTGGTTGACTGGCCTGCAGGCTGTGGGCAGCCCTTGCTGATCCCTCCACCTGGTGACCTTTCCAGAGCTTTTCCATTGCCCGCTTTTCCTTGTGTCTCAGGACCTAACCCACGTTTTCTCCATTCCCTGTGCCTAGATGGGACCTGCAGCTGCCCTCAACTGAGTGAGGAGGGCGAGTCCCTGCTTTTTCTGTGAGAAGCGGTATGACTCACCCCAGCCCAGTGAAGTGCAGAGGTCCCAAGTCTGGAGAAAGGGAATGCATTTTGCTTGTGACAATATGATTTTAAACCATCCCCACGCCTAATCTCCACAGTCACCAGCCATGGCACATGTCGTAAGTGCTCAGAATATGGGGACAGTTTCTATATTCAATGCTCAACCCTTTAAAGTACCTGCAGGAGGTGAATTAAGCCCTCAGAGGATCTGGGCCTCTGCTTCTCATGACATGAGAGAATACACCATATTTTCAATGGGTTATTTCAGTGATGAAGGCAAATAATAACATGGCCATATATTTATGTTAGAAACAGGATATAAAATTATATATAGAATATGATCTCAACCATCATGTCTTAAAAATTTAGTGAAAAAAAACGGGGGGGTAAATATTCTCACAAGGATGATGAGTGACTTTTCTTTCTCTTTTGTATGTTTACAACTTTTACAGTGAGCATGCTTTCTAGGCGGAGAAGAATAAATGTTGTTCTAAAACTAGAGAGGCAGAGAGTCAGCGCCAAGCGGTGATGGCATCTGCCCGCTCGTGTGCACGCGCGTGGGCCCAAGGACGCCGCTGGCAACTCTGTCCGAACAAGCCCCTCTGAGGCGGCCCGTGCCGCTCACCCTCCCTCAGAGAAGAAAGGCTTCTTTACATAGCGACTGTGGAAGGGTTCCAGCCTGCTTCTCTGCTGAGAAATTCTTCTCATTTCTAAGTGATGAGAGCCTCATCTCAATTCTTTTTCCGCTGAGGCGGGACCAGCCTCTCTGGATGAATCATCGAGATTTATCAAGAGGGTGAGGAGGAGGGGTGTGCCTGGGGTTAACTACGTGTCACAAGCATCGGTCATCTCGGCCACTCCCCTATGGGCTTGCTTGACTTTGAGAGAAATGAAATCACTTGCGCCCCAAAGTGCTGTCTGTGTTGACCATCAGCTACAGTGGCCTGACTTCCAGGTGCCCCCGCACCCAACAGAGCAGAGAGAACAACCCATTCCACCCTCCTAACCAAGTTCAAGGTCGTACTGAAACAGCCCTAATTGTCTGGGTCCCTCTTGGTTCCTCATTTGCCTCTTCCAGGTATCAAGTGGTTGGGTCCGGGGGCCCTCACTCCTCCTGTTTCACACCCATCTGAGTTTCTTTGCTTCAGCCCTTGGCTGTTTATCCTGGGGATGTTGTTCTTGGGTCCTGGGCTGTCTACGCACTGGCTCAGCCTGTCCCCTCTGCAGTCATCAGACGCATCACATTCTGCAGCCCTTAGCCCCTTCACTAGGACAGGGTGGCCCTCTCCCCTTGCCCAGGGCCCTGTCTCTAGTCTCCAGGGACATCAGCTGCTTGAACACAGCTCCCACGGCCTGCGTTTGCTTGCCCGTAGCCTCCATGCCTCCCTGTGATCCACCGCCTCTGTCTTTGTTTCTTGCGTTTTCCCTCCAGATGAGGTTGGAGGAACCTTATCCCAGCTCTTTGCCTCCACCCTGGCTCCTGTGTTCTGAGAACTGAGTTTGGCGTCTGCTGTTTTTATCTCCACACACATACTCCGGACACGCCTGTGATGGATGGGCATGTGTAAGGATCACACTCGGGCAGTCACAGGCATGCTTGTGTGTCTGTGTGCACAAGAAATCCTTACGATGCCTTGCGAGACCCTGTACTGGGCTTCTCAGCTCCAGCGCTACTGACATTTGAGCCTAGTAATTCTGTGTTCAGAGGGGCGGTCCTATGTGTTCAAAAGTACTTAGCCGCCTCCCTGGCCTCTACTCACCAGATGCCAATAGCACTGCCCTAGTTGTGACAACCAAATGTGTCTCCGGACATTGTCAGATCTCCTCTAGAGGAGAAAAGCGCTGTGGGTTGAGGACCCCTATCCTAAATGTCGGGGACCTCCCCTCCCACACCCCTTCTCTGCTCTGTCCTGCTGCGTGCACACGGATCCCTGCCAAGGGGCCTTGCTTCACTTGTCCCCGTTGGATGCTCAGCGTCCTCCACTCAGATCTTCACTGGTCGATCATCCGGGCCTCAGCTCAGCTGACACCTCCCCAGGGCCTTTCTCGAGCGCAGCCCAGTTGCTCCATCATATTTCCATGAGAACTCTCTGAGGCACACAGCCTCAGATTTGGAGGGGAGAGATGAAGAGGGGTGGGTGGCAGAGTCAGAAGGTTGCAAAGAAGCCCCTCTCTCTGGCTTATGTAATCACTCTGCGGGGAGAGAGTGCGGTGGGGCTCAGCAAGCAAGTCCCTGGCTGCTTGTCATGTGAAGAAAACTGATGTGAACGACACTTTTCCTCCTCTGCTTCCTGCTCAGCTTTTTTGTTCTTTGTATGGTGAATAATGTGACTGCAGGAGGAGCCTCATCCTTAGAGTTATTTTTACAAGGTCTTCTCTCTGCTGCAGATGACTCAGAGCTGGGGCCTTCTCTTGAACACGTTCCTTGGGAAATGCCAGGGAGATGCTGTGCCCTAGAGGAGCAGGGGGCCAGGGAGGGTGCCCTGGACCCCTGACCCCTCTGGAGCCATGTCCATGGGGGGCTGGAAGTGGGAGCTGGAAGGAAGGCCTTGCTGAACCACTGCTTTTTCCGGTTTCCTTCTGCCAAGGCCAGCCCTGCCTTTTTCTCACCATCCTTTTTTGCTCCAGCAGAAATGACCAGGACAGCCTGCCAGTCTGGAGAGGAGAGAGGAGTGCCTCTCTCAACCCGCCCCACGGTTGGCACTGCAGGCTGCAGGTAGGCCAGGCCCCAGCAGGCTGGTGGCTCTAGCCTAAAGGCATGCAAACCACCTGGAAAGCGGTCACAAGGCCCCAAGGGAAAAGGAGACCAACCTGTTGTCACGTCTCCATCCACCCCTGGCACCAAGACCCGGGGAATGTGTGTTGAATAAAGAAACCAATGAAAGGGAAGCACCTTTTCACATGTGAAGCTGAACCACCTGAGCATATGTCCAGCCCAGAACCGTGTAGGGTGGAGGATGGTGGATTGTGCCGCTGCTCCAGAGGGTGCGTGTGCCCAGACCTCGGCACACGGACCAGAAGCTGTCGTTGCTCTTGGCTCGGGCATCATCTGACTCGACCCCTCTTAACCACTCCGAGGGGCAGGGGTGCCGTTTCCTTTTTCAGAGGATCAGGGAGGTGGATGGCACACCCAGCGCTGTACAGTTAGTAACCAGCACAGCTCTGTTCCTCTGCCCTAAGTCTGCCCACTCTGTGGCTTTTTCCCTGACCCTGTGATGCCGTGGAACTTTGGAAACCCCAGAAATAGAGGCTCCCCTGCTTTCGAGGAACACTCCATACCCTCCTTCCATGACAGCTGCAATGCCCTCCTTCAGGAGAACCGGTCCTCTCCCTTCTGTTCTGCCTGTAGTGGAAAGGCAGGTTCTCAACCACCTGCTACCCAACAACCCTTGGAAGAATTAGGATATGAAGGCCCCTCCCAGTCACCTCTGCTCTGACGGTTCTGGAAAAAGGGACTGATTGGGGAATACACCCTCTTTTCCTCCTTCTAATGTGCCCTAGCCCCCAGGTCCCTTTCTTACTGTCTTCTCCCAGGTCACACAATCCCCAACTGAAAACCCAGGTGAATGGAAAAGGTTTCTAGTTGATCATTTGGAACTCAGAATGCAGTTTCCCACAGATGTGGCTTAAACATGATGCTGTCATATCTGAGAAAGAATATTAATAGCATCGGCCAAGTAGAGAGCTAGCTTTAATATTAATGATTTCATTAATTGTGTGTGCTCGGTTGCTCCGTTGCGTCTGACTCTGCAACCCCGTGGACTGTAGCCCGCCAGGCTCCTCTGTCCATGAAATTTTCTAGGCAAGAATACTGGGTTATCATTTCCTACTCCAGGGGATCTTCTCGACCCAGGGATCAAACCCTAGTCTCTTGTGTCTCCTGCATTGGCAGGCAGGTTCTTTACCTCTAGTGCCACCTTTCATTAATCAATTAACTAATAATAAGTCATCTGTCTTGCCTGGAAGACTGTAGCAGCCTTGTCATAGGTCTGGTCTCTTCCACTCTTATTCTCCTATAGTGTATTCTCTATGTGAAAAACTAATCAAGCCCCACCTCGCCTGTGCTCAGAGAGGTCCAGCGGGCTCCTAGCCTCACGTCCTGGCTCCCGCCTGCCTCGCTGACCTTACCTGCCAAACTTTTCCAGCAAATTCATTTCACCAAGGGACTCAGGAGCCGCTGATCCCTGTGCCTGGAACTCTCGTCCCGCCTAGAATTACCGGCTACAGTCTCAGTTCACTCAGATCTCTGTCAGATGTCACCTTTTCAGGTGCCCCAGGCACTTCAGATAGATGACCTCAGATACACATCCCCGTCACTCCTCTGCCCGCCTCTCCTTCGAAGCACTGATCACATCCATTTCATTGCTGGTGTATTTGTTTCCCTGGGTCCTGTTGGGCTCCTCCACTAGAAGGCCAGCTCTGCAAGGACAAGGACCTGGTTCATTTTATTGGCTGCTCTGCTTCTAGCACTAGAAAAATACCTGACACTTGATGGGTGATCAGAAAATATCTTTATGTAAATAAGTGCATAAATGAACGAATGCTATGTCTACATCTGGCCAATAGACAGATTGCGCTTTCTCGTGGAATTTATCAGGCATTCCAAACATCAAAGATGAGTGTCTTCCTTTCCCAGCCCTTGGGATTTGAAGTGTAGGGATTTCGTTTTAGTAACGAGTTCGTCGATTATTCTGGAAAGTAGGACTCCTTACTCTGCATTCTTGGAGAAAATAGATACTCTTCTCGGGTTCTGAATTTGGCAAAGGAGGGGGGCGAACACTTTGGTGTCGTGAGTCTCCTGCCTCCAGTTTTACTGAGAATGGCCATGCTTTTTTTTTTTTTAATATTTATTTATTTTTGGTTGCGCTGGTGCTTCGTTGCTGTGGCCAAGCTCTAGAGCCCAGGTACCATAGTTGTCGTGTGTGGGCTTGGTTGCCCCAAGGCATGTGGCATCTTCCTGAACTGGGGACCAAACCTGCGTCCCCTGCATTGGCAGGCGGATTCTTAACCAATGGCCCACCAGGAAGTGCCGAGCACATATTTTTGATTACTCTAGAGTGAGGTTTCTCACCTTGACACTGTGGACCAGAAGATTCTTTGTTGTGCTGTTCTGTGCCTTGTAGGATGTAGGAAGTTTAAGAGCATCCCTGGCCTCTACCCATATGTTGCCAGTAGAACCGCCAGCTGTGACAACCAATTAATGTCTGCAGGCATTGCCATTCCCTTGAGGGGCAAAATCTTCCCAGGTTGCAGACTGCTACTCTACCATGTTCTGGAAGCCCCACTCCCAAGAAGGAATTATCCAGCCCAGATGTCAGTGGTGCCAGGTTCAGGATACCTGCCCAGTGCAGCGCTGATGGAGATGTTCTATTTTTGGGCTGCCCAGAGGTAACCACTGGCCACATGCGGCCACGGAGCACTTCAAATGTGGCTGGCATGACCAAAGGACTGAGTTTTAAAAGTTTATTTCATTTGAGTTAATTTTCACTTCAGTAACCACTTCAGTAGGCTAGTGGCTACCATCCTGGATAGCAGGACGTGTGTGGCTCACACTTTAGTGTCACACGAGTCATCTGGGGAGAGCAGAGTCTGATTCAGCAAAGCTGGGGTGAGGACTGAGAGTCTGCATTTCTGGTAAATTCCCAGGAGATGCTAACCACAGTTTTAGTAAGATGAACTAAGTCTCTAAGCTGAAGAGTATATGAACACAGAAATGCATGTCTGCCGCCTGGAAGGGGTTGTTAAAAGACACAGTGGTGTAGTTTAAGTGATGGGAAAAATATAGTCTGTCAGACAGATATTGGTGTGAATCTGCTGTTACTCAGCTGTGCGCCCTGGACAACTTACTTAACTTCTCTGAGCCTCTGTTTCCTCATCTATAAAATGAAACAGTGACCATTCCCACCTTGCAGTGTGATTCTGAAATACTCTACTTGAAAACACCAAGCCCAGTGTCTGCCTGGTCCATACTGGGCTCTTGGGAAATAATAGCAGGTATTACTGATCCATCTAAAGAAGAGGTATCAATTGGACCTAGAGAGTGTCATACCCAGTGAAGGTAGTCAGACAGAGAAGGAGAGATATTCAATGACGTCCCTTATGTGTGGAATCTAAAAAGAAACGATACAAATGAACTTATTTACAGAATAGAAACAGACTCAGGACCCTAGAGAACTTATGCTTGCCAGGTGGGAAGGATGGGAGTAAGGGATGGTTAGGGAATTTGGGATGGACATGTACACACTGCTTTACTTAAAATGGACAACTTACAAGAACTTACTCTATAGCACAGAGAACTCTGCTCAATGTTATGTGGCAGCCTAGATGGGGGCAGAGTTTGGGGAAGAATGGATACATGTATATGTATGACTGAGTCCCTTTGCTGTCGGCCTGAAATTATCACAACATTGTTAATTGGCTATACTCCAGTATAAAATTTAAAACATTTTTTTTTTAAAAAAGGCACAATTTACACACATCAGCCCTGACGCTCAGGCCATGCCTGAGACAACCCCCACCCCCACCCCCATCACAAACACTCAGATGTTCTTTGGAAAAGCAGGTCCCTGGGCCCAGCCCACAGCTGCTGAGTCAGAGCCTCTCGTGGTGGGGCCCTGGAAGCCAAGTTTATTGCTGTTTTTAATCGAGGTAAAATTCACATAGCATAAAATTAACCATTGACCCTTTGGAGTATAGAGGTCAGTGGCGTTCCGTGCATTCTCCGTGTTGTGCAGCCATCACCTCTGTCTGGTTCCAGAGCATTTCCATCAGCCCACAAGGTAACCCCATACCCCTTAAGCAGCCACCCCTCATTCTCCCCGCAACTCCAGCCTCTGGAAACCACTGGTCTGGTTTCTGTCTCCATGGACTCACCGGTGGGTATTTCGGATAAAATGAACCAATCAATATGTGATCTTTTGTGTCTCTTTTCACTTAATGTTTTCAGGAGTCATTCATGTTGGAGCAGGTATCAGAACTTCGTTCTTTTGATGGCTGGATAATATTCCATTGTATGTAGGTACCAGATTTATCTGTTAGTCAGTTGATGGAGCGTTTGGGTCATTTCCGTATTTGTGGCTGTTCTGAACAGAACAGAGCTGCTTTGAACATTTGTGAATGAGTTTTTGTTTGAGTACTTGTTTTCAGCTCTTTGGGGTTTATACCTAGGAGCAGAATTACTGGGTCATTGGTAACTCTGTGTTTAAGGTTTTAAGGAACTGCTCCACTATTTTCTAGGGCAGCTTGCACCATTCCTGCCAGAAATGCAGAAGGGTTCCAGTTTCTCCACATCCTCACTGACACTTGTTATTGCCAACCTAGTGAGTACAAAGTGAAGCTTTGTTTTAACTTCTCCAGGTGGTCCCTCTGGGCGCTCGAACTATATGCTGGAGAGCTCATTCTACAGTGAGTTAAGTGATGGTCAAGTTCTCAAGGGCCATGGGATTTGGGACTTGGTCAAACAGTGCTTTTGTTGGGCTGGTGAAACCTAGCAGAGAATTGGCGTTGTTCCTGTGTGTATGATTAAGAGGTTGGATTTTTTTTTTTTCACTCATCTTACTGTCTTAGTCCATTTGGGCTGCCATGAAATACGACAGAGAGTGGCTTGTAAACAACAGAGGTTTATGTCACACGATTCTGGAGGCTGGAAGTCCAATAGCAAGGTGGCAGCATGGCCACCTTCTGTGAGGGCCCACTGCCTTGTGCATTGCTAGTGCCTTCTCGTCGTGTCCTCACATGGCAGGAGGAATGAGGGGCTTGTGGGACCTCTTTGATAAGGGCACTAATCCCGTTCGCGAGACCCCCACCCACCCTCATGACCTAAACACCTCCCACAGCCCCCGCCTACCAATCTTAACCAATTTTGGGGTTAAGATTTCAACATAAGTATTTGGGAATGGGGGAAGTATAGAACATTTAGCATGTAGCACTTACTCTTTCCTCTTTAGTAAAGGGAGCTGAGTGAATAGGGGTGGGTTGCTCTTATCTTGCCCTGGAAAGGCCAGTTCAGTGCAGATGGCCCACCTGCACCCCGGGTGAGGTCCCCCACCCCTGTGCCCCATGGGCGAGTTTCAGCAAAGTACCTCAACCTGCAGCTTGGGGCTTCGCCTGTAGGACCTGTCCTGGCACGAACTGGCTTTGAATTCTTCTGAATTCTTCTGTGAAGTTTTGCATTCTACTGCATAGCATAGCTGGACCTGACTTGATTTTTTGAATTAGGGGGTATTACCCCAGATAGTGGGCTTCCCTGGTAGCTCAGACGGTAAAACGTCTGCCTACAATGCGGGAGACCTGGGTTTGATCCCTGAGTTGGGAAGATCCCCTGGAGAAGGAAATGGCAACCCACTCCAGTATTCTTGCCTGGAAAATCCCATGGACTGAGGATCCTGGTAGGCTACAGTCCATGGGGTCGCAAAGAGTCGGACACGACTGAGCGACTTCACTGACTGACTGACTGACCCCAGGTAGTTAAGTGTATCTCAGGAACATGTCAAGTTAATCCCGTGGCTCTGAGGATGAAGATGATAAACTGGGGTTAGTGTGCAGAGGCGTGTCAGGGTGGGGGCTGCAGCAGGAGTGCTTTATGAAAGGAATAATATTCCTCTCTAACAATGAGGATTTTGTTTCCCTCTTCCGGAATTTCCTCAAATTTAATCTCTGCGGTGGAAAACAACTTTTAAACGATACATTTATCCACAAGGAAATGGAGCAAGGTCCTACTGTTACTCCCTGGGCCACTTCAAGACAGCCCTAGGGCAGCAGTCCAGCACTCACGGCCTCCTTAGGTCAGCGGTTCTCAGCCTCGGTCACGTGTTACCACCTTCTGGCAAACTTGAAGCACTGTTGTCTAATGGGTTTTGGTGAAACCCAAGTATTTGTGTTATTTAAAGCTCCCTCAGGTGGTTTTGATGTGCAGACAGGACTGAGAACTGCTGACAGACAGAACTGAGAACTCACGCATGGGGCATGATGGTGCAAAAAGCAGATGCTTGCCCTTGCCCTCGGAGAGATTACTGTCTTGATTGGGGAGGCCCATTCCTTAATCACATAATTAATTGCAACTGTGATAAGTACTGTTAGAACACTTGCTTTTCTGGAGAGTCAAAGAAGTCTGACTGAAGCTGTACTCTGAAAGCTAACTAGACATTAATGAGCAGGGAGCTAGGAGAAGAGCATCCTATTGAAATGGACCAGCATGTGCAAAGGCCCTGGGGTAGGAAAGAGCTTGGAGTGTATGAAAACCTGAAAGACAAACTGGATGGAGTTGTGCGCAAAGAGATAGGAGTCCTGAGGAGGTTGGAGAGTGGATGGAGGCCTGCCATCCACTGTCAATCTACTATGAGTCCTCTGATACACTCTCAGTGTTTGAGCTGCTATACTGTCAAGCTTCTGTGTTCTGGAATAACTAAGAGCATCAGGGCCTGATAAAGTGGCCACATGTCTCTCATAATGGTCTGGGCAGGAACCCCCTCTCCTAGTCCTGTGAATTATTCTTTCCTCAACCTCCATGGAGGTAGGAGTGAGGCATCAACAGAGGAGGAGAGCTGTCTGGAGAGAGAATGGGAATTTTCACTGCATCAGAGAAGCTTCTAGGCCTCCCTGGCTGTGGATGGGATGTGTCTCAGTTGAAAATTAGATCTTCTACAATGTCACCATCATCTCTATGCTAGAGAACTCATTGACAGGATGGGTGGCCCTCAAGTGACTGGAGCCTGAGATTTCTCACTGCATTGATTACGCTCCACCCTGTTTCTTAGATGTTCTCATATTAAATTTACAGATTGGGTTCCTTCTCTTCCTCCTCAATTTCTTTCTCCTCCCCCCTCCTGGTTTCCTCTTGTAAAAATCTGTGCCAATTTCTGATTTCTTGTGGGTGGCCTGGAGGGCATTCTTTACACTTCATTGGGCCCTACTTCCCATTTCAGAAGCTCCACAGTTATCTCCTCTGTCCTCTCCCCTCTCCCAGCTGCACCCTGCTCCTGGCCCAGAGGGATGGGAGCAGTTCTTTTCAACTGCTTTGTGGCCGATGGGGACCCTTCCTCTTTGGTTTGAGCCTCTCGATAGCCATTTAAATTATTCATGTCTCATATTAGATTTTTCCCTCACAAGGCTCTTAAATCTTCATTCTCTCCACCACTCTAACAACAGAGTGGTCAGTAAGGCAACATTAGTCACCACTGTGTGCAGAAGGGAAGTTGAAGCCCTGACAGCCGTGTGAGGGAAAGGGGAGTAGTCTGGCCTTGCTTGATGGCTGGGTGCCTGTTGGTCCCTGGAAAGTCACAGAACTTCCTGGGCTGCATTCTCATTGGCTGTGTGGAAAAGAGCTAAGATTTCCGTTCCTGATGTTGGGAAAGATTGAGGGCAGGAGGAGAAGGGGACGACAGAGGATGAGATGGTTGGATGACATCACCAACTCTATGGACATGAGTTTGGGTGGACTCCGGGAGTTGGTGATGGACAGGGAGGCCTGGCGTGCTGCGGTTCATGGGATCGCAATGAGTCGGACACGACTGAGCGACTGAACTGAACTGAAGGTGGTGCAGTGCTAAAGAGGAAGGGCTTCCCAGCTTCCCATTCTGGCTCCAATGCTCAGGTCTGGGACAAGTCTGGGATGAACCAACAGGCCTCCGTCTCCTCACCTGTGACCCGGTGGTACAGCAGTGACCCTGCAGAAGTGTTTTCAATATTCGGGCACGTCCGGGAAGGTCCAGCACCAGGCATTTCCTGTGTCCTTCAGGATGTGGTAGGTGTTCCAGCTCCTCTACCTTCTGGAACTCGGCTGTTTGTCAGAGAGCCCCAGCTGTGAGTGGTGGAGCTGGAACTGGAATCTGAATCCACTGGCTGCCGGCCCACAGCTCCTTGGGTGGAGCCCTCTGTAAGTCCCATCCAGAGAGGGTGGACCTGGGTCCAACGAGCTGTGACTCAGTGGCGGTCAGCCCTGGTGTGGTGGGACTGCCCTCTGGGAACTCTGAGCATAGCGGTGGGAACCCGTGAGGGTGCAGGAAACTGAGTCATTGGGAACCCTGCGCTCTTGCAAAGCTGCCCTGTAGCCCCCATTGTTGTTATTGTTATTGTTGTTGAGTCGCTAAGTCCTGTGTCTGAGTCTTTGCGACGCCATGGACTGCAGCCTACCAGGTTTCCCTGTCCTTCACTGTCTTCCAGAGTTTGCTCAGATTCATGTCCATTGAGTCGGTGATGCTATCTAACCATCTCGTCCTCTTCCACCCTCTTTTCCTTTTGCCTTCAGTCTTTCTCAGCATCAGGATCTTTTCCAGTGAGTCAGCTCTTCACATCAGGTGGCCAAAGTATTGGAGCTTCCACTTCAGCAACAATCCTTCTATGAATATTCAGAATTGATTTGCTTTAGGATTGACTGGTTTGATCTCTTTGCAGTCCAAGGGACTCCCAAGCATCTTCTCCAGTACCACAGTTTGAAAGCATCAGTTCTCTGGTGCTCAGTCTTCTTTATGGTCCAACTCCAAAATCACTGCAGATGGTGACTGCAGACATGAAATTAAAAGATGCTTGCTTTTTGGAAGAAAAGCTATGACCAACCTAGACAGCATATTAAAAAGCAGAGACATTACTTTGCCAACAAAGGTCCGTATAGTCAAAGCTATGGGTTTTTCTGTAGTCATGCATGGATGTGAGAGTTGGACCATAAAGAAAGCTGAGCACTGAAGAACTGATACTTTTGAACTGTGATGTTGGAAAAGACTTGAGAGTCCCTTGGATTGCAAGGAGATCAAACCAGTCAAGTCCTAAAGGAATTCAGTCCTGAATATTCTTTGGAAGGACTGATGCTGAAGCTGAAGCTCCAGTACTTTGGTCACCTGATATGAAGAAGTAACTCATTGGAAAAGACCCCAATGCTGGGAAAGATTGAAGGCAGGAGGAGAAGCGGACGACAGAGGATGAGATGGTTGGATGGCATCACCGACTCAATGAACATGAGCTTGAGCAAGCTCTGGGAGTTGGTGATGGACAGGGAGGCCTGGTGTGCTGTAGTCCATCGGGTCACAAAGAGTCGGACACGACTGGGATTGATCTACTACTCACATCCATACATGACTACTGGAAAAACCAGTGACTATACGGACCTTTGTTGGCAAAGTGATGTCTCTGCTTTTTAGCCCCCATACCACCTGGGAAATGATGTCATGGCTTCCTGTTGATTTCCATGCTGAGAGAGGAGCTGGAACTGTCTTCACTCACTGGTGTATGATAGTAACGTTCCACTTATCCGGGGCCAGTTGGGAACTGGGAGATGTGCTCAATATGAGACCTACGCTCTTGCTGATATTCCAGCAAAGAAGGCACTGCTAACTCCATTTTGTGGAAGGTTCAAGCCGGTGAGGGGCGGGTCCAGATTTGAACCCAAGTCTGCTTGACCCCAGGCTTCCCAGGTTTCTCAGCTGGTTAAGAATCCTCCTTCAATGCAGAAGACCCCAGTTCGATTCTTGGGTCAGGAAAATCCGCTGGAGAAGGGATAGGCTACCCACTCCAGTATTCTTGGGCTTCCCTGGTGGCTCAGCTGGTAAAGCATCTGCCTGCAATGCAGGAGACCTGGGTTCGATCCCTGAGCTGAGGAGATCCCCTGGAAAAGGGAAAGGGTACCCACTCCAGTATTCTGACCTGGAGAATTCCATGGACTACAGTCCGTGGGGTTGCAAAGAGTCGGGCACTACTGAACAACTGAACTGAACTGCTTGGCCCCAAAGCTCATGCTTTCTGCATGATAGTGACCTTCCATATAGTAGCATTCACCACGCAGCTTGGAATGCTCATTCATATCCCAAAACCCACACCCGCTATCTGCCTGTGTCAGCACTGACCAACTAATTTTCACCAGTGGTCAAATTGGATTTGGCCAAGTTACCACTGTTGAAGAGAAAAATAGGTGAATCCCAAAACTTGCTGTAAATTGAGAAGGTGGGCACGGTGGCCCCTGTGTTGGATGCCTTGTGCCAACTTAGGAGCAAAGAAAATTAGCAGACACGCATCTGTCTTTCTTTCCAGGCTTGCCCTAGGTAACTTCTTGGGCACTTTTGGAAAAACCTGCGTTCCCTGAAAACCACAGCAGTGGAAGCGTGGAGTGAGGTCAAGAACCGATTCGATCCCCATTAAGAGCCTCCTTTCAGAGCTAGAACATGCCATGTTCTTTCTGTCACAGGATCTTGACGCAGGCTGTTCATCCTGCCTACAGCACCTTTTCTTTCTACCTTTTCCCTCCTGCTTTCCCTATTTTGCTTCACTAATTTATTCTTAGGGCTCAGATTAAAGATCAATTCTTTGCGAATGCACCACTGACCCTTTCCCGTGCTAGATCTGCCTCTGATATATACTGTTATGACAGTCATCATGCTTTCTTCAGAGCACACTGCTATTATAGTTCTTCCTAATATTTGATGTTGGTTCCCCCACTAGAGGATAAGTTCCGTGAAGCTAGGGATGACATCAGTCTCAACTGTTGTATGCCTAGTGCTTTTTACTTGCCTGCTCTGTACCAGGCACTCAGTCAACAATGGATAGACCACTGGATGGTTGGATAGGTGGATGGAACTAGTTAACTTCATTTCCTTTCCCTTAATTCCAGCCAATATACTCTTCTTACAGGCAAGGGAGATTGGGATCGCCTGTTTATATGTCTCCCTTGTGTCTCTTTGAAGAAGAATCCATTTTGAGATCATTAGAATGTAACCCAGCCCCTGATATATAAAAGTTGGTGGTGTGGTTGTTTAAGCTGATCTTGCCTTTGAGACTGGATCCAAGGGCTTCTGCTCCTGTGGGGGAGCTTGGAGAGTTCTTTTCCCATGTTGAGAGTAAGGATGGCACATTTCTTCATGAAACCTGAGGGGGGTCCATCCCTGCTTCCCAGCTTATCCTCTGGTTTAGCTTCTTGGTAAGGTCTGCTGTGGAAGTTGCCAGTTACTCTATTGACTTATTTATACACAAATAGTTATTCCCATAACCTTCTCTTCGCCAACGTTCAGAGATAATGATAGACAATCTTTATAGCATCACAGACGTCACTTCAAAAGCATTCTCTTGCTATAGGAATGTTTATGGTGTGCTTATCGCTAGAATTTCATGAGCAACAAACTCCCAAATTGCAGATGATTTAGCATTTGAAGCAGGGAGTGAGAGTGTATATGTATATGCATTTAAAAAAAAAAAAAGACTTTAAAAAGGGAAGTTTTTCTTCTGCAGAGATATCTTCTTCTAAAGTTTAAAATAAGAACTACTTAAAAGCTGCAAGTTTAGAGGAATGAGCACTTTCTCTTAAGCATTCAAATGGGGGAAAATGACTTGTAATCTCTCCCTCAAGTATTAAGGCAATAGGCATTTAAAGGCTTTTTTGGGAGCTGGCTGTCACAGACAAAAGATTTCTCAATTTAAAAGAAAAAATCATTTTTATAGCGTTAAATAGTAGGAATGAGCAGCAGCAGCCCTCTTGACATTTTGGAAATGATTTATTTTCTGAAACGTCTCAGTCCATTTTAATAGATGACACTTTGTTCTTCAATTCTGGGTGGTCGTTTTGGCTGGGGTTGCCATAGTTACAGTTAGCCGTTCAAGGTAGAGCAGGACAGGGCTCCAGGCACAACTTCTGAGTAGGTTCCCATGAACCCAGTGAATTGGTGCCACTACCTCTGAACAGACACCCCAACGCCGCACTTTCCCAACATCTATACCATAACTCTTGCTTCTTGGAGAGAGATTCTCTGAGCAATCTGAACTGTAGTCTAGAGGGTGAGTTTGACATCATTTTATTTCTAGTGACTCTCTCTCAACCAAGAGCTCAGCCAGCCGTCTTAGGAAAGTCGCAGCTTGTGTAAACGTTTCCTGTAGTGGTGTTTCTCAGCCGTGGTGTGTGGAATGGTGCTGGTCTGCAAACTGTTGACCAGATCAGTACAGAAATTGAGAGTAAGCCCTGAGATGCTTCCGTTGCCGATTTGACCGAGTAAGCTGTTGAATCATTAGAAGAAGGCTTGTACTTTGTATGAATATCTTTGTCACTTCATTTTTCTACCCCTTCCTTTATCATATATTTTATAAAAGTATTCATCTGTGATGGATTGGAAATTAAAGAACTTGTCCTTCATCACATATAGGTTGAGAAGCCCTGTACTGTGGTGCTTTTTTGTAAGTTGTCTCTGCCCCCCGTGGGACAGGTAGGCTGTTGAATGAATTTGGGGAAATTGCAGCACTTACCAAATTATCTTGTAATGAAACACATGTACGTCTCTTCTCTGTCTTGCTAGGCTGTTGTTGCTTGAGAGCAGGGGCTGCTTCTAATTCATCTTTGTAGCCTCGCTCCTTAGATCCCTGCCTGGCACAGTGGAGGGCGTGGGAAACATCCATCCCGTGCATGTCTGCTCCCTAGTGACATGAAAGTGGGTGAGGTCCCTCGGCTTCTGGATAGTGTCCTCGGCACGCTGGTGATGGAGAGCTGGGAACAAGCGATGGAGTGACTCTCTCTTCTCTTTTTCCCACAGAACCAGGCCTCCTCTCCCCACCTGCCCAGCAGCATGAGAGCAGCATGACTGGCCGGCCGCAGGAGAAGCCCCCAGAGCCAGGCCCCCATCTCAACCATCAGCTGCAGAAGTCAAGGTGAGTTTGCTCCCCTTCTCCTGGAAGGTGTGTGCATTTTTCATTTGAACTAATTTGCTATGATTTTGTAATCACTTGCCATGTACTGGAAAAACAGTGTTTACTGGGATGTGGGTAGACTGAAAAGGTGCATGTCAGTCTATTGGGGCAAAATGTCTTTGTTTCGGTTAATGGAGAAGCCAGTGATGAAGCAGCAAGGACACGGAATTGAGTTTATGGGGACTGAAGCTGTCATTACTCCTCCACTACCTTCTGAATCTTGGACCTTGGACAGGTCTTTTAGGGATCAGGTATATTGGGCTTCCCTGGTGGCTCTGTGGTAAAGAATCTGCCTGCTAATGGAGGAGACTCAAGTTCAATCCCTGGGTCAGGAAGATCCCCTGGAGGGGAGCTTGGCAACCCACTCTAGTATTCTTGCCTGGGAAATCCCATGGACAGAGGCGCCTGGCGGCTACAGCCTATGAGATCACAGGAGTCGGATATGACTGAGTGACTAAACAACAATAGCTTCCAGGACTCTGGGGGTGAAGGAATCTCTGGAATAGGATAGAACTGGGTGGATGGCCTGGGACTTGCAGAATGCCCTACATGGAGTCTCCTTTCCCACGCAGGGTCATAAGGGGCCTAAGAAGGGGCCAATTCTTGGCCAGTGTTGAACAGTGAATTGTTAGAAAATTCCTACTGATATTGGGACAAATACTTCCTCTCTACAATTTCTATCTTTTCTCCTCTTCTCTGCCATGTGGAGCCCCAAAGACTGGGCTTTCAAAGTCTCTTCCACATGACCCTCTTTGAATTTGATGATGACTGTCATGACTCTGCTTTTCTTGAAGAGAAAATTCTCTCTGGAGACTGATGCCACTCACCTTGTTCTCTTGTCCCCTCCATGTTAGAAGGGGCTTCATCACCTCCAGTTTGGTCCTGCCAGTTGCCCACCTGACCTGTACCTTCCTCAACACAGACTCCATTCACCATTCATTCTTCAGGACATATTAAGTTCCTCCTTTGTGACAGTCACTGTACTAGACCCTGGAGATATATCAGTGAGCAAAAAAGACAGGGTCTTTGTCTCTTTTAAGACAAAACAGGTATAGATCCTTGGAAAGATTTTGAAATAAGTGCTGAACCATTTCTGCATGCTCCATTTAAATATTTTATGTTTTCGAATTTTTTCTTAAATGTTTCGTGAGTGCTTGAAAAAGTGTGTACTCTCCAGTTATTAGCTATTTAGTAGTTTTCTATATATGATCATTAAAATAATATAGTTCACTGTGCTATTCAAATTATGTATATTATGTCCTTTTCTGTTTTTATCTGTCTTTCAATTATTGAGAGACCTGTTAAAAATCTCCTGTTGGATTTGTCCATTTCTCCTTGTACTGCCAAAAAATTTGCTTTGTATATTTTAGGGCAGTGCTGTTTGACACATAGATACTTAGAACAGGTATATCTAATTGATGAATAGGGATTCATTTCTACCATCTTTATATACTTTCAGTTTTTTCTACTGTTTCTTTTCAATTGAGATTTTTTTCCTTCCTCATTCCATCTTCTGTCTTCTTATTTGGAACTTATGTGCTCTGTGTCTGTTCTTTCAATGTTTAGCCCATTTATTTTAATAGGCATACTTAACAAAGTATAAAATGTCTTTACCTCCCTGCCCCAAAATTCAAGAATCATAAACTGGTTTAATTCCAACCACCGCTTCTTCCGACTTATGTACAATTATTATCCTGTGTTTTCTTTCTATTCTATTTTACCCCCTGCAAGTTAGACATCATTGTTTTTATACGTGTTTGTATAGATTTATTCATATTCTTTTCTCACCATTCTTTCATGAGATCATTTTCCTTCTGCCTAAAATAAATCCATTTGAATTATCTTTTAATGAGAATCTATTGGTAGTAAACTTTCAAGTTGTTTTTGTTTTGTTTCTGCTTGGTTTTTGTTGACGTGAAGCTGTCTTTATTTTGCTCTCAGTTTTGAGAGGTAACTTTATTGGAATATATTCTCTTCTGTCACTGAAACCATTATTCCACTGCCTCTGGCTCTCAATGTTACTGAGAAGTCGGCTGTCAGTCTAATTATTGTTCCTTTATGAGTGACCTGGCATTTCTCTCTAGTTAATGTTAAAGATGTTGCTGTTCTCTTTGGTGTTCTGCTACTTCTTTCTTATATATTTAGGTGTCAGTTTCTCTGTCTTTATTCTGGGTTTCATTGGGATTCCTACTGCTAAACATAGGTGACTTTCCACAATTCTGGAAAATTCTCACTCTTCATTCTTTGAATATTGCCTCTTTTCCATTCTCTCTGATACTTCTCTTTGGAACTCAAGTTAGGCATGTGGTGGACTTTCTCATTCTGTTCTCTGTATCTCTCAGCCTCTATTCCATGCTTTTTACCTCTTTGTCCCTCTGTGCTGAACTCTGAATAATGTCTTCAAACGTGTCTTCCATTTAATTTATTCTGTGTCTCAAATGCTCTTTAATCTATACATTGAAATTTTTCCATTCAGCTTTTTTATTTATCATTTCTATTAGTTCTGGTCCATTATTTTTTAAGTATTTATTTATCTGGCCGTATCAGGTCTTAGTTGTGGCACATGGGCTTCTCCCCAGTTGTGGTGCACAGGTTCAGTAGTTGTGGCTCAGGGTCTTAGTTGTTCTAAAGCATGTGGGATCCTAATTCCCTGACCAGGGATCAAACTCATGTCCCCTGCATTGGAAGGCAGGTTCTTAACCAGTGGACCACCAGGGAAGTCACCTGGTCCATTCTTTTTTAAATCTGCTTGGTGAGTTTATGACCTCTCATTTCTTGCTTATATTTACAAACTTCTTTCTTTCTTTACTACACTGAAGTTCCTATTTAGACATTGTAGAATTTCACGTCTGGTAATTGCAGAATCTGAACTCTTTGCAGGTCTGGTTTTGCTGTCTGTTGCTTTTGCTGGCCAGGACTCATAGTTCCATGTTTCCTTGTTGTTGTTAGTTTCTCTGAGCTCTTCATTTTCCTTAGATACTTTCCTTTGAGAAGTATTTGAGGGATGGGTTGAAGTTGATTTTTCCAGAGAGGTTTTGCATTAACTTCTGGTGGTTGTCTTGGGGCATTCTCAAATAAAAAATCACTTTAAATTCATTTTCTACCCAGAACTTGAATTCAGACTGCAAACCTATGTGAGGTCCAGCTTATGAGCTCAGATATCTACCCAGCCCAAGGTCAAGTTTCCTTGTGGTCTCCTTTTGGGTTATGGGTCTATTTCTTGTTCATTGAAGGTGGGAGCCTTTTGGAGTCCCAATTGTATGGAGGACCTGAGATATTTCTCCTGTTTGCTGAGCCATGTGCAGTTCTCATGGGAAACTTAGAATCCATAGGATGTGGCAGGAACCCATGGGGCAAAAGCCAGCTTTGCTGTTCTCTTACATCCCAAGGTTCCTGCTTTTGGTCTTTGAAGAATCCTTCCGTTTTTACCAGTTCAGTAGTGTGTTTACAATTTTTATATTTTATATTTTAAATAGGACATTAGTTGTTTCAGTTGAGAAGGTCAAGTAGGGTATCTGGTGGGCCATATTGCCGGAAGGTCTGTCTTCTTTCTTCTCCACTGTAGCCTGTGGGGCAAGAATTGCTATTCCGTGTTCACAGAAGGCTCAGAAAGGACATGTAATGGGCTGCAGGCACATAGGGCTAGCTGGTGAGGGACTCGGAAGGAGTATATCCCTCCCCACCCCCTTCCCTACCTTTTCTCTCCCCAAAATAACTGTTGACCATTTTTCAGGAGTAGCTTTATGCTCTCAAAGGATACAAGTTCCTACCAGAATGCTTTAAATAGCTGAGCAGCTTTGTAAAATTTGTTTATGAATCTATTGTTTATCTTCCTCGAGAGAGGAAATGGCTTCTGCATTTTTGGTGGTTTGTTTCTCCCGTGGCCACCAGCAACCTTCCTGCTTCGTTCCCGCTTGGCAAAGGCCTCCTAGACCCACAGCCAGATCCCGTGTGCACTTCGTCTAGACCCCAACTTCCTCTCATCTGCATGCCCTCTCTCCTTCTAGCGTCTTCCCCTCCCCGTGCCTCTTTTCCACACAGCCCCATCCTTCCTGCTCTTAGTTTTCCTGTCTTCTCTTGGTGAGCCTTTCATCAGAGGGGAGACCACAGAGCAGGGTGCTTAGACTTTATGGGCTTGAACCCAGCTCTGCCACGCCTTAGCTTCACCTCTCAGCGCTTCATCTGCAACATGGGGACCACAGACAGAGCGGTTCAAGGACTAAATGAGATGACGTGTGTATACAGAGCTTGTAATAAGAGCTTACAGTCTATCACAGGCACTCAGCCCATGGTAGTCAGTATCACTGTGACTGAGAAGAGACCCCTTCCGGGCTCACGCTTTTGTTCGGTGGAGGCAGAAATCTAGGGTCAATGTACGATTCCCAGCCTCACTGGGGTATGTTTTTTTAAAAAAATAATAATAATAATAATCTGAGGGAAAACAAAACACATCAGTCTAGCCAGTGTGCATCAGCTATAAACCATGAGTTCTAGAAATGGTCATTTCTAGAAATGGAACGCTTCAGCATCTTGACCCTCCCTCCAGGTTGCTTTCTCTGTCATGGAACCATGAGGGGGCTGGAGTCTCGTGACCCCACTTGCTGGGGAATTTTCCCTTGTGGAACCTCAGTCCCTCAGTCAGTGGACAGCATACCCACTCTGCTAGACATCTGTCCAGAAGGGGCAGGATGGGTAGTCTTCATTGTTGATTTTACGTCCATCCTTACAGCTTACGTGACTACTTTTTATTTCACACTCCCTTTACATAAGTCAGTGACTTTACATTATGCTTAGATTTGTGTCACTTCCTGATTCGGTATCTATCAAGCAACAGTGTTTTAGCACCTGCTATTTGTAGTAACTCTGGGGTTTGTACAGTGGGCAAATGTTATGAAAAATGCAGAGTTGCTTGAGACCCAAAAACTCTTCTGAGAAATAGTCTATTCATTTCAAAGACTTTATGAGCAAAAAAATGCATAAAGGGAAAAACGCCTTCCAAAGATGAAGTGCCAGGTATTCAGAGTAGGTTTTCAAGGGGGACAGCCTTGTGTCCTCGACTGGGCAGGGAAGGGTTTCTGGGGAAGGCTAGGGAAAAGATTGGAGCTGGCCCCTGGGGAAAGGTAGGGTGAGATGGCTAGGAAAGGAACCTTGTACATGGTCGATGTGGAAGTAGTGTGAACTGAGATTTAGAGATGGGCATTCTCTGGAACCAGTGAGACCCAATGCTGTGCTTCTAGCCCCACAGATGGCCACCGTGACCCATCTTAGAAAGCCACGTCCATTAGCATACCAAGCTCCCTGACAAGTCCTGGAATTAATGTTTGACTGTGTTTCACCGGGTTTCCTGTGTTTAGTCACTCATGGCCAGTGAACATGATGGTCTTGAATGGATATGCATTTGCCTTTTTGCCTGTCTATAAAGGCTGCCAACTCACTTTTGTAAAACAGGGATTGGTGACTTTAAATATTCAGCCTCTGAGGATCAAAACATTATTTGGAGTCAACTACTTATCTTCTTTCTCTGAGTATGGCTCAAATATCTAGGACAATGGGGGTTTCTAGGTGCCTGAGCATTGATGTTGCTGCACTCGGGAGGGGGGCTGGCTCCCAAGAAGATGTCCACTGACGTTCTCGACCTAGCTGAGGGGCCAGGCCAACCCCGCCCCATCTCCACCCAGCCTACAAACCTCAAAGTTTATTAACAGCCTCTCTCCAGATAATGATTCATGCTTCCTGTCCCTCCTCTGTTTTAGTTACTCAGGGCTGTGAGCCAAGATTGATTACTTACACCATCCAGCTGGCCTTGCCCATGGGGAGCTCAACTGGTAGATTAAATACTCTTCATTGGTTGACTTCACCTTGTCAGCAGAGCCCATACAGTCATACCAGGGTTTTTGCTAGACGCAGATGTGAAACCCTTTCCAGAACCAGGAAGTTGGGACACATCACGTACGGGAGTATGTGAGGAGTTTGGGGGCTGAGGTTATGATGGTAGAGAGGCAGGAGGCGCTCCGGGCACAGGACTCATATGCTGCCATGGCCTCATAGAAGCCAATGGAAATGGGTTCTCGGTTGAGTCTGTAAGTGCCTCTGTGGAGGCTGACCATCCTCTCCTCTGCTGGGTGGCTTTGGTTCTAAAACTATTTTAGTAATCTGTATTATACTAGTCATATAGATTATTCTATTTTTTAATACTTATGTTATTGTATTTTTCCTCTTTTGGCAGTGCCTCATGGCATGTGGGATCTTAGCTCCCCAACCAGGGATTAAACCCATGCCCCCTACAGTGGAAACACAGAGTCTTAACCACTGGACCACCAGGGAAGTCCCTAGATTATTCTATTTAAAAAAAAATTAAAACACTCCAGCTGGAGCTTCAGTCTGCTCTGATAACCTCCCCCACTCACTCACTTTCCTTTTCCAAAATACAGCAGAACTGAGACAGGCATCCAGGTGTCCTGACTCCTAGCGCTCCACGCCCACCCAGGGAGCCAGAGTTTTTAAGGATCAGGTGTCAATGGTAGAAAACCCTACTGCTTCAATATTCTGCCTCAAGGTTGCTGGGTGTCCCCTAGACAGGCGGAGTCTGGAAGGTTCTCCCAGCTGAGCCCTTGCTGGTCGCAGGCAATGGGAGCTTCTTGCAGCCCATCAGGTTCAGCCTCTTCATTCTGCAGAAGCTGAGTCTGAGATGCAGGGAGGGGAAGTCATTTGCCCAACAAGGTCACAGGGCCAGTCTCCTTTTCTGTTTGGCCCGGGTTATCTTTATATTGGGTTTGCATTTCCTGAATACGCAGCAACTGGGTGGGGGGTGGGGGCGGAGGGCAGGGGAAGTGGGCTTAGAAGAACCCCTTCTGAGAATGTTTAAATTTCCTGTGAGTGTCCCATGAAGAGGCAGATAATCTGTGTGCACATGATCCAGAGGAGGGGGGAGGCTTGGTTCTGGTCCAGAAGTCGGAGAGTGGAGGGAGAAGGAGGAGGACTAGCGGGAGAGACAGAGAGCCTGTGCTGCTGTCATCGGTGGAGTAGAAATAAACGGGGGTTTGTTCCTCTGCACTTCCATGATGCCTTCTTCTTTATGTTTTGGGAACACTCAAGTCATACGGAGGCTCTTGTTGGTCGTGTGTGGTTCTGAGGGCTCCTTTGGCCGATGACCAGGGGCCTCCACTCTTTCTCCCGCAGGTTGGCGTCTTCCTGGCATGTGTGATCTTTTGGAACTCTCTTCCTCCTTTGGAGCTTCCATAGTTTAGCTCAAAACTCACAGAAAAACAACAGGTCTAGGACTGTTCCCCAAATGTCAAGGGTTGGCCTCCTTTCCCCCCTAACTTCTGGGAGGCTGGCATGGACTCTGAGGGACTTGGAGCTTCCACTAGAAAGGGTCTTGTTCACCCATCACGTTAGGTGGCAGATGTGGGCACCAAGGCCTGCTTGCCTGGACCAGCCCTGCCAGACAGCGTGTCCCACGTCCCTTAAAGGGGGCCGCTGTTTGAGAGGCCAGGAGGCTGTAACTGCAAGTAAGGAAATATCAGATATGGACACAGTTACTGCCAATTTCCTGGAATCTGAGAGCTGGAGCCCTCCTTGAAACAGGAAAGGAAGTAGATGATCTCCTTATTAGGCATGGTGGAGGGAATGAAATGTCTCTTTCCGGGTAACTGGGGCAGCACCCCTTTCAACTTCTTGCTTTAATGATAACCATTAATATCCCTCAGCTTGAGGTGGCCACTCAAGAATTACCTGTCTTTCCTTCTCCTGGAGTCTGAGCAGTCTGTGAGCCAGACAACCAGAGAGCAGAACACCTTCTTAGTTACCGGTAACTTCGCTGCAGAGCTCGGCCTGACCCACGGTCACATGGAGTCCCTCTCAGGCACCGCCGCGTCGCACTGACCCGTGGAGATCTGCAGGCCTCTCTTGCAGGGACCCACCTGCCCCAGAAGCATCCTTCATCAATGAGCAAGTCATGTGGGCCTGTGCGCCCCTTGCTTCTTCCTCTGCCTGGTGAACAGTGTACTAAATGGACATTAACCTTTCCACGGCCACTCTGGATCTTCCTGGGGATAAAGGTGCATGTTCTCAGACGTGGTGGTGCTTTCAGGGGGTGTTAGGGGAAGAGAGGTTACCTGTCACTACCCCAGAGGGGCCCGCATGGCTGTGGTTTTTCTCTCTTCCTTGCCGCGTCCACGTCTAGCCATTTCTGCCCCTGAGCGCTATGCTGCTCACTGAAACAAAAGGGAAGGCTGAAGGTTGCCCAGGAAACAAATAACTAAACATATTCAATCATCCCTGAGTCACTGAGCCTGATCTAAACTGTACCCAAGTCAAAACCAAACAGCAGAAACCCCACCCAGGCGGTGAGACTCTCAGTCCTCCCTGGGCAACATGCACGTTCCAAACCTTCTGTTTAACCTTCACCCACAACCTGGAGCAACTGGGTGTTGTTAGGCCCCTTTGACAGATGTCAAAACTGAGGCCCCAGAAAAACTCAAAAAAGAGATTAGATAGGCCTGCCCAGTTCTCACTTTGCCATGGAATGTTAATGATTTGAACTCTGGTCTTCTGACTCCAGAGTCTGGTGCTTTGGGTGCTTCTGTAAGGGAAACGCCTGCCACATAATCCATTTTGTTTCTCTCCAGTGAGAAAAGTTCCTGATGAGTTAAAAAAAAAGGTTTCAGAGAACTGAAGCTAGCCTTTTAAACTTAGCAAGAGAAAGATCTTGGGGTGTAAGTTGCATCAGATTCTTTCTCATACTTCCAAAGCTGTATGCTGGACGGTTGAAGGCTGCCTGGAGCTGATGGCCAGGGCGTGTCTACACCAGGGTATAACCCAGCTCTCCTTGACCGTCAGAACTGGGGGGCGCTGCAGGGGTCCAGCAAAGGGAAGTAACTTCGTGCTACTGTGATCTGTGACAGATGAACGAAGGACACCGCCCGGTATCAGAGGACACTTCCTCCTGGCATCAGAGGGCTGGAGGTTTAACCCCCTGTCGCATGTGTGTGGCCATGGGTACATCATCACTTGCATGTGCGTTTCCTCATCTCTGAAGTGGAGAAAGCAATTCTGAACTCACGGGCCTGTGGTGGGGACAAAATAGTGGATGTCGGTGCTTTGCCCAGCGCTTTCCAGAAGGCTTCTGTTGGCTGTGAGGACAAGCACGCCCTCCCATGAACTCCTCACTGTCCTTACCAGAGACTCCACGTGGGCCAGAGGATTCGTGGCTGTGGCCTCAGGGGACGGGTCTGCTCTGAGCTCCTCTGACCGCAGGCAGACACACCCACGGCCGCCAGGGCGGGTCAGTCTCCATGTCAGCCCTGACCTCCTCGTCCCAGGGCTGTTGGAGAGATGGAGCCACAAGCTTGTCACTCTTCTGTTCAGAAAAAGGCAAGAGAAAGAAAAGAAAGGGAGGAAGAAGGGAAAATTGATTTTCGTTGACCTGTGGCTTTTTCCCCTTTCTCCCCTCCTTGCTGTGACTGGGACTGCCACTTTTTTTAAAAGATGTTCTGGGTGATGGAACATAATATTTAGACATGTTGAACTGACAGCTGATGGGCATGTTGTCAATACATCACCACAAATCATGCGGCCAGGGTTGGTGAGTGGGAGATTTGTGTGTGTGTGTGTTTGCACGCACACACTTGAATGATTTTAAGTGATCAGGGAAGGTCCCATGACCCTTATGGAAAGCAGCTTCCGTGGAAGGTTAGCCAGGGAGGTGGTGGGCTCTGAGGGTGGACGTGGGAAGTGGGCTTCCATTGTGAATGGAGGGGGCTCTTCTCTGTATGAGCCTGCAGAAGTGAAATGTCCCCCCTTCCTCTCTCTCTCCTTCCGTGTCTTGTGTCCTTAGACCCAGTGGGGGCCCTGTATTGTGCTAACCCCAGGAGGTACTCCTTAGAAGAGGTCCCGGTCTGATGCTGGAGGCAGATAAAACAGCTGGAACTGGGGCACTCTGGTGTAATCAAGACGCACAGCCTGAGTCTTGCCATTCTCAGTTGCCCTCCAGGCGTTCTTCCTCCTGTCTCCGTCTTCACTTACCCGCTTGTCAGGGGATTCACCAGCCTCTCTGAGCCTTGGAGCCCTCGGTCCAGCTGCCTCTGTGACAGCTCCTGTCATAGGTCTCAGAACGAAAGTGCTTTTGCGGTACTCCGTCTTCATAGATGCAGATCTAGGCGTCATCTTGACACTCACTTCTCCCACACCCCTGTGCCCATCTCATCACTAAGTCCCGTCAGATTCACCCCCAGATGCCCCTCCATCACCACCCACATCCGAACTGCCTGGCTTGGACCATCACTAGGCTTCCCCTGCATCCATCCAGTATCTTCACTCACCCTCCTGCAGCCAGTTGTTCTGATCAGGGGTCCACAGATTATGGCCCGTGGGCCAATCCAGCCGCTGCCTGACTGTGTACAGCCCACAAGCTAGAAATGTTTTGTCCATAGGGTGATTTGATGATATGGGACCCTGATTTTGAACCCAATTAAACAAAATGTTATCCTTCCAAAAAAATAACTCCATTCTTCTCATTAGATCTACATTATAGAAAACCGTACTCAATTACTCTTATATTTTGAGTTTCCTCAAGAAGTTTGTAGAAATTGGTTTTTCCTCTTATTATATATATTAATATATATATTATGTATATATATATGTCTACATCATAACCTCAATTTTGCCTCCTGGCTGTGAAGCCTAAAATATATATTATCCAACCCTTTACAGAAAAGGTTTGCTGATCTCTCTTCCATCCTGTGGCCTTTGCTTAATGGAAATCTGATCAGTGACACATGCTTGTACACACACAAACACATACACATACACACTGCTCAAAACCCTTTGCTTGTTCCTCAGTTGCTCTTGATGTAAAGATTAAACTCCTAACCTTTGAGAACCTGGGATGGTCTAGCCACTGCCCCCTCTCCAGTTTCATTGCTATGCTCCTGTTCTGGTCACTCTGGCCTTCTTTCTGCTCTTGTGTCCACCGCGTCCCCACCTGCCACAGGGCCTTTGCCCGTGCTGTCCTTGACTTTGTCTGGGAGGCAGCTTTCCACACTGCTTTTCCTGTTATGTCCTTCTCATCCTGCAGGTGGCTGTATCACCGAGTTACACAGAGGATTCTCCCCGACCTTCTGCTGAGGTCACAGCCCCTGCTGTAACCCCTCATCACAGTCACAGACGGATCTGTCACTGACCCTCCCCCATCCCTCGATAGCAAGCTCCTGACACCACATCTTGCACCCCTCTCACTGTGTCTGCTGTGCCTGGGACATAGCGGGCCCTCAGTAAAAACTTCATTTCATTGAATGCCTGAGAGTCAAGGAAGGCGTCATAAAGGATAGGTTTGAACAGGAGCTTGTAGGTTGAGAAGAAGGAGAAAGGGGAAAAGGGGATTTCAGGCAGAGGGACCAGTATTCTGGAGACTGTGTGGTTCCATGCAGGGGGTTCGAGACGTGTATGGGTGAATGGAGGGGCAAATCATTGAAAGAGGAGGTGAGGCCAAATCGTGTGGGGCCCTCTGCTAGGCTGAGCTCTATGGATGCTTCTCCTGTGGACAGAGGGCGCATTGGTGGTTTGAAGCAGTGACGTGTTGTGGACAGTGGGCTAGAGGGGGTAAGGCTAGAGCGGGTGAGGCCGGCTATAAAAGACTGTTCTGTGGATTGGGACAGTGGGGATAAGAGAAGAAGGTGGTCAGGGAATGTGATGGAGGAGAGGCCAACCAGAATTGATAGCCGATTGGAAGTGGGGGAGGTGAGCTCTTGGGGTCCTATGTTTCCGATCCAGGCCCCTCCAGTATTTAAGATGAGCGGAGAGAGAGTTGTTGGGGTGCAGGTGGAGGGTGGACATTTGTGTGGGGGTCAGGAAGTGGAGGGGGTGAATACCTACAGCCCCCTGTTCTCTGTGAAGTGGAGTTAGGGTCATCTGCTGAGACAATAAGCTTTTGAGGTTCAGGTCATAGGCTTTGGCCTCTTCTCTGTTTTGCAAGCAGAGGGTGCTGTGTCCCCTCTAAACTGTTGGGGGGTTCAACTCAGTCAGGAGCAGCTGGGGGTTCAGGCTGGGAATTTCTATCCCAAACAGCTCCTTAGGGGGTTAAACAGGAACTCAAGGAGATCTTAAGAGACCTGTCTTTCCTAACCTGTTTCCTGAAACATGATGTCTAGATGTCAGCTTTGTCAGAAATTCTACCGTGAAAACCTTTGGAAAAAAGAGCTGCGCTCATCTCTGAAAATGTTCACCAAGGCCCTGCCCTACCCATCTCTGCTCTAAGCACCACTGGGAACCCAGCTCTTGGCCCCCAGAGGGTCTGCACCCGATCTGAAGACAAGTAACTGATACATGAAATGCACAGAGACAGGACTCCCCGGCGGTCCAGCAGTTTGGACTCGGCACTTTCAGTGCTGTGGGCCCGGGTTCAATCCCTGATTGCGGAACTAAGATCTCACAAGCTGTGCGATGTGGCCTGCAGAAGAAGAAGAAGAAATGCAGAGAGAATACTGCAGGAAGGTGTCATTTAGCAACATCATGCGTTTTTGTAGCGTATTAAAGCTCCGAAGACACTTTCACACGCAGGCAAAGGGGTCTTTAACCAACTCCTACCTCACGACCTTCATCCACAGCTCCCCAGACACCCATGCACGTAACACCCACTCCTCCAAATGAGGTCGGGGGCCAAGCAAGCACCAACCATGTTCCCAAACCTTCTCGTGCCTGGGGTCCTTGTTCCTGTAGGCGCATCAGTTAATTCAGTATGACATAAGTCGATGACCTGTGGATGCAAAAGAGAAGGGAAGTTTGACAATCTTGTTGACTGCTTTCCCTAAACACTGAATGGGTCGGCTTTGGGTCAAACACTGCTCACGCCATCATGGAGAAGTAAGGGAGAAATGTAAAAGAAGAGGTATTAAAGACAGCTCTGCCTCTGTAGAACTTAAAGTCTAGCAATGGTGGAGAAAAAGAACACCCAAGGTTCTGGTCTGGTTCTCGTCTGAGAACTGACCCAGAGGAATGACTTGTGTCTGGGCCTACAGATCTTTGCCCAGGGCTTGGTCCTGACTTTCCCCGAGGCTGGGGCTCTGGGAACCCCATGCCTGCCTTCTTGCTTCAGCTGCCGGGGCCCCTGGTGGGTGCATCACTTCGGCCCTCTGATCTTAGAGCAGTCAAGGGAAGTTATTTTTTTACTGTTTGTTTATTGATTCAGCTGCATCGGTTCTTCATTGCATCATGCGGGATCTTTCATTGTGGCTCGCAAGCTCTCTAGTTGTAGCACTTGGGCTTAGTTGCCCTGCAGCATCCACGATCTTAGTTCCCTGACCAGGGATCAAACCTGTGTCCCCTACATTGCAGGGCAGGTTCTTAACCCCTGGACCACCAGAGAAGTCCCAAGGAAAGTTATTTTGGCAGGAAATGGAGGCAGTGAGGTAATGAGAGCCAGTGACCAAGGGGACATCGGTCTTGAGTGAGTCCAGACAGGCTTGGGAGCTTCCCAGGAGGGGTGGAAGGGTTACCAGAGGAGGGGGCAAACCTCACAAAGGGCAGGACCGCCTCTTGATCTCCTAAACCCTCTCAAAAGCTGTTGGGTAGACGGAAGCCAGGCTCTGTGGTCTCACTGTTGCACACAGAATGTCAACAGCAGGACTCAAAGGTGAATATTCACTTCCAACTTTTTTCCGTAATACTGGAATTCCTAGAAGCATCTGTAACTTAAAGCATGCAGTTTTTCCTCAGTCTTGGTGTGTGCTGTCATTTGGGACAAGACCCTCCCAAAAGTGGTCTCAAAAGTGGTCGCGACAGCACGCGTCGGTTCATCTCCTCCAGGGTATCTTCGCTATTCCATCCCTGGGTCTGTCCACCCTATGCTTCCCCTCCCTCAACAGCTTCCCACGGGCTGTAGGAGCCTGGTCAGGGTGCCCTCTCCTCTGATGAGGAAGGCTGGCCTCCTTCGCTCAGCACGAGGACTAAGGAGGCATCGCCAGGGGCAGCCAAGCCACTGAGTCAGACTTCAGTCCAGGGGCTCTGGGGCGGTGGGAAATGAGAGGGGGGGCTGAGGCCCTGTGTCTGGCTCCACTGAGCGAACAGCTGCTTGTGCCAGGTGTGGGGCCTAGGCTGGGTCCTGGAGATGAGCAAGAAGGGGCCTCCAGCTGCCCTCGATGAGTTCACCCCCGCTGGGAAGGTGGGGGCGGACTGAGGATGATCCGCCAGAACCCGGTTCACAGGGGCCCGAAGGAGGGACGGACTCAGGAAATGCCGCTGGGAAGGCCTCCAGCCCCAGACACCAGAGGTCCTTCTGGCTTGTTTCCTGATTCCCAGCATTCCCCCCAAAGTCTTAGAACTCTGGGCCAGAAGGGCCGTGGCATTGCCCCAGGCTGGGGCCGTGTGTTGACAGAATGGCCCAGAGTGGCACTGACGTCATAACCCAGGGTACCTCCCGTCCGAAACGCAGACAGAAGGGCCAAGTGTACATGTTAGTCGCTCAGTCGTGTCCAACTCTTTGCAACCCCATGGACTGTAGCCCGCCAGGCTCCTCTGTCTATGGGATTCTCCAGGCACGAATACTGGAGTGGATTGCCATTCCCTTCTGCAGAGGGTTTTCCTAACCCAGGGATCGAACCCAGGTCTCCTGTACTCTAGGCGGATTCTTTACCGTCCAAGCCACCAGAGAAGCCTGGAACACAGACAGAAGGACCAAGAGAGCGTTAGAAGCTTTATGCGTTTATTTCCACACAAGGGAGCATCCCAGGCTTTGTGACCCAGTGAACTGTGGGCTGCTTACCAGAAAGAAGGGAGGTGGTTTCCCCTGATACACCAGCTCCTTCTCCAGGCCTTGGGTGTCCAGGGGCATTTGTTTTTTGAACAATTTAACATCTTCAACATCACGGACCAAAGCCAAGCCAGCTGGTCCATTTGTGAATTGAGCCCCTAACCATGCAGCCTACCTGGAATCCCGGGCGACATTGGGGATGGGGGCTGGTGCAACCCAGGGGCCAGTGCTGGCCGCCCCCCTCCCTTGCCCTGAAGAGGAAGTCAGTCTGTGCTGCTTGAACTGCTGGAGTCCCTCCCAGCAGCTCGGCCTGGGGTGCTGCTGGGTGTGGGGCTTGAGTGATAGGAGCAGAGTCCTCAGGTGCTTGACTTGTGTTTTCTTAGGTTTCTTGTTGCTGGGAGTGGGACCAGTGAATCTACATCTACCTGCCAGCCACCTCTCCTTCCCTCATCTTCACCCCATGCTCCCTGGGGCTGCATCAGAGGGAAGCCTCCCAGCCTCCCAGCCCTTCCCTTCCCTGCCTGGGACAGCTGTGGGAATGGGGCTCCTTCTCTGGCTGCACCCCGCAGTGCTGATTCATGAGGCCTGAGCCTCAGGTCCTCAGGGGCAGGAGTGGAGGCTCCTCCCTGAAACCCTGGCCCAGACCCCTCCATCTGGTCACCCTGCCGAGCCCCTCCCTGAATCCCCAGCAGCAGGGGACAGGCCCACAGCACCTCCTGGGTGCTGGCTGAGGTGACCCTAGCCCCCTGCCAGGCTTTGTCCTCTGCCCCCTCCACCTCCTCCTTGTGAAATTTTTTGGCTCTTTAGGAAGCCTGGCACCTGCACCACCCCACCTCCACCCCCCACCAAGACTGTGGGCTTCAAGACATAGGTTTGCAGGGTTTTGTCTCCCTTAGCAGGGCGCTGGCACAGTAGGTCCTCCATGTACATTTGCAGGAAGGAATACAGAAGATAAGGCCAGGCACAGATGCCAGTCTCCGGGCTGGGAGGCCAGTGATCATGACCAAGTCATATCTCCTGGTGCAAAGTAGGTCTTCAAAATATGGTCACATGGCTCCTGAAATTCTCCCAGCAGCAGCTCCTTAGGAGGAAATAGTCAGTGTTCAGATTGCCCAGGGACTCACGTGTGAATGATTCAGGTGTCTCCCCATTCTGCCTTCTCTCTGCACATCTCTTGTCAACTTCCAACTAGTCCTTATCCCTTTTTAAAAATTATTTGTTTGTTTACTTGACTGTCTCAGGTCTTAGTTGTGTCATGAGGGATCTAGTTCCCTGACCAGGAATCGAATCCCCGCCCTTTGCATTGGGAGTGCAGAGTCTTAGCCACTGAACCATAAAGGGAAGTCTGACTAGTTTTTATTCCTAATCTCCCCACCTAGTCCCAGCCATTTGTCAAGGAGGGGTGATTTGAAAAACTGTATCCAGGAATGTATCAACAGGGCCCCCTCAGACCATGTCTGCCTCCTCCAGGAAGCCCCCCTAGACTCCTGAGGCCCCCCCTTTTCTCCCTGTGTCCTCAGCATCCACACTGCTTCATGCCAGCTAGGGTGAGAAGGAAGCGGCATGTGGCAGTCACGAGGGCTGGGGGTGGTGATGTTAATTAACTCTCCGGTAGAACTCCTATTGGCCCAGAGAGAGCACTAACTGCATCCCAGAAAGTGAAATAGCTCCCATCTCCATGCCCTGGTGGAGAGCCGGCCCCAGAAAGCGAAGTGCAGACTCTCCAGGCTGGGAGTCAGGCTTCTTCCTGGTTCCTGGGGCTTGGGAGGAAGCAATTGATGTTACAGGGTGAGATTGAAAGATGGAGAAATAAATGTCTCTTGGTGTCCAAAGGAAGCCTTGTGCATCTGCCCAGGGCTGAGAGTCAGCATGAGCAGTGGGGGCGGGAGGGAGTAAGGACGGGCCAGGCAGTCTGCATGGAGGAAGACTCAGCTCTAATCGCTGGCATTGGCAGAACTGGTCTGCGGTAATTGGGTTACTGGATTATAAAACACCCACTGGCTTTATTTAGAAGACTAATCAGAAAGCATTTAGAACAACAGCGTTGCTAGAAAGGAGACCACGAGCCACGAGTCCATGTCTTGGAGAACTGCCCTTGGCTTCTGCCTCCTTCGGGGAACAGGATTCCAGGAGGATCCAAGTTAAGCTCCTTTGACAGACCTGAGAGGAAGTCTTGTCTAAGACCGAAGCCAAGTCACTAGGGGAATTGTGTGTATAGTCCCTGAAGGATAGCCTGGTGTCAGAAAAAGGAAAATCTTTTTGGTTTTTCTTCCTCAAACAAGTGGTGGTGGTCTGGCGGGAGCCGGGTGTTACCCTGAATTGTAAGCAAAGGAGTCTTGCAGAACCGTTGGCCAAAGTCAACTTCCTCTCTCTCTCTCTCTCTCTCTCTGATTCAAAGGATGGTCCTTTCCATCCTTCTTTGCAGACTGCGTCCTGTCTCCTGTACCCCCGGGGGGCTTAAGGGGAGGGGAGAGGGACTCTGATGCAATAGAGCAAGAGGTCAACATGCCAGGGCTGGGACCAAATCCAGCCCCCGCCTGTCCTTGAACAGCCTGTGGGCCCAGAAGGGTTTTTCACGTTGAAGAAAACCCCAAAAAAGAACACTGTTTCTTGACATGTGAAAATTATATAAAATTCAGTGTCCATAAATAAAATTGTGTTAGAACACAACCACACATTTATATATGGTTTATGGCTGCTTTCGCACTGCAACCGCAGAGCTGTGACAGACATTGTATGGCCCACAAAGCTGAAAATATTTACTCTCTGGCCCTGTACAGAAAAACCCTGTGCTAAAACATCTCCGGAGAGCCTTCTTACTACATACAGCATTCCATGACTCTGGCACTCTAGCACCCTGAGAAAATAGTAAATTCTGGCCCTCGGTCCATGTCAGAGGCATAGGAATCGGGGGGTGAAGTGCTTTAGGCCTCATTTGCCTGACTTGGCATTGCAGCTCATGGAGTGTCTATTGAGCATCGGCCTGTGTCCCAGTCTCTGGGGACCCAAATGGAAAGGATGCTGTCCCTGCCTTAGAAGGACTGGACAGCCAATGCGGGCATAACACCAAACCTGGTCGTTTGACTCTAATGCTTCAGAGAAATCAGAGCGAGCATCTCAGGTTCTGAGCAGGCAGTGTTTTTGTTGAGCTGAATCCAAAATCCTGGAGTCTTGTTCTGAGGAAGGACTTGACCAGAGAAATGTGAAAGCAGTTGTTCTGTTAATTCATTCATGAATGAAAAAGTTCCTGGTGCCAGTTACCCAATAAGAAGTGTTATACATAATGAGAAAAGCAGTTACCTTATTAGCAAAATAATAAAGACTTGAATCTTGAGTTAGTATTATGACAGTCCTGTGGGATTGACTAGTCCACCAAGAAGAACAGTTTCCAGGTTTTAAGTGTTTTATTTAAAAACATTTGACCAGATGCTAAACTGTGGGCCTGGTGTGCTGCTGCCTATGTAAATGGGGGTAGGGGTGGGGGTGTGTACAAGCATTCTTGTATGAGCATAAAGTGTCTCTAGAATATACAAACCTGAGTGATTGTCTGGAGGGGTACTGACTGTCTGAAGTACCGTTTATAAAAATTTTGCTCTAACTTTTCATTTTCAAGCATTTATTTGAGATTGTTTTCACTCTTTTGTATGCTCTTTTATACCTTTTGAATTTTGAACCATGTGAATTTAGTATCTATTCAAAAATATATAAACTTAATGAAGTAAGTAGCATATGGTTTTGCTGTTACTTCAGTACATCTCCCTAGGGAAGTCATTTTTTCTCTCTTCCATTCAGTATATGATTCTTTTTTTTTTTCCATTTTGTGATATCTGTTTTCACTTTTTTAAGTTAATTTTTTAACTGGAGGATAAGGAAATGGTAACCCACTCCAGTATTCTTACCTGGAAAATCTCATGGACAGAGGAACCTGGCGTTCTACAGTCCATGGGCTTGCAGAAGAGTCAGACATGACTTAGCAACTGAACAATCGCTTTACAATGTTGTGTTGGTTTCTGCTGTACAAAAATGTGAATCAGTCATAACTGTATATGTTTGTATATACACACATACACATATATATAAATATATCCCCTCCCTCTAGAGCTTCCCTCCCACCAATAGCCCGGACAAGGAAGCAACCTAGATGTCGCTTGTGTCGCTTCACAATGAAGCAACAGATGAATGGGTGAAGAAGTTTTGGTACATATATATGATGGAATATTACTAAGCCATAGAAAGGAACAAATGTGAATCAGTTGAACTGCGGTGGACGAACCTAGAGCCTTTATACAGAGTCTATGATTCTTGATTGCCTACTACTGTGAGGCATGTAGTCTTCTAGGTCTGGAAGTTACAGACAACCTTCAACTTGAGAGGGCATCAGATTGAACAGGAGGGCTCATTAAAACACGGACTGCCAGGACTTTCCTGGTAGCCCAGTGGCTGGTAATCTGTGCTCCCAATGTCGGGGGTGGAGGGGCTCAGGTTTGATCCCTGGTCGGGAAACTGGGATCCTGCATGCTGCACGACATAGCCAAAAAGAAATGTTTTTTTAAAAAAAGCACAGACTGCTGGGCCCCACCCCACCCCTCACATTCAGTGGGTCTGGGTGAAGCTCAAGAATCAGCATTTACCCAAACTCGTGTATATACAATGGAGAAATGACAAGGTCCTACTGTAAGGCACAGTAGGAACTATAATCTATAATCCCTGTGATAAACCAAAATGAAAAAGAATATGAAAAAAGAATGTGTATATATATATATGTATATATGTAACTGAGTCACTTTGATGTATAGTAGTAATTAGTGCAACATTATAATTCAACTATATGTCAATAAAAAACAAATTTAAAGGAAAAAAAAAGAATCAGTTCCCAAGTGATGCTGATGCTGCTGGCCTGGGACAAAACACTGTGGGAGCCCCGCCTCTGACTTTCTAGCGTTTTCTGCTTTCTAGGGTTCTTTATAAATAAACTACGTTCCCAGTTCTGAAATTATCCACAAATAACGGATACAGTAGCTCAGAACACCAAGTAATCCCTCTTGCGCAGCAGTCTGGGAACACAACAGAGCAGACAGGTCAATAGACATAAAATTATCTAGCTTCCCTTCCACCCACAGTGTATAATATAGAGACACGGAGTCAGATCATGGTCAGAGGCTGGTGAGTTTCAATAAGTAATTCTTCCTGGGGGAGGTTGCGGTGGTGCAAGGCTTTCGAGGAAGGTTACGTGCTGAGGTTTAAGCCAGGCAGGACATTCTGATATCACCAGGGCTAATGCCCACTGGATAACACTGCTGGACATAATTTTTTTTTTCCATTTATTTGACTGTGCGGGATCCCAGTTGCAGCATGCAGGATCCTTAATTGTGCATGCAGAATCTTTAGTTGTGGCATGTGGGATCCAGTTCCCCAACCAGGGATCAAACCTGGGCCCCCTGCATTGGGAGCTTGGTGTCCCAGGGGCCACCAGGGACATCCCTGAAGATCATTTTAAGACCCCCACAATTTAGCCCTGACCATACAAATTTAGCCTGATCATCAGTGAATTCCTCACAAGGATGTGAAGCCTCAGCATGGACCCCTGCACCTGATTCTCTGCCTTTGTGCATGTTCCCACAGGTGGAATTCCCCTGCTGGTCCTCTCAGCTCTGTAAACCCTATTTGTCCATCAGGACCAGGTAAAATATAATTGTTCTTTATGAGGATTTAATACTCGCTCAGCTTACAGTGAATAACTTTTCCTGTATATCAGTTCACTAGGACACTTGATCATTGTTCTCTTAATTTTTTTTCCATTTATGGATTCACTCATTCAATAATATTACCCCTCTATCAAGAAATTCTTATCAGAGGGCCTACCATATACTGGGAATTATGGTAAATTTAGGGAATAGAATCATAGGCAAGGGGAAAAAAAAAAAAGACATGGTCCCTGCCCTGGTGTAAGAGAAAGATCCATGAATCAAATAATTACACTGGTGGAAATCAGTTACAGGCTGAGAAGAGTGGTCTGAAGGAAAAGGATATGGTTTTATGAGAACATAAAAGAAATGACCCTGATGTAGCCTTGGCAGTTGAGGTTAGGATAGACTTTCTAAGAAAGTATAGTTTGGGCTGAGAACTGAAGGATGCCCAGGACTTGGCTGGATGAAGAGGTAAAGAAGAGAAGGGGAAAGCTCTCCAAATTGGGGAGGGGCAGTATGTGCAAAGGTCCTGTTGTAAGAGACAGCTTGGCAGATTCATGGAACCTGGTCACTCTGGGAGACCAGAGTGACTGGGAATGTGGACAGGGAGTTGGTGGGGAGAACAAGGAGAAAAGGGTTATATCCTGAGGCTGGGAACAAACCATGGGTAACCCTGTCAGCCCCATTATGATTTTTATTTTAAACTGAATGGTACTAAAGATGTCTTGGAAAGGTTTTAAACAGTGGGATGTTGTTATCACAGTACATTTCGGAAAGTTTAGTCTGCTGCTGCTGTGCGGAGAATGGACATGACTGAAAGCAGGGAGATGACCAATCAGAATGCTTTGGGGATAGTGCAGAAGATAAATACAGTGCCCTGGACTAGGGTGCTAGTAGTGGAACCAGAAGGAAAGTGGGTCGAGTTCAGAAAATACTAGGTGGTAAATTGATGGGTCGTGGTGGTTGGTTAAGGGGGAAGCAAGAGTCAAGGGTGAGACTTTGTTTTGGTTTGTTTTCTTAAAATATTTATTTATTTAGGCTGTGCTGGGTCTTAGTTAGACTTCCTAGGTGGCACTAGTGGTAAAGAACCCACCTGCTAATGCGGGAGACATAAGAAACACAAGTTCAATCCCTGGGTCCGGAAGATGCCCTGGAAGAGGGCACGGCAAGCCACTCCAGTGTTCTTGCTGGGAAAATCCCATGGACCGAGGATTCTAGCAGGCTAGAATCCATAGGGTCACACAGAGTCAGACATGACTGAAGCTACTTAGCCTGCACACACTCAGCGGTCTTAGTTGTGGCCTGCAGGATTTTTTTTTTTTTTTAAATGTGGGATCTAGTTCCCTGACCAGAGATCAAACCCGAGCCCCCTTCACTGGGTGTGTGGAGTCTTAACCACTGAACCATCAGGGAAGTCCTAAGGATTTTGGAGAAGCATCCATTTTGGGGGAGATGATGTTGAGTTTGCTTTGAATTTAGAAATGGGGGTGTGGAGTAGGCAGCTGATCAGGAGGTCAGACCCTCTTAGGGAGTGGTCGCTGGGAGTCCTCAAGGCTTCATCTTCAGGGTCTGCTCCAGCCATGTTTAGCCAGCCTTTGTCCCACCCCACTGCTTTCCTTGTTCCACCCTTCATTCCACCAAACCAAATGCCTCACCCTGAGTTTGTCCATCTCCATCTCTTCTCATTCAGAAAGGGACAGAGACCAACTTAGATTTGCTCCCAGTTGGAGGAGGGGATCTTCAAAAACTTTCTGCTTAAAATCCCCCATAAAAGGATATTGTAAAACCATTTACCCCCTCACACATTTTTAAGTTTACATCTACATTTTTTATCATATGTCTGCAAAAGATGCAATTTCCAGTACATTGTAAACACTGATATTTTTAAGTAAAACTATGACATCACTCTTTTAAATTTATCCAGTGGAATCTAAACACCATGGAATTTGATACCCACATCATCCATTTTAAAAATGTATGAACATGTTCTTCATTAATAGTCAGTGTTCCTTTTTGTCCTGAAATTTTATTTCTGTTTCACTTCCCCTGTGGAATTTTATCCTAATGTAATATGTTTTTTGTCCCTAAAACTCTATCGTTTGTTTCCCTATCCTAATTTTTTGTAACAATTTTATATGAAGTTAAAACTTTTAAAATTTCCTGAAATTATGAAGTTCTAAGTTCTAAAATTTTCTTCCTGTTTGAGTTATCATTATAATGATGATTAAAAGTGTGCAGTGATCAAGACAGCATGAAGTATATTATAATTTGGATAAATAATACACATAAAAATTAAAATTATATTGAGTGATACTGAGGACTTTTTAAAGAAAGTAGCATTTGATTGTTTTTCATGTAAGTACACTTTTTTGTTTGCGGTGTTGGGGGGTGTTGTCTGAAGTATAATTAATTTACAGTGTTGTGTTAATCTCTGACGTATAGCACAGTGGCTCAGTTTTACACATTCTTTTTTAAACATTCTCCTCCATCCTGGTTTATCCCAGGAGACTGCATATAGTTCCCTGTGCTAAACAGTAGGACCTTGTTGTTTATCCATTCTCAGTGTGGTAGTTTACATCTACCAGCCCCAAACTCCCAGTGCGTCCCTCCCCCACTCTCCTCCCCTGGCAACCGCAAGTCTGAGCTCTATGTCTGTGAGTCTGTTTCTTTTTTGTAGTTAGGCTCATTTGTGCTATATTTTAGGTCCACATATAAGTGATGTTATATGATATTTGTTTTCCTCCTCTGACTTACTTCACTTGGTATGACAATCTAGAGTTGCATCCATGTTGCTGCAAATGGCATTAGTTTGTTCTTTTCTGTGGATGAGTAGCATTCCTGTGTGTGTACGCGCACCACATCTTCTTTATCCATTCAGCTGTCGATGAGATTTAGGTTGTTTCCACGCTTTGGCTAAGTCATTTTTTATTGACGTACAACATATACACATGTGATGAAGTCCGAGTGTGCAACTCAGGTTATCACAGAGTAAGCGCACCACCACCCATGCAGCTGTCACCCAGGTCCAGAGGTAGACTCTTGCTGGTGCTGGGTTATTTCTTCTGTTTTTTTCTGTTTTTTTTTTTTTAATCTGTCCATGGAAGAATACTGTTTGTTGCATAAGATATGAGACACAGGCTGACATCTATTATATTTCTATTTTTCATTTATATAGATGTAAGCACGGAAAAGCCTCATGCGTATAAACTAATAGATAGAAAAAAATAGGAGTTTTATTAAAGTGGTGTCAGCTCAGTGTTCTTGATCTGCTTCTGAGTTATGTACCAAAAATCACATAGTGGTCTATCACTGACAATTGTATTTTAATTACTTCTACTGGACCTTCCTAATGAAAAACAAGAATTGGAAACCACCCAGCTTGCAAATAAGATTTCCTACTTATTTATTAGAGTGTCTCACTTTCAGGGTTCTGAGTGTGGCCTCAGTGGTTGTGGCACAGGGGCCCAGTTGCTCCGTGGCATGGGGGTTCTTCCTGGATCAGAGATTGAACTCGTGTCCCCTGCATTGGCAGGCAGATTCTTAACCACTGGACCACAGAGGAAATCCCCTAGTTCATGTTTCTAAGAGAGGGAACTTGATTGGCTCAGCCTATTTGTTTATCCACTTATTTATTTATTTATTTATTTATTTATTTATTGAGCCCAGGCACATCATAGACTTCTGGCCAGGTGATCGGCACTGTGCACGAATGTTTCTTTGAGCAGGGATACCAAAGGATCAAGTAGCTGTGTGCTGACATGCACTGCTCTTCTTTGAAACTGTTGTGCTAGAAGTATACCCTCCAGCCTATGAGTTCCATATCTGTTATTTTTCCCTTTCTATTACATGCGTCTCTTTCCTCCTCGTACTGTAGTTATTCATGGACCAACTCCTTTTTCCACTGTAAGCTCCTCGAGATCTGGCCCATGTCTTAATCATTCCCTTAAGCATTGTGTCTTCCACTTAGTAAATGTCTGTGTCTAATAAGTGTTTGTTGACCAGATGAATTGATTTATGAGTGTCTTAAACTTCTTCATATCCTTTTAGGCCCTACAGTATTGCTGGGCTTTCAATAGCAGGGTCCCAGAAGAACGGATGAATTAATCAGTGAGCAAAACAATGAATTAACGAATCGATGAGCTAATGAGCCGTTAAGCAATGGCTTGAAAGTAAGAGAGTTTACATCTCACATGAGGGTCAAGAGCTGCGGAATCAGTGTAAAGGTGTGGTGTATGAAACTGGCTATTTCTAATCCAGGCTCCCGTTTTGTGTTTATTTCTCTAAGAGTCGTGGTAGATACAGTTGCTCATTGCAAAACATCCAACTAAGTCCTTTCCTGTCCTTTGCAACTTGTCTTGCAGGTGTGAGCAGCATCTCTTCACCACGGTGGCATTTGGTCCGTCCCTTAGCCCGGGTGAGGATGTAAAACCCCTCGCTCTGCACATGCGTGGTAGAGGCCAACGGGAACAGCTGGCTGCAGCCACGGTCACGGACATGTCAGCCGTGGAGTAGTGTGGACGCTTTCTCTCTGCTTCTCAGGGTTTCAGTCCTTTCGGGTTTGTGTCATTGACCTTTTTGTATGGTTTTGTGGCTGGACGTTCACGACCAGGGCAGGCACCATGGGGGACCAGCAGCTGTACAAGACCAACCACGTGGCCCACGGTGGTGAGAACCTTTTCTACCAACAGCCACCACTTGGCGTCCACGGCGGGCTGAACCACAACTATGGGAATACAGTGCCCGGGGCTGGAATGGATGCCCCTCAAGCATCACCCATCTCCCCCCACTTCCCTCAAGACACTCGGGATGGTCTAGGCTTGGCTGTTGGCTCCAAAAACCTTGGCCAAGTGGATACCTCGAGGCAGGGAGGGTGGGGAGGCCACGCAGGGCCTGGAAACCACGTCCAGCTACGTGGCAACCTGACCAACTCGAACATGATGTGGGGGGCGCCGACCCAGGCTGAGCCCACTGATGGCTACCAGTACACCTACTCGCAGGCCAGCGAGATCCGGACCCAGAAACTCACCAGCGGTGTCCTGCACAAGCTAGACTCTTTCACCCAGGTGTTTGCCAACCAAAACCTGCGAATTCAGGTCAACAATATGGCCCAGGTGCTGCACACCCAGTCGGCGGTGATGGATGGAGCGCCCGACAGCGCCCTCCGCCAGTTGCTGTCCCAGAAGCCCATGGAGACCCCAGCACCGGCTCTCCCGTCCCGCTACCAGCAGGCGTCCCAGCAGCCTCACCCTGGTTTCACCAGTGGGCTATCCAAACCGGCTCTCCAGGTCGGGCAGCACCCAAGCCAAGGGCACCTGTATTACGACTACCAGCAGCCGCTGGCCCAGATGCCGGTGCAGGGAGGACAGTCGCTGCAGGCCCCCCAGATGCTATCCCAGCACATGCAGCAGCTGCAACCGCATCAGTATTACCCGCCGCAGCAACAGCCACATGGTGGGCAGCAGCGGGTGTCCATGCAAGAAATGCAGCCACCGCCGCAACAGCAGATTCGCCCGCCACAGCCCCAGCCACAGCCGCAGCCGCGGCAGGGTTCAATGCAGATACCTCAGTATTACCAGTCCCCACCCATGATACAGCCTTTGCCAGAGCCGCAGCAGCCCCAGATGCACCTGCAGCCCCCTTCTTATCACAGGGACCCCCACCAATACACCCCGGAGCAGGCGCACGCAGTCCAGCTGATTCAGCTGGGCTCCGTGCCCCAGTACTACTACCAGGAGCCCCAGCAGCCCTACGGCCACCCTGTGTACCAGCAGAGCCACCTGCCTCAGCACCAGCAGCCTGAGGACGGTCAGCCCAAGACTTATCCAGGCGACAGGCAGGCCCAGGCCATGCTGAGCTCCCACGGGGACCTGGGGCCTCCAGATACAGGAATGGGAGACACGGCCAGCTCCGACCTGAACCGGGCCAGCAGTGCCCTCCCGCCCCGGCCGCTCCTGTCCCCCGGCAGCATCCACCTCAACAACATGGGGTCTCAGCACCAGCAGCTGTCTCCCAGTGCCGTGTGGCCCCAGGTATCCTCAGAGTGGACGTTAATCCCGGGATCTCAGGGTGCGCGTGCGCCAGCTAGAGCTGAGTCCAGTGCAGTGCCTAGTCCCATCCTCCAAACCCCTCCGACACTTTCGTTCTTTTCTTTATTCCACAAACATTAACCAGACACTGTGGAATACGAAATCAACTGTGACTCAGTCTTTTGCCCACAGAGTTTATAATCTCACTAAAGATGTGGCCAAAATATATATCAGGTCCCCAATGATGCATGTCATGGTCAAGGCCTCATCAGGTGCCCAGGGACCACACAGTGGGGATGTCTTGTCCCCCTTAGGTCTGTATCCTTAGGGGACTTCCTATGAAATTGTTCCCTTCTGGAGAGGGAGACCATATTATGACAGCATTTCTCAAAGTCTATTGCTCAGAATAGGAGTTCCATAGAATGTTTAGTGGACATTGCTCGGGGGAGGGGAATGGGTTCATGGGAGAAATCAATATCAGGGGATACCTCATGTAGTTGCACTGCTGAAAACCTTAGCTGCCCACAGGATCCAGGCAGGTAAAGTCAATAAGCAGAATGGCCTGGTATGGATTGTGTGGACTGGAGGGCCTATGCCCCAACTAATGATATCCATAGTCAGGGTTTTTAAAAACAGTCCAGCCAAGCAGACCATGTCTGCAGGTGAGATTCAGCCTTCGGGTGACAGGTATTAACTCTTAATTGTTTCCCAAATATATTTGATCATAAAACTGCCTAATATATGCTGGGCACTGTTCATGTTTTGGCGTGTTCCAAGTGCTACACTCAGGTGTCAACAGATTCAGGGGAGGAGAGTACCTTGAATAAGACCAAGGTAGATGCAGAGAGGGCTCCGATGAAGGTTGAAGGCCAGAGATGAATTCTCTTTGACCCTGTTTTGTTTAGGACTCAGGCCAGTAGTAACTGAGAGCCTTTGTGAATACACGAATAAGATGACATGGCCCAGGCTAAAAAGAATTCCAGCAGGAGGTCTCCTTGTGTGAGGCTGTATCATCCAGCTCTCCATTCTGTGTCTCTTTTGGGAATGGAGTCTGTCCGTGCACAGAGGGGTAGATGGGGAGAACAGGAAGGGAGGTGAGGGATTGAGTCCCAGTGGGCTCACTGGGCTTGTGGCTGGCGGGGCATCTTCAGGGGTGTGGCCCCAAGCCCATGAGCCTCAGGGGAAAGAAGACTGGAAATTTCAGGTGTGGAAGGCCAAGGGCATGAGTAGCTATGAGCCCAGTCAGCATGAGGCAGAGAGAGGGAAGAATCCTAGAAGGGCAGGCCCTGATGTTCCCACTGCTCAAGGACCCCCCCATCAGAAACATGCTTTTTTTTTTTTTTTTCTTCTTTCTTCTGGTGTCCTGCATTGCTCAAAATTAGATGCACCTACCTGATGGTCGAGCCCAGCCAGGGTCTCCTGAGTCAAGGTAGGATGGATGCTTGTTGGCATGCGGGGAGACTGGGAGGTTTTCCTGGATTGTCTCATGATTCGTTTCCAAATTCAAAGTCGGTTCCTCAAAGAAATTTATAAGAATAATAATAGCTGTTGTTGTTGAGCCACTTACTATTACTCCATATCATGTCTAATAAAAGTAATTCAGTGAGGGTGGGTGTGATTACCATGTGCCTAGCTTGTAGTAAGCACTCAACCACTGTTAACTGTTATTATCATTATTATTTTACAAATGAGAAAGCTGAGTCTCAGAGAGCTTAAATTTGCACATCGAGAAAGTAGGGGTGCTGGCATAGACTCCAAAGCCCATGTTCTGCCCTCTTATCCATTCGGTGAGTGTTTATTGAGTACCTACTGTGTGCCAGACATAGAGCTAAGCTTTGAGGATGCCATAGTGAAATAGTACAGTCTTGCTTCCTCCCCTCATGGGTGTGGTAAATCATTAAAGCCAGAGTTAGCCAGAACCTGACAAACTAAGATGTGTAATCTGAAGACTTAATCAGAGGACTGAGACTCATATCTGAAAGGGAAGGCTTCTAGAAGAAGAGGACCCAAGCACCCTGTTTCTAGAAGGGTAGTAAGCCAGAGGTGGGGGAAAAAACCAGCACGTGAAGGCCTGGAATGAAGAAAGATGTTTGGTTCACCTTTTGCATGATGTTAAGCACACCCTTTCCTACTTTTGAGCCTCTGTTTTCCATCTGCAAATTGGGCTCAGTTCTCCGAAGGGAATTGGCGAGGGGCCATGGCCATGGGTGCTTTGGGTGAATGAAACGGCTTCATCGTGGGTTGTGTGGCCTTGTGATGAGTCATTATTTCCCTTTGTTGATGTGCGTGTCCTCTCCACTTGGCCCTACCCTTGAGCAGCGGCCAACCCAAAGGAGTGTTTGGGGAGCAGTTTGATGCCAAGAACAAGCTGACATGCTCCATCTGCCTGAAGGAGTTCAAGAGCCTGCCCGCCCTGAATGGCCACATGCGGTCCCATGGGGGGATGAGGGCCTCCCCCAGCCTCAAACAGGTGAGCAGGAACGCACCCCCTATGCTTCCCAGGCCATGTGCTGCTTGCTTTGCTTTGCTGCCGGCAGATGGAGTAATATGAGCCCCACCTGGGGGACCTGGAGAGGCATAGTCCTTCCCTAAAGGAAGTGCTCAAGCTTTGATGCTGGGAGCCAGCCAGGTCACACAGTCCCCACTTCCACTGGCACCATGGACAAAAATCTAGAACTGAGGTGGTAGAAGTCCTTTTAGGGGATCCCAGCCTCTCTATGTCCTGGAGAAGACAGCAAAGAAAACATGGAGATGCAATATTGTTTTTAACTTCTGCTGCATGACGCACTCAAGACCAGGGTCCCTTAGGCCTTCCAAATCAGTAGTCAGTGGCCAGGGAGAGCTAGTGTGACCACCAGGCTCCCAGCCAGCATTTTCTATTCACTGGGGCACCAGTGTTAGACTGTGGCATCTAGAGACCTTTAAATGCTCTCAGGATTATCCAGGCAGGATATGCTTGTGATGGACTATCCATGCAGTTTTATTTTATTTTCTTTTTTTTCTTTTCTTTTTTTTTTTTTCCATGCAGTTTTAGAGTTAGGTTAAAACTCAAAAGAATTTTCTTGATTCTTTGAATATTGTGCACCTTGATTTAAGTCTATGAGATTAACTCGCTGTTCGCCAAAAACTTTGATGTGATCCAGGTCACTCCGTCTCTTGACGGTGCCAGTTAAAAGATCTTTGTCTTCCATTTGACAGATGAGTCAACTGCAGCCCAGAGAATTAAAAGGTCCTACATGAGAGCTTATATGGGGTTTTTCCTTCTTTTTTTTTTTTTTGCCTGATTCTAAATCCAGATCCTTTTCATGAAAAGCAATGACAACCACACAAAAATTTTTCTTCACTATCTGTTTGAATATACAAGTGGTCAGAATTTTTAAATGTAGAAAATAGAGTGCCTTGTCCACTGCTCATGGGCGTCACTGGAGCCAAGGGACTCAGGGTGGCAGGAAGGAAGCCACCCTGAGGCGGTTCTCTGTCACCCACGCGTGATGTCCAGGAGCCTTGCAGGAAGAGCAAAGTTGCATGCCCCACTGTGGGAGCTGCTCTGAGCCCAGGATCAAAGCCTTTATTGTCTGTGTAGGAGGAAGGAGAGAAGGCCCCGGCGCCTCCGCCTCAGCCCCAGCCGCCACTGCCGCCTCCGCCTCCGCCGCCGCCACCTCAGCTCCCTCCCGAGGCGGAAAGCCTCACGCCTATGGTCATGCCCGTGTCTGTCCCTGTCAAGCTTCTCCCGCCCAAGCCCAGCTCTCAGGGCTTCGCCAACAGCGTCGCTGCCGCCCCCTCGGCCAGAGACAAGCCAGCCAGCTCGATGTCGGACGACGAGATGCCCGTGCTCGTGAGGATGACCCTCTCTCCCCCACACTCGCCCCACGGGGCTACCCCCAACCCGCCTGCTGTGAGTTGCTGCTCCGCCCCACCTGCCTGGGGTGGGGACATCCCTTTGCTTTCTTGGAGATGGGGACAGATCCGCCCGGGCCACCGGCCAGAGCTCAGACGTGGCATGGCCCCTTGGGGCTGAGCCCCTGTGGCCACCCTGGGAATTCCCATCTGTGTCCAATCTACTTGCTACCCAGTAAACGCCTAGTATTCTACCAGGCTCACGTTCCAGATTAGATTCTGAGAGACCCGAAAATGTTCCTGGATTAAAAACAGAGGTGATAACTCAGCTGATGATCACAATGATTAAAATATGGACGTACTGTTCCGGATCACAAAGAGCTACTGCCCAGGGACCTCCCTGGTCCCTCCCCCAGGATCTTCAGACCTCCCCGGATCCATCCACCAGAGGTGTAACCCCCTGGCACGGCAGGTCGTCCAGGCATCCAAGCTCATTGTCAGCCTTAGCAGATGCTTAATATTTTCAATATCACCTCTGCATAATTAAATACTCTCAGAGGACCTGATTCATTGAGGTTCCCAAAGTAATTCCACTGAGACACCCACCCCCAATCTCAAGAAAGCAAAGAGATTCGTGTTTCTTACTGTCCTTCTCTTTCTCAGCTTCCAAGTGCTTCACCCAAGCTGCTTAGCCTGGCTCTGGGACAGAGATCTCTCTCTGTCTCCTTCCCTCTCCCCTTCCTTCCCTCCCCCCATCTGCCCCCAGCCCCTGTGGAGTCTAGAACCCCTATGGTTCATTACATCAGACTTGTCCCCTCCTCACAAAGTGCTGTGCTGGGTCATACTTGTTCTCACAGAATAAGTGGCCACAGGAATTCCAGGAGGTATAAAGGTGGGGCTTGGCCAGGAGAAGGATAGGGAGAATAATGAAGAGAACTAGAAAAGTCCAGAAAGAGCCTTGTTGGTTCTCTCCATAATATCAAGGCTCAGAAGAAGAAAGACAGGTGGAGAACTTCTGGAGGTGAGGATTCCCATCAGTTGGCAGGTCCTGGGGGCCAACAACAGGCAGAGAGATGAAACCACACAGCCAGGCCCCCTCTTTGCCCAGGGAAGTGCCTGATTTGGTGGGAGAGACACTGTTTCTACCCTTTGGAAACTTTCAGCCTGAAGCTGGAGAAAGTCAGGTTTTTAGTGACACACGGGTCAGAGCTCCAGGCAGCAGGTCTGCCCCAACTCTAAACAGAGACACCAAGGCCCTCAGCACTGCCCAGCGTGGGGCTGGTGGGGAATATACCCCAGGAACTAAGGTCGTTAGGGACTAAGACAAGGCAAGGGACATTAGGTGTTAGAAGACCATCATGGGGAGACAGAGATGAACTTGGTTTTATGGGAAGGGTGAGAAAGATACTGTGAGGAGATAAGCCGAAGCATGAAGTAGGACTGAGTACATGTGAGCAAGGTCCTGACACTTAATATATTAAGAGATGAAAATGTGCAGGGAGGAGCCTTGGGTTTTAATTCCCACTATGCTCCTAGCCAGTTGGGGTGCAAACAACTGAGACCCTTCCCTTCTCAGAACCATGGTTTCTCCCATGACCTCCCATATTGAGTAGGCCTCCTCAGTGGCTGTCACCTCTCTGGGGAGCTTTTAAAACCTCTCAGCGCTTGGCCCTGCTTGGCTGGAACTCTGTAAATGCTTCCTCCCAGGTGATATCCAGGTCTGACCTTCTGGGGGCCTTCCCTGGCCCACAGTCTCAGAGCCTTGCCTGGAGGATTGGAAAGTTCCGATTCAGAGCTGTTGTCACTGAACCAGAGGCTCAAGGAGAGAGGGCCCCAAAGGGACCTCTGGCCCTGTCTGTGGTCAGAGGTCTGGATTCCGGTGCAGTGTTGAAGACATGCAGGGTCCTCAGTTGACCTCATCAGTCACCCAGGAACTGGGTGTAAAGCATCAGGATTGCTCCCCTAGTTGGGGTGCACAGGCATCCTTTCCCCATTCCTCAGCCCTCTCTCCATCTCAGCCTCAGGCAGCAAGGAGCCCTCTGGTGGGGAAAGGAAGCAGGCTCTGTGGCCCTGGGGATGAACCTCTCTGCCCCTTCTTTTCCCACCTCTCTGCTTCCCTAAACTCCCCTGCTAGGGGCTGGGATGGCACCCCAGAAACTAAGGGGGAATCAAGGAGGGGCAGCCTGAAGTGCTGAAGGCAGCAGAACTGTCTTCAGCAGGGTTAGTTAGAGGGAGAGGAGCCCAGAGCTGAGGGGTGCCTGGGGCAGGTCACATGACCATGGCCAACCCTTCCCATCATCCCCTGCTGCCTCCTACTGAGGCACCAAGGTGGATACGAGGATTGCCAGGGACCACAGCTGTGGTAGGCACTGGCCTGCAGGGCCTGGGAGGGGACCACAGACTGCCCAGAACTTCCCTGCAGGTATCCCCTCTGCACCCCCGCCCCCACCCCTCCAACCACACCCCTGTCTCTCCGGCCTCACCCAGCTCTGGGTTTTCTGAGCTGATGCTGGCACACACCAAGTCTGTTTGTGTTTGGCTTTGGCATGCCCTGCTTTATCTCCTTCCATGCATATGTTTACTTATTAGTATATCTGTTTCCATGTGGCAAATCTTCCTTCCAGAAGATGCTTGGTTCTGCTGGAATAAAATAAACTAACCCCGCTGACAGGAAACCAACCTAGGAGAAGGGTTTGCCACAGAGGAGAGCCACCGTGCTGGGGGCAGCAGTGAAGGGTGGTGAGGGGGAAGGGTCACCGGATCCACTTCTAGGAGAGCACATGGGAGGGGTCCTCAGAGATCCCAGCTGGCGGCTCTCCTCCACCCTGACAGTTACCTCCAAGGGGGAGCCCAGTGTGTGGGTCACTGGCCCTGGGAGCCTTGGCTGAGGCCTGACCCCCCGTCTTCCTGCCCCACAGCCTCTGCCAGCTTCCCTGAATAGACGATTCTGTCCCCTTCTTAGAACATGTGTTATCTGTCCCCGAGGTCCGTCCCTGGGGAGCCCGTGGGGAATTAAAGGGCCCACTCAGCTGGAGTCCACTCAGCAGATGGGAATGCGGTGATAAGCAGTAAAGAATGTGAATTTATTCTTTCTTGCCCACCCACTGTGCCTACCACCCCAGCCCCCCGCAATCCGTCTCCAGACATGAGGGATTTCCTCCCAAACCAAAATCGGCTCCCTCAACCAAGCCACAGATCTCGCCTTGTGGGAGATGGCTGTGACCGTTTCTCAGGCAGAGGACGCTGGGGCCAGACCGGGGCGGGGGGGGGGAGGGGGGCGTGTTCCCGTTAGAACGCAGATTTCCCCCTCCCCTCAACCTGTGGCAAGAGCCTGAGGGAAAAGCCCCAGCATTTGAATCGGATCGTTCTTCCCGTCGTAGGAAATTCCCAAGAAGCACCAGCCAGGCGCGGCCAAAGCCGAGGAAGCCCTCAGGAGCGCGCCATCGGAGAAGAAGAAGTTCCGGCACCGGCCGGAGCCGCTCTTCATCCCGCCACCGCCCTCCTACACGCCCAACCTCGCCGCCTCGCACTCGGGCGCCACCCTGTACCAGAGCCAGCTGCGCTCCCCGCGGGTGCTGGGCGACCACCTGCTCCTGGACCCCGCCCACGAGCTGCCCCCCTACACGCCCCCGCCCATGCTCAGCCCGGTGCGCCAGGGCTCGGGGCTCTTCAGCAACGTGCTCATCGCCGGCCACGGCCCCGGCGCCCACCCGCAGCTGCCCCTCACGCCCCTGACGCCCACGCCGCGCGTGCTGCTCTGCCGCTCCAGTGAGTCGCCCCCAAACCCCGCCGCCGCCACCCCGGGGGCCGGGGGGTGGGGGAGGGCACCCCGGCTGTGGGTGCTGCTGCCCTGAGAAGCCTCCCGTTCTGTCCTTGTCTCATTCTCCTCACAGATCTTTGAGGTGGCCCACAGACCTCTGAGGTGCCTCAGACCGTGTGCTGCGTGCTAGGAATTCTTAGAATACTTACCCTCAAGGGAATCACAGTCATGCCACGAAGACCAACGCATAAAGCTCATTAGGATTTCTCTGGGATGAGAGAGGAAAAAAAAAAAACAGTCGAAGTGCGCTGTGGAGAATCGTGTTAAGACACCCAAAGTAACTGTGCTAAGTACACGTACAAATAGGATTAGCTGCAAGACCACACCTCCACATTTTAGCACGCGGTGTAAAGATCAAGGCCTGCAGCAGGATCTCTTTCTAGAGCAAGAGGAATGTCATTGAATAAGAAAGCTTAACAGGGGAATTCCCTGGCAGTCCATTCGTTGGGACTCCTGGGGCTTTCACTTGCCAAGGTCCCAAGTGTGACTCCTGGCCTGGGGACTGGGATCCTGAAAGTTACACAGTACAGACAAAAAAAAAAAAAAAAAAAAACTTAAAAGAGTAGTAGACCAGAGAGATAGCTGGCCTCCCCTTACTCTGAGAAGTGTGTGTGTGTGCCTGCTAAGTTGCTTCAGTTGTGTCTGCCTCTGCCGTGACCTCATGGACTGTGGTCTGCCAGGCTCTTCTGTCCATGAGATTCTCCAGGCAAGAATACTGGAGTGGGTATCCATTCCCTTCTCCAGGGGATCGTCCAACCCAGGGATCAAACCCAGGCTTCCTGCGTTGCAGGCAGATTCTTTACTGGGAAGCCAGTGGCTTCCCAGATGGGGAAACCCTAAGCCACGTTGCCACACTCCAGCTCCTCAGAGACTGCTGGGGTAACTCCTGCATGGTTTGGGTAGGAGAGGGGCCCCGCCATGACTGTTCAGGTAACTGCTTGTTTAGTTTAGTTTCTTCTGTACCTTCTCTACTGACCAGTGACCTCTGATTTTTGTGCTTCAGACAGCATCGATGGCAGCAACCTGACAGTCACCCCGGGGCCTGGAGAGCAGACCGTTGATGTCGAACCGTAAGGAAGAGCCAATTATTCCTTAGAACAGAAGCCTCAACCTAGAAAAGGGAGGGGGAGCTTTAAGAAGTATAGCTAGTACTTCTGGGGACTGAGTGGCCACTGGGCAAGAAGTTGTAGAAATTGTAGGATTGTGGTATTTCTCAAGTATGATGGTTACCCTATAGTTTCCAGTATCTCAAGGCCTTTTCTACAGACTGAAGGCCTTAAAAATGTGGAGCCTCGTATTTGGAGAACCTTAATGTCCCCATCTCCAGCTCCATGAGCCAGTTTAGTTGGGGGCCACAGGCCTTCACGTCTGCAGTGACATCTCTCTCAGGGTCTACCTGAGGCTCTACCCACCACCCTGCTCCTTTACCCCCTCCCTAAATTCTTGGCTGGGCCTCCAAATGGGCTTGTTAAATACTTGAATTGGGGGGTATAATTGAAGAGAAAAAAAAATTTTTTTTTAATCTTCATGGATAAATGCAAAAGAGGCCAGATGGTAGAGTGGTGAGTAGATTGAGTCAGGAATCAGGAAACCTGGTTCCAGCACCATTTTATTATTTGATCTTGATCAAGTTAACCTTTGTAGAGTTTAGTTAACTCATCTATTAAGTAGGAATACTTATTACTGCTTTGCTTACCTCACAGGCCTTTGTGGGGTTCAGATGGGATCATTTATGTGAAAGTGGCCTGAAAGGATAAAAATAAAATAAGCACTTTGTATTTGTTCCATTGGGTCAAGTGGTACCTTTGGCCATGCTCTGGGCAGCTGTCCCCTTGGCATCAGCACCCTCCCTCTCCTAGCTGGGAAAGTGAAAGTCACTCAGTGGTGTCCGACTCTTTGTGACCCTGTACAGTCCATGGAATTCTCCAGGCCAGAATACTGGAGTGGGTAGCCTTTCCCTTCTCCAGGGGATCTTCCCAACCCAGGGATCGAACCCAGGTCTCCTGCATTGCAGGTGAATTCTTTACTAGCTGAGCCACAGGGAAGCCCCTCCCTAGCTCTAGGGAGATAAGAATCCCCAGCCAGGCTTCTCCCTTGCTTCCTGTGGCATCTCTCCCCAATCTTCAAGCTGTTCTTTATCCAAGTGAAAAAGTCATGCCTGGAATCTTCAGATCACACTGCGAGGAAATGCCCCTGCATTCTTCTTGCAGAAGGAACTGGTTTCCTTCGTTTTTGAGTCCCTGACAGTTACCTTTGGTCTCCAATTGAAGACCACACTCCTGTTTTTCTTCTTGTGATTTAAAGACGCATCAACATTGGCTTGCGATTCCAAGCGGAGATCCCAGAACTCCAGGATGTCTCTGCCCTGGCCAAGGACACACACAGGGCCACACTAGTATGGAAGCCCTGGCCAGAGCTGGAAAACCACGACCTCCAGCAAAGAGGTATTGATAGCCTGGGAAGAACTGGGCAGGAAGGGCTGGATTTCTCCCGGGGGCCTCTGGCTCTAGGATCAGTGTGTCATTCTGGTGATACTGAGCTCTCTCTGATGCAGTGCCTTGTCTTTTTTCCCAACAGTGGAGAATCTCCTGAATTTATGCTGTTCAAGTGCGTTGCCAGGTGGAGGGACCAATTCTGAATTTGCTTTGCACTCTCTCTTCGAGGCCAAAGGTGATGTGATGGTAAGAAACCATGAAAAGGAGGCTTCCCAGTTCATACTCTTCATATGGAAATTCTGAAAAGTATTTCCCCAAGTTCCTGTGTGGTCTCATGTCCCATGTAACCAACTCATAAGATGATGACCAGTCAGTGTATCCTCCCACATTCCTTATCTCAGTGAGTAAGTCAGGATTTGAAAGCCTACAAGAAAACCTCCAGTTGGACTTCTGTGTACACATCTGTTCTTCAGTGATAATGATTTGAACATCTGTCTTGGGAAATTCGAATTTCTTTTCAGCAATCGTATTTCACATCAGGAAACAGGTCTGCAATGGTGGAGGTAGAAGGCCTTCCCGAAGCAAAACTTGGCCTAAAAAAGCCTGTCATTCTCTGCTCTTCATTCTTCCCTACCATGGAAATCAGAGTTTGATGTCCATAGAACCATTTGCTGCCCTAACCAAAGGGAGATGTTTGCTGCACACCATCTCATGTCATTCTTCCGTTTTTGACACAGTTTCTGGCATCCCCACGCCTGGATGTTGGGACTCTTCTCCCAGAATCAGAGCTGATCATTTGCCTGCTCAACTGGGACCATGGCTGGAGCACTACATCACTAGCCTCAGCTTTCCCTTCAGTAAATACATGATTCTTATACCAGAGCTAGCCTCTTGCTTTGTAAGTTTATGAAAATCCATAAGCAAACAAATGTCCCAGTACTACCTTTTCACAGGATTATTGATACCCTTCAGAGATTCTCTAGAACACTGGAAAACTCCCCTTGACCTTTTAAGATCAGTGCTGCAGAGCGGTGCTTCTCAAACTTCTAACATGCACACGAATCCCCTGGAGAGGCTTGTTAAAATGCAGCAGTTCAGAAGGTTGGGGTCCAAGGTGCTACATTTCTAACCTGCTCCCAGAGGATGCTCGGGCTGCTGGCCCATGGACCACACTTGGAGTAGCAAGATTCCAGGCCTTGCTCTGCCCCTAAACCATTTGTGCCAAACTCAACTCCATTTGTGCCATTTTTAAAGAACCCCAGCAAGGCTGAAGGAGGCAGATTTGAATAGGCTATTTTTCGAGGCTCCCTGGAAGGACAGAGTGCAGTACAGTTATTACTAATACAGCTGTTTGTGTTCAGTCGTAATGAAACATGTAATTTTTTTTTTCTGCTAAAACAGTTCCAAGTCACCCACTCATTTCCTCAGAACCCTTCCCCAGAAACTCAGCCTCCATTCATAGGAGGCCCCACCGTATCTCTGAAGCCGGGGCCGTCACCAAGGAATGAGTGGCATTTGGGCTGCCACCTGTGTTTCTGTGACATGACTAGCTGGCTGCAGGCATGGGCGGGGGAGGTATTAGAATGATGAGTCCTGTTGGGTGCTGACTGGAAGGGGGACCCCGAATAGGGGTGTCTCCCCTTGTTTTCCTTCCAGCACCCCCACCTCAGGCCCTGCCATGCTGGCTCATCTTCCTTGTGGGATAGTTGGTCTTCCAAGGATACACAGCCCCATGAATGACTCTTGCCTTTTCTCTCCTGTGGGTCTGCAGGCTGCTCTGGAAATGCTGCTGTTGCGGAAACCAGTCAGGTTAAAATGTCATCCTTTAGCAAATTACCACTATGCCGGTAGGTGCCAGGAGCCCTGCCGGGGCTCACTGTTTGCATGTTGCTTGTGTCCCCTTTTACTAACAGAGAGCACCTGTTCTGTCCTCAGTGCCACTTGTTTTCCTGGGGCCTCTGGGGCATAGCCAGCGGGGCAGCTGTGTCCACCGACTGGTCGCTGTTGGGCATTTGTCTGTCTGTCTCCTCCCTTCCTGGGTGTGCTAAGAGCTGGGCAGCAGCGGACAGGGGCCCTGCCGTGTGGCAGCAGGAGAGAGCCCCAGAGGGTGGAGCACAGAGGCAACAACTCACAGCAGCCCCTCGGCTTTGGAATCCAATCTTGCCTGCTCCCCGTGGCCCTCTGCGGTTTTGGTTTCCTCACCTATAAAGTGGGGCTCATATTCAATCCCTTACGGCATTTTGTGAAGGCTAGAGACAGCATATGGAGCCTCATGCCTGGCACATTCTAGTAGCCATTATTATTCATTTATTGAACAATTTAAGATGAGGAAGTGACAGTGACAGATTTTGACACAGTCCTGCCCTGGGCAATTTGGAGCCTGAGGAGGAGGCAGTTATTAAACAGGTCACATGAGTGGCAGGAGAAAGACATGTACATGCACACATATACATGTACCTATACGTATACACCTGGGGCTTCCCAGGTGGTGCCAGTGGTAAAGAATCCACCTGCCAATGCAGGCACAAGAGACTTGGGTTCGATCCCTAGGTCAGGAAGATCTCCTGGAATAGGAAATGGCAGCCCCCTCCAGTGTTTTTTCCTGGAGAATTCCATGGACAGAGGGGCCTGGTGGGCTACCATCCATGGGGTCGCAAAGAGTCGAACACGATGGAGCACACACATGAACATATACACTTATGTATACATGTACGCATAGATACACACGTACATGTGCATGTACAGTGTTTTAGAAGCAGGTGGATTACTGGTGGCATCACCAATAAGAGGAAAGGAGAACACACTTTAGAGAGTTGAGTGTGTTGAGAATGGTGAAAAGACAAGGAAACATGTTGGGGAGCCCGTGGTGACAAGTGAAGGCAAAGTGAGCATCTGTATTTCTGTTAACCGGTAGCCCAGTCTATTCTGGCATCTCCGTGAGCCCGCCCGGGTTCCCTGTTTCAGAGAGGGCTGGATCCTCCAGTGCCCCTTGGTGGTATTCGTTTGAAGGTGTCTCTGGTGCCTGGGGGGACCCTGTACGGTAGGTGCTGACTACTTCAGTGGCCTTGGGGACCCAGTGGTGCCTTTTCCAGGCCTCGGTCCAGGTGCCCAGATGTGGCCTCCTCGGAGTGCTGTTCTGCAGGTGCCACGGTGCTCTCAGAGGGCTCCCTGTCCCCACCTACACTGTCTGCCTCAAGGAGTCAGTTTCTTAATATCGTCTCCATCATTTCCTGCTCCGTGTCTTCCCTGAGTGTGGCTAGAAGATGTGGGAGTTCTCCCTAATCTGCTGTGGAAACAATTCAATCCTCTCTTAATTCCCAGTGTCATCTGCTGCCCATTAAACCCTGACAGGCCATCCAGCCTCCTGGAGCCTGTGTCAAGCTTCTTTGCTTAGTGGGTGAGACTTCCCAACCATCTGCTGCGACTGCCCTCAGCCCCCAGGGTGACTGGGGTGGCCGGCGCCTTGGGGCAGGTCAGCTCCAACAATAAGCAACCTTGTCTGGAACCTAAATCCCCTCCGGTTCTTTCCAGCATGCCAAGCAACAATTGTGGTTTGTTTTTTTTTAATGTGTGTCATGACATGAAAAAGATGGGAAAACTATGGGCTAGAAACTACCCCCACCCTCAACAAAACAAAAACATTGAAACAAGACTAAAAACTTTGATTCCCAGGTGACTCAGTGGTAAAGAATCTGCCTGCCAAGCAGGAGACACAGGAGACACGAGTTCAATCCCTGGATTGGGAAGATCCCCTGGAGGAGGAAATGGCAACCCACTCCAGTATTCTTGCCTGGAGGCTATACAGTCCATGGGGTCGCAGAGAGTCGGACAAGACTGGAAGGGTTGAACTCCAGACTCTCAGTTGTCTAGAGAGAGAGGTCAGACCTCCCTGGCTTGTGCCCTGGAGGGAAGGTAGAAAGACTTTGGGGGGAGACTAAACTTTGGGGGAGACAGAGACAGGGGCCCTTGAAAATCACTTCCCTGACTTTACTCCTGACTGCCCTTCCACCCCATCCCACCCCAAGCAGTTCAGAAAAAAGAGGGAAGAATAGCCAGTTCTGGGGCCCAGAAGAGACGCCACACACAGATCTGGGGCTGCTCGGCAAACCAGGAGGAGCTCTGTTAAGATCCTCAGAGGGTGGTGCTGTTGCCGTGGCCTTCAGGGCTCTCAAACTGACACCAAAGCGCCTGATCCAGCTTTCTCTCCGCACCCTCCACCCATGTGTGGGCAGCTGTTGTTTGCAGTGGCTCCCAGTCAGCAGCTGAATTGGGTGGAGAAGGCTTGAGCATGGGGGTGTCAAGGGGGCGAGGATGCCTGGCTGTGATTAGAGGACTTCCAGCATCCTTGGTTTTTCCGCTGAGCCGGTCATTCCTGCAGATGGGCGTAGAGTGGAGGGGAGTCAGAGCTGGCCCTGGGACTCTTGGCAAGAGTTCAGCAGAGGCTCGTATGGGCTCCCCCACAGCCCAAGCGCTCATGGGGTCCTGAACCTTGAACTGACTCCAGAAATGGGAGAGACCTGGAGGAAATACCCATTCAGTCAAGGGAGGCTGGTCTATATATTGGAAGTTGCCCCAGTTTGGTGGGGAGACAGAATTACATTCTCCAGAGAATACTTTGAAAGAAGCACAGCTGTGAAGTCACCTCGCGGGCATTCTTAGCCCATGTTGCTAGCTGGAGACTGACCCCCGCAAAGGGCAGAAACCAAGTTACTATGCACTTTGCTGCTTGGCCTGACACAAAGCTTGGAGAGAAGGTTAGTAGACAAGCTCAGGTTCTGGATTCAGACCAAGGCCTCCCTGCCTTTTGCCTCTGGAGGGAACTTTGGTATCACCCAGTTCACATGCACCCCTAAAAAAATTACTCAGCCTTCACCCATCATGGAAAATCTTTCACAAAATGAAGATCTGGTATAAAAACAAGTCCTCCTTTTTCTGCAATGAACATGTCTTTCTTATGTAATCTCTGTGACAGCATCAATAACAGTTTTTAAAAGATTGAAAGGAAGACAGAAAGGCCCTCTTTAAAAGACACTGTGCCCAAACTTTCTCTCACCCCTCCAGGTCTCTCTTTAATTGCCTGCGTTCGCTATAGATTGCCCCAAATTTCACCACCATCCAGAGCCTGTTTCCCAGCAACCGAAGCTCAGAACATTTCTCCTCTGGATTCTGTTCCAGCACCAGTTTCCTCCTGTTAATTAGGCTCTTTGTAATTAGGCTTAATCGTCTTATTAGGGACCCCTGCTGATAATAGCCCACTAGCCAGGAATCCCCAGGGAGAATGAATGAGTGTGGGGTGGGGAGGGGGAGGATGTCAGCCCACTGACCCTAGGGACGTGATGAGTGGACAGCAATGATCTCAGAGAGGGTGGCCAAGCAAGAAGTTGGGGCAACCCCCTGCCTTGGTTTTTGCATTTTTATCCTGGACTTTGTCCAAGAAACAGAATCCAAGAAGAGCTGGCTTAAAACAAAAAAAATCACCTTGTCCTGGAATGGGGAGAACGCTCCTGCCGTACAGTCTCCAGGAGGAGAGACGCTGTACCTTACCTCGACGGATTACAGGAGGATTTTGAGGCAGGGAAAGGAAGACTGTGCACGTGCCAAGCGGCCTGGAGTAACACTGTGAGTGTACACACGCAAAAGGGAACAGTGGCAGGGACCAGTGGGTTTCACGAGTGCCACTAACATGGACGTCAGCATGGACAGCATGTTTTCCACGGCGGCAAACTTATTTGGAATCTTCTGTCCAAGTGGCCAGATCTGAGATGTTCACTGTGCCCCTCCTTAGGACCAGACGCTGTTAGGCACTGCATGACTGTCACGATCCCCAAATCACAAGAGAGGAAACTGAGGCTCAAAGAAGTAAATTTGCAGGAGTTAAGTGGCAGAACCAGGTTCACAGCATACTGTGACTGATTAAAGTTGCCCCTTTTTAATCACAGCACAGTGACCTCATTATTTGGGGTGAGCACATTCAGATGTTATGTCTATACACCAGGCTTTGGCCTGAGAATTCCGCCCAAGAGACCTGGAGTAGAGTCTTGGCCCCATGGGTGATCCGTGATCAGGGTGCAGTAAAGAGCCTGCTGCTGTGCCTGTGAGAATGGATGGGCTTGTCTGGCCCTGCCTCTGTCTCTCAGTTCATGGACACCCCTGTTGGAAAGACACGCACACACAGCACAGTCCTGTGTGCTAAACCATGGACCCTAGGGCTGAGTAGAGGAGCCATCTCTCACCGTCTGAGCACATGCTCCCTGCCCTGACCATCAGGGTTCGGGCCAGCACAGAGAGGAAAGCTGCAGCCCACTTCAATCGGAGACTGGTGGTGTGGAGTGCACACCCCGGGATCAGGAAGACTGGAGACCCCATCACAGAGCAGTAGCCCTAAAAGCCAACAGCGAAGGGCTTCCTTGCTGACTTAGTGGTGAAGATGCAGGAGACATGAGTTCGATCCCTGGTCCAGGAAGATTCCACATAGTGAGGAGTAGCTAAGCACATGCATCTCAACTCCTGAGCCTGTGCTCTCGAGCCTGCAAGTCACAAGTACTGAAGACTGCTAGCCCTAGAGGCCGTACTCCCAATGAGAAGCCCACACACCGCAACTAGAAAGTAGCCTCTGCTCATTGCAACTAGAGAAATTTTTTTTAAAAAACTCAAACCACCAGAGAGTTGATGGGGAGCAGGCCTCCTTCCCCTAGGAGGCTTGAGAGTCCCCCATAACAGATGGTCCAGGAAGTGACTTCCCTTTGTGGGGTTACAACTGGCAAGCCATCTGGGAACATGAAGGGACATCTTACAGGTAGACAGACCTGGGGACTTCACACTGTGGTTTGAGCAGTAATCCAGTGATGAGCTTGGTGTGGGGTGGGAGAAAGTGTACCCACCATTGAGGCTGGGTGCTGACCTGAGAAGGTCGCACAGCCCTTGAGTGTCTCATGAGGGTTTAAAGCTGCACTTTAACTAGGGAAACATAGGGTCCGGCTGAGGGTGGAAAGGATTCTTCCTCATCTCATTGGGAGGGGTATCATCAGCAAAATGTCCCCTAACCAACATCCCTGGTGGCCCAGTGGTTAAGAATCCCCTGCCAATACAGGGGACATGGGTTTGATCCCTGGTCCAGGAAGACTCCACTTGCCTCGGGGCAACTAAGCCTGTGCACAGCTACTGAGCCTGCAAGCCCTAGAGCCCGCATTCCACAACAAGAAGAAACTACTGTAATGAGAAGCCTGTACACCGAAATTAGAGAAAGTCTATGCGCAGCAACAGGCTCAGCACAGCAAAAAAAAAAAAAAAAAGTGTTCCCTAACTTCCTAACTGAGATGCAACCTGGAGCTGCACAGACTGGACCTGCATCAGGGCAGAACAAAACTATGCTTATACGCCTGTGGGGGGACTCAACTGGTGTGACGTCCCTGTCTTGTTCCATTTACACCATTGCCTCTCTGATCTCTCTTGACTGTTTTGATGGATACCTAAAAGGAACCATGACTCCTCTGGGGTCGTTCAATTGTTGCTCCATTCTTTCTGTTTCACTCTTTCTGTCTCTGCCTTTGGACAAGGGGAGCAGATGGGAGCCAGGAGCCCAAGTTCTTGAATGTTGGAAGAATTTTGAGGAATGGTGATGAAAATACTCCAGAGCCTGAAATCCCACTGACCTCCTCTGCTCACATCCACTCTAGCAGAATTTCACCAGAGCCCTGGCCCTACTTCTCCTCTCTGTCATGATGGTTTGCACGACCGGAGATGTCCTGGTCTCTCGAACCAGTGGGAGATGCTCCCTTCTGCTGAGGATTAATCAGAAGGCTGCTTTTCTTTTAGAGAAATTTGCAAACCAAAGGAGTCAGGTGGTGATTTTTAGAGACCTGAACCAGCTCCGACGTGGAGAGCGTATTCTGTACTGGAGCCAGAGCTCTTGGCTTAAGGACCCCTCAGGGAGTCCCAGGGAGAAAGTGTTTATTTCAGAAATCTGAGCTGACATCACTGATGTCGTCTATGATGACATCATCATCATATTTTCTCAAGGATCCTAGGATCTTCACCTCCTGCTTGCCTGCCAGGCATGGTTTCACCTAATCAACTGATTCAGACCAAATCTTTTGAGGGAAGAAGCAATTCAGGTTTTCTGTACTTCAGCCCCTCAGTGAACCATAGCAAAATGGAAATCTGGGCTTGTCCTAGTTGGAAGGAAAAATACTATGGTTTGGAGATTACAGCTTTGGAAAGTAGAAGCCTGTCAAAGGCCAAGGCATATACCATCCAAAGAATCAGAGATATGGGGAATTCAAAAATTTAGAATGAGGCCGAGTTTTCTGTTAACCAGCCACAGAAATTGAGCCTTCTCTGCAGCCCACAGAAATAGGACTTGCCTTGGAAACAGACCAGGACCATTCTCTGTGATTATCTGCATATCCTACATGAATGTCAAGCTCAGCCATGAGGCAGGTGCGCCAGCCTGACACATCTGGGCCTCTTCCTCACCGGTCTGCAGGTTTGTCAGGAACCAGTCCCTCTTACCTCCCAGCCTCATTTGCCTTCCCTCTGCTGGAACCCTATAGCTGAGCCATACCAGATTACTGCTTATTCCTTGAACCACCTCCATTTCCTCATCTGTAAAATGGGTAGGAGTAATACCAATATTAAAGGGCTGTCTGTAGAAGCAAATGACTAGTGTCTTTCAGAGTCTTAGAACCTGGCATATAGTAAGCATTTATAAGTATTAGCTTTCTTCCCCCCTAGTGTCTTGCATGTGTGTGTGCTCAGTTGCTCAGCTGTGTCCTGTTCTTTGCGACCCTGGACTGTAGCCCACCAGGCTTCTCTGACCGTGGAATTTTCCAGGCAAGAATACTGGAGTGGGTTGACATTTCCTACTCCGGGAGATCCTCTCCACCCAGCGATCTAAATATCTAATAAATATCTGCCGAATAAGTGAATGAAATGTATCCTCTCACTACTTGGCTCTGACCGTGCACTCACCACTTCCTCTCCCCAGAATTCCCATCCATCTCCTTCTTTTTAAACATTTAGTTATTTTATTTTTTATTTGGCTGCACCAAGTCTTAGTTGTGGCATGTGGGATCTTTAGCTGTGATATGTGGGATCTAGTTCCCCGACCAGAGATTGAACCCAGGCTCCCTGATTGTGGAACGCAGAGCCTTAGCCACTGGGCGACCAGGGAAGTCCTTCCATCTCCTTGCCTGACTTGCTTCTGTGTGTTTTTAAACCCTACTCAGGTGTTTTCTCTTCCTGGAAGCCTTCCCAGCTTCTCTGAGTCTGGTGTTCCCCCTTTGTGCCCCACTGGCACCCAACCGCTGCCCTTATCCTTGCAGTCATCCCCTTGAATGCACTGCCTTCTGATTTTCTCCCCACTAGACCGTTGAGTCCAGCACGCACAAGGAGCACTTACTACATGAATGCTTGCCCTCCCTAATTATATTAAAGCTAGCTAAAATCTGCCGAGTGCTCACAATTTTCTAGTTACTAAGAGACAGTTTTAGGGAGTTACCTTCTTTAACCTTTACAAAAGTCCTCTAAGAGGTGGAGACACTCAGAATTATTCCCATTCATAGGTAAAGAAACCAAGTCTTAGGTTCAGTAACTTGCCAAGGTCAGGGCCACGGCTAAGATCTGAACCCAGCTGGCAGGGTTGTTAACCATTACGCTGAACTGGCTTTTTGTTCAGAGAGAAGTGTAGAGCGGGTATTTACGTGTCACACACTGAACAGTTGTAGTTTGTAGCTTCACTAAGTGAAGCAACAACTACAAGTGGGAAGAACTGGGCTGTCTTTTTATGAAGTTTGTGTTTTGTTGTAGGTTCGGACAAGTGGACCTCCCTTGAAAGAAAACTGTTTAATAAAGCACTAGCCACTTACAGCAAAGACTTTATTTTTGTACAGAAGATGGTAAGCTTGCCTTTTCCCACTGCTCTCTTGAAACCAAATTTGGGAAGTTGCGCACCTAAAGATACATATAGAATTATTTTATTGATGGTTTAAGACTGTCACCAAAACAATGTCTTCCCTCTTTTGTTGGTAAAGGATGGTATTTGTTATGGATGGCGGGGCCCAGGTGTTGAGGAGGTGGGGGGAGGAGGGCATAGATTATTTGGATGTGGCAGTGGTGGGGAGGGGTATTTTTATCTTAATAAAGATGTGTGATTTATAATTTCTATCAGAATAAAATAAGCTTGGGGCTGCTGGTTCAGTTTACATAATTTATTTCATGTGTGTTTGACAGATCTATCATGTTTCTGACAGAATATGGTGGGAGGAGGGGCTATCCAGTGAAGGGAGAATATGAGCCCTGCCCCTAGCTGGTAGCAGAGTTTCTGCTGTGGGTCCCCTTCTCATAAGGACAGTAATAACAGCAATAAAATGTTATATATACAGCATCTGGCAGCAAAAGAGAGTTCTGTCACCAAGATGAAATAGCATTTTGTCCAGCATATAATAAATGTAATAGGCCTTAATTGGCTGAGAGGTGGTTTAGGCTAGAAGTTACAATGATTCAGAGTGTTTTAGCCAACCAATGAATGATGGAACCATACTGAGTTATTAAGGTCACGAAAATGCTCAGGTCCAAGTAGAAGAGGGTCTCAGAGGACAACTCCCGCTGGCTCTGGGCTGGGCCTCAGTGTTGTCCCGGGTTCCTGTCTCCTGTCCTTAACCCTGGGCCTTGAGTGAGTGAGAATCGGAAATAGGTGGAGTTTTTCTCCGACTTGCCTCCATCTTCAGATCTGAATTCGCACCCACCTTACTCTGTCTTGGAGGCCACCACACCCTGCTGCCCTATGTTCCAGCAGCTCCCATCTGTCCTGAATCACCCCCTCCTGTCCTAGGTTTTATTGTTTCTTAAAGGTCCCACACCTTGTTGAGTGATGACGGATTCACATGACATGCTCTCCAGGCAATTCAGGATTTTAAACCAGGATTCTCTGGGACACTATCTTCCCTCCCTGGGCAACTCTAATGTAGAAATTCACTGTATCAGGTCTGTGTGAAGGGGACAACTTTGAGGAGGCCAGATGTCTGGAAGGTGCCCTTTTCACTCTTCACTGTGTGGGTGGACAGCCAGTCTGCCTCCAGAAAACTCACATTATTGAACCCCACTTTGAGCTTAGAGAACTGTGAACTAAACAAAGGAATTTTTTTCTCTTTAAAACACATTTACCTTTGCCCCTTTGGGGGAGAGCAGGACAAGACTTGTTTTCTGCAAACACTAAGCTCTTGTCATCATAACTTTTGCCTTATATTCCTGTTCGATTACTAAGGAACATTTCATAAATAGATTTTGAAGGTCAGCAACTCGGAGAGCCAAACTCATTCAAGCATTTGAAAAAGCATGCTGCTCTGGTGGGTTAAAAAAAGGGAGGGAGCTTGCTATGGATGGTTGTGAAAAAAAATCACCTCTTGTGAAAAAGTCAAGATGCAGAACAGTACATATAGTGTACTACCTTGTACGAGGCAAAATGGTGGGGAGGAATATATCTTTATGTTGTTGGTATACATGTAGAGAAATTCTGGAACATCCCCCAAGATATGAGCAAGAGAGGCTAGCTGAGTTGCATGGGTGGGGAGGGAATGGATGAATGGATGGCTGGAAAACAGGGCTAGGGAGGAGATTTTCCACCATGTACATGTTTTTATTTAACTTCGTAAACTTCCTACCTATTCCAAACTTAAAATTGCATGAAAACTGGCTGCCTTGCACCCTGCCCACTGCTAGAGCTGATCTGGAGATGGTTTTCCCGACAGGTGAAGTCCAAGACGGTGGCTCAGTGTGTGGAGTACTATTACACGTGGAAAAAAATCATGAGGTTGGGGAGGAAACACCGGACACGGCTCTCAGAAATCATCGACGACTGTGTGGTGAGTGAAGGCGCCCGGGTGCTGCTTCTGCGGGCCCCACCCCCACCCCACGCCCAGGCTCCTAAGTGGCTGGTGTTTGGCTTGGCTTTACTGCCAGGCAGCTGCGATGAGTGGGTGATGGGCCAGTTCCCAGTCAGGATTCAGGCCTTGACTTCCTGGGATAACTAGGCAAGGGAAGGGCAGCTTCCAGTTTGACCTGCAGCCCAGTGATCGGTGAAGGAGGTGAGGGCTGGCTTGCGTTCTGGCAGGTAGGTGCCCGGGGAGTTAAACTGTGGTGGTCCCAGGCTTGACGTGTGTGGTTTTTAAGAGGCACCCTGGTGTCCTGGGATAGGCCTTCCTGATCCTTCCACAATAGTTCTCACCAGAGAATTAACATGCCTTAGAACAGGGGTCCCCAACCTCTGGAATCTTAATGCCTGGTGATCTGAGGTGGAGCTGATGTAATGATAATAGAAATAAAGTACACAATAAATGTAATGTGCTTAAATCATCCCCAAACCATCCCCCTACCCCACCCCCAGTCTGTGGAAAAACTGTCTTCCTTGAAACTGGTCCCTGGTGCCAAAAAGGTTGGGGATTTTACACAGCTTCTATGAAGCATGCGCAAGGAGCAGCTTTGACCTCTAGATGGCGCCAGGAACCCTCCGTCATTGGCGAGCTGATTAGCAGTGCGTGGATTATTCTGGTCTTCACATCACCATTTATCCTTGATATATTTCCTTCATTAGCAGACAAATCCAAAGTTGTCTGAAGATTGAAGAACATACTAAAGGCATCACGAGATCGAAATCTTCTCCAAACCCCTTATTTGTGACTTTGGAAATGGCTACTGCTTTTGTCCTTGTGGTTAACTCTCTTCTCTGCATCCATAGCCAAGGAAAATCTTGAATGTTGTGGAAAACACATACGTGTATGTAGAAATTACGTCTTACAACAGAATACTAAACTGCACTCTGCAGCCATTAGCGAAATGGTTTCAAATTCGTAAATATCATGGATTTTACAATTATACTTTTATTCCTAATTGTATCCATGCATAAATGTTCCTAGCACATATGCAGGTTAATTTCTTTCACAGACACTTACACATAGCACTTCATACGTTCCAGGCATTGTACTAGGAGGGACTTGACACATAATGACTCATTTACTACTCGTACCAATTCTGTGAGGTCGGAAGCTGAGGCACAGAGCCTAGGTAACTTAGCCATGGTTAAAGGCTGGTGAGTGTGTTGTCTGGGACTGACTCCCCTGTGTAACACTCAGGAGCAAACAAATGCTAATCCTCTTACAAAAGGGTAAAAACATGCATGCGTGTGTGTGTGCTCAGCCATGTCGAGCTCTTTGCGACCCCCTGACTGTAGCCTGTCAGGCTCCTCTGTCCATGGAATTCTCCAGGCAAGAATACTAGAGTGAGTTGCCATTTCCTACTCTAGGGGTTTTTCCCAATCCAGGGATCAAACTCATATCTCTTGCGTCTCCTGCACTGGCAGGCGGATTCCTTACCATTGCGCCTTCTGGAAAGTAAAAACACCTGGAGTCATTAGGGTTTTGAAGCCTGAATTCCTAAGAATTTGATCCTGGCTACAAAATATAAACACATATTTAAAGTTATATGTGGACCCAAATATAAAAAAAAAAATAGACATCTGTAAAATAGAATGGTATTGCCATTCATTTGATGAGAGATGACAGTATTCTTGTGATCAGGACTGTTATTTGACTAGCTTAAGTAGTAATGCCTTACATCTGAATAGCCTTTTTCTCATCTGTGGCTAATGTTTAAACTAAAGCAGCGTGATCTCTTCTGGTTCAATCCGCTAAAAGAAATTGAGTCCTCGCTGTGTCTGTAGTGCTGTGGGTGAGCCAGGGCTGCTGACTGGCCTCGGCCCCTGGCCCAGGGCATATGTTACCGTCTGGAAGATGTGGCATACCCAAAGAGAAAGCTTACCGTGAACTTCAAGTCTTTAAAAACACTGGGAGGTGAGAACCAGAAAGTATTAGATATGACCTTCAGGAACTCTCTCTTATCCAGCTCTTCCAGTCGTCAGGCAGAAGGTTGAGGCCCAGAGAGGAGAAGGGGCTTGCCCACGGTCACACAGAGCATTGCTTTCTGAGGGGGTAGACAGTAGATGAGGAAGCACGAAGAGTCCCGGCCTGGGAGACCTAAGACCTGGCCCCTAAGCTTACTGACCTGTAAAATGGGGCCGATGGTTTAAATGATCTGGACGGTCACTTCCAGTTCTGGAATGTTCAGAGTCATGTTTTGGAGGAGAGCAAAATCAGAGGCTGTGGTTTCCTAAGGCAGACCTTTGGCTTGGGTGTTACCAAGTGCCCAGGACTGTGCCTGGCATAATATCAGCACTCAGTAAATATTTGTTGAGTGAATGAGTGAAAATGTTTCCCAGCTAGGAGTCACTCTGGGTCATGGCAGCATTCCCTCCATGAGCTCCCCGGGAGAAGATGGGGTGAACCAGGGGCTTCTGAGCAGAGGAGGGCTGTTGAAGACGGTGTCACTACCGTAGGCAGAGGCGCCATCTGGGGCCAGCAAGCCTTCGAGGGTGGATGGAAAAGCCTGAGCCAGCTTGTAGCCTCAGACCCAGGAGGAAGGGTTAAGATGGCACTCCAGGCACCCCACCTTCTTGGGACTATTTGCCAGGGGCTGGTATTAAGCTGGGTCAGGTGTGCCGCACCTGTGAGCTTAGAGAGAAGAAAAAGCCATGTGCAGAGATGACTCAGCGCCTATTTGTGTTTCAGCTGAGCTGGGTCTTTGTTGCTGCACTCAGGCTTTCTCTAGTTGCGGCAAGCGGGGCCTACTCTCTAGTTGTGATGCCCAGGCTTCTCATTGCAGTGGCTTCTCTTGTTGCAGAACATGGGCCCTAGAGCGTGTGGGCTCAGTAGTTACGGCAGATGGACTTAGTTGCTCTGCAACCTGTGGAATCATCCCAGATCAGGGCTCGAACCCATGTCCCCTGCATTGGCAGGCAGATTCTTACCCACTGGACCACCAGGGAAGTCCCACAGTCCACCTTCTGAGGACCGGTTGCCAAGTGGAGATGAAAACTAGGAACAGGCAAGGACAGAGAGGATGTAGGAGGCACCGTCCCAGGAGGGGCCCTGCTGTTGGTCATCAGAGTCTACCTGGGTAGCTCTCCTGACCGTGTGTGCTCAGTAGTTTATTAAAGGGACAGGTGACTATTCCCCCTGGATGGAGCACAGTCCGCAGCTCAGGGACTTTTCCGGGGAGAAGGGTGATGAAAGAGAATGGGGAGTGACTGCTCTTGGGGGCCAGGAGGTCAGCATAGCACATCGCTCACCTCGCAGGTGACTTGACTTCTGGCCTTCCTCTCCCACCCTTTTGGGCAGAAGAGAGGGCCAAGGTGTGCTCTGCTGAGGAGGTGGGAGGGAAGTGCTGACCACACCGTCCTGTCTCCTGCCCAGGCTCCTGCCCCCACTCAGGGTAAATCCATGGGTCTGACTAGGAGCAAAATTCAGCACAATTCAAGAAACCAGCTGAGAAATGTAACTGACTTCGGAAGACAGCAGTCAGGGCACCAAGAGCACAGCTTCCCCAGGTCCTTGGCCTGAGTTACCTGCAGCGGGGTCCGCTGACAAGGGGCCTGGGAAACATCCCTCTTCCCTTTGACACAGAAAAGCAGCTGGTTCTAATGGTTTTGAGAGGTTTAAAAGCTCTGTGTTTGAGCTGAAAATCTAAGCCACGCCCAGATGGACAGATGTGCGTCTGTGGACATGTGCAGGCAGGCACGGAGTGGAGGCTGAGGTTTTACAATCAGACGGTGCAGGATTTAAATCTCACTTCAGCTTCTTTACCAGCTGTGTGCTCTTGGGAAAATCGGTTCTCTGCCAAATTTCTTATTTGTTTAAAAAACAAAAACTTGTAGGGGATTCCCTGTGGTCCAATGGTTAAGACTCCATGCTTTCACTGCCAGAATGCTGAAGTCCCAGGTTCAGTCCCTGGTCAGAGAACTAAGATCTTGCAAGCTGCATATCATTGCCAAAAAAAAAAGGAAAAAAAAAAAAAAACAAGAAGAAAAAAAATAGGCAGAGATTTTGTGAGAGCTAGCAGTTGTATGTGTCTGTGTGCCTGTGTGTCTGTGTGTAGTCCCTGATCCACAGCAGGCCTTCAGTGTGTTGTCATCGCCAACATCTTTCATTGGTGACTGTAACACTCAAATGTGTGTCATTGAAGAAATTTGGATTGTTGAGCATCTGGTGTTTTAACTTGTAAATTTCTCATAATACAAATGCCATTTGCAGGCCTGGGAAATAAAAATCTCCTCCTCCTCAACAAATTCTTACTTGGACTCTCAAAGTTTTTGAGCACCTTGTGTAACATGTAACCGTCTGGCGGCCCTGTACTTGCCTACCTTTCCACCAGGTTTGGAATATTACCAAGGGTTTCCTTTTCACAGTACATCACAAAATGGCCAACTTGTTCATACAGAGTCCTACATGTTAGGGTTTCGTCCCCTGTCTTTGCATCTATTAGTCACCTTGATGAGCCCTTTGGCTTGATGATAAATCATTTTGTGAACATACATAGATTGTCATTTGAATTAAAAGCTGTCTGCATTCCTGAGACATATATAATCACAGAACAGTATAATTTAATCTATAATTTAATGGCTCTCTGGAACTTTTTTTCTAAGAGCTTTTAAGCCCAAACAATGGCACGGTGAGAAAATTGTAATTATAACAACTGCCATGAAATAAATGCCATTGTCATTGAAAGTTACTGTGTAATTTACTTTAAATGGTGAGCTGTAGGCCCTGGTCTGCTTAATAACCTGATACTTGACACCACAAAGTTCCAGTTCTATAAAGGAACGGAGTGAACCCGTGTGGTTTGACATAACATGGTTTTACCTGAAATTCTTTGAGGTTGGAAGGTAGTGGATTCATACTAGACTAAGGCCGTTTAAGTGAAATCAACCTGTCTGTTCTAAACTGGTAAGAGACTATAAGTTTATATCATAAATCACTCTGTAAAATAAATTAAGCCTATATTTGTATTCATTGAAGTCTTTCAGCAAATGTAATCATTACTGAGTAATCCTAATTAACCCACTGGAAACTGGGATAATTTCTTAAGTATATCCTATTACTACATGGTCTCAAATAGGCATATATACCATACTATGAGTGAATATTAGTTGTTCAGTCATGTCCAACTTTTTGCAACCCCATGGACTGTAGCCTGCCAGGCTCCTCTGTCCATGGAATTCTCCAGGCAAGAATACTGCAGTGAGTAGCCATTCTCTTCAGGGGGTCTTCCCGGCTCAGGGATTGAACCAGGGTCTCTCACCCTGCAGGCCCCATCTGAGCCACCAGGGAAGCCCCATATACCATATTAAATAAGGCTAAAACTGAATGAGTGAAGAGTGTGCTAAATGCCCATATTACTGGGATTGTCTTTCACTCCCATCTCCAATCCAAACTGGAAAAACAAAGCTGGTGGGTTCTGGCTTCCGGGTTCTAAGACTCATAAGCTCAACCAGCATTGCATTGCTGTCCAGGGTTAACCAAACTGGAACCCCCATGCTTCAAGCAGTGCATGTGCAGAGAGCCCAGCAGAGACCAGTGACCCATCAGGGTGGTTGGCAGCTGGCCACCCCCATCTTGTTTCCTCATTTGTTAACCAGGTGGACTGTTTACAGTCCATCCAGTGACATAGCAAATGTGAAAACACTTCATACACCATGAAGTGCTGTAAAACAGAAGCTGAAATGAGGTTGCTGGAACAGAGTTCCCATCCTTGGTCCTCAGTCCCTCTAGGCCCTAGGAGCAAGCCCTCCCCAGCCCGCCTCCTCATGCGGATGGAGATTGCAAAACAGGGCACTCAGTTCAATAAAAGGGCCACCTAGGTTCCTGCCCTCCCTCCCAGCCCACCCAGTACCTCCTCCAGGCTGCTCCTTTAACTGCCTTGTTAACTTCAAGGATGGTCAGAATCTTCTACCTAATTCATCTGTTGCTGTTCTGAAGCAGACAGAAGGGACACAGTTGCAGAGAGGATAATTATTCATAGAAATATTTTTCTTGTTCTTTTTTATAGAGTGCCTCTGAAAGGCATTTCTTCGAGAGCCTATGACCAGAAACAAACAAACAAAAAAAAACATGATAAGTAAAAGGAAATATCCAATCCCCTTCCATTTCTGCCCCTTTTCAGAGTCATTGTGGTTCACTCTTCGATCCTATATTCTGACAAGAACAGAGCAGGAGCACATCAGAATGCCATGGGTCACGTGCCTGCTGAAGGTCAAATCAATATCTTGGGCATCTTGCAAGGAAGTGTGATAGCCTTTAAAAACAAATCATGGGGGGAGGGGACATATGTATACCTATGGCTGATTCATGTTGATGTATGGCAGAAACCAACACAATAGTGAAAAGCGTTTATCCTTCCATTAAAAACAAAATAATTAAACAAACAAACAAACATGGGGACTTCCCTGGTGATCCAATGGCTAAGACTCCATGCTCCCAATGCAGGGGGCCCAGGTTTGATCCATAGTCGGGGATCAAGCCTGCAACTAGAGAGCTCTCGAGCCACAATGAAGACCCAATGCAGCCAAAATAAGTAGAAAGTTTAAAAAATATAACAATATGGCTTTGGTCTCTGTCCAACGGAGTTCCACAGTGTCATTTCTGCTTGAAAATCCTTCTCACTCCCCTGGGAAGGCAGAGCAGCTACAAGTGGGGCAGCCTGCCTGGGTTTTGGTTGATGTCATTGTTCTGCTGGTCTCCAACAAGGGGGAGAAACTCTACGTTGAAAAATCTCTCCTGTCTGCCTTAGCATATTTTTTTAATAAGTGATGAGGGAACCCAGAGTGGGCCTCAGGACTTGGTTGCTCTCAGAATTCCAGGTGTCCGGTGACCAACCTTGTCCCTCCTGAGAGGCCTCTGCCAGCCACTCTCTCATGCACAAAGATGCCGCCACAGCCCCAGCGTCCTGGCCCTCTCTCCTTCCCTGGCCCCTGAGTTCTGTTCATCACTAAAAACGTCATTTGGGGGGTTCCCCCCTTTCTCTCTTGTTCTCTTAACACCAGACGAGTGAAGAAGATGAAGAGGTAGAGGAGGAGGAGGATCCGGAAGAAGACAGGAAATCCACAAGAGAAGAGGAGAGTGAATTGCCCAAGTCCCCAGAGCCGCCGCCGGGCCCGGTCCTGGCTCCCGCAGAGGGGCCGCCGCTGCAGGCCCTGGGCCAGCCCTCGGGCTCCTTCATCTGTGAAATGCCCAACTGCGGGGCGGTAAGTGTCTCTGCGTACTCCAAGGATCTGGGACTGGTGAGAGCCGTGTGTATAGTCGGCTAAAAGAGACGATGCATTTTACAAAGGAGGGTGCTCTTCCAGCAGTGAAGCTGGGCAGAGAGAAGTTCACGTGGCCATACTTTTCTTTTTTTCGTCCATTTACTTGTTTGGCCCACAGATATTTCTGGAGTCAAGCAGAGTCAAACACTGTGCCACATGCTCAGAGGATGCAAGTCCTTTCCTGGCCTCAGGAAGCAGTTGATTACGGCTCTGCAGTGGCCTTGGCCTCCAGAACTCACACTGCCCGTTTCTTGGTGCCTCCCCACTCCTCTGAGCTATCACACCAGGCTCGCCCTGGAAACATGCACTCTAATGCCTTGGGAGAGCCCCCAGAGAAGGAGTCTCCTTTTATGGCATAATTACAAAGACTTGGCTGAAGTTTATCTTCGTACTCTTTGAGGAAAGCAAAAAAAAAGATTTACTAAGCAAATTAATCATGTAAACAGGCTGAAAGCATGTCTGCTTAATTACTTAACCCAGTACTTTTTATTAATAAGTATGTTAGAAGCATCATCTTGCTAAAATAATACCAATTCACCATTTGATAATTTGTAGTGCTAAAGCCTTACAGAATCTGTACTGGCTGTTATAAGACTCACTGTGTATTTTAAAGAATAGATTTTTTAAATTGTTAACTTTGGACTCTCAATCCTCCACTGGTCTCCTGTGAAGTGAAAGTCACTCAATTGTGTCTGACTCGTGCGACCCCCATGGGCTATAGCTCTGTCCATGGAATTTTCCAGGCAAGAATACTGAAGTGGGTTGCCATTTCCTACTCCAGGCCACTGGTCTCCTACTCATCTGAGTTGTTGAGCTTTTCACAAATCAGGTTTCTTAAAGCTGTACACAACTATACAGGCAAGTTCTAGAGGTATTATGCAAAAAAAAGTAGAATATTGTTCCTTTCAAATAAAGCCCTGTTTTCCCCAAGTTAATGCTTATCTCTGCTTGTGTGTTACATAGGATAACACTCTTTTCCAGAGTGTATTGAATGCTGTTTATTGAGTCTGTCACTTAGATGAAGATAGCAGCAGTATTTCAAATATTTTAGACTCTAAAGCTGAAATTCACTTGATTCACATCTAAGAAAAAAATGAAGAAGTAAAAAAAAAAAATGATATATACATCTTGCATTACCTTTGAAGAGAACATAAATTGCTAGCTTGTTTCTGTCTTTGATGTTTAAAGACCTATATGTTTCACTCCATCATTACCATACTGTATAGAACACTTCTGTTCAAAAAGTGACTTTAAATGACGGTATTTTTGGTGAATTCGTTTAGAAATTGGTTGCTTCCTCTGTTCACAGTTTGGGTCTACAGTAAATTCTTTCCTGTGAGGGGAAGCATCTTTTACTTTACCCAATCAAAAATGCTCAGCAAGATGAATGTTTTTTCGTGACTTCAAAAAAACAACAGGGAAAAAAAAAGTGTGTTGGTTTTATTCATTGCCTAACCATGGAAGTTTTGGTTGCTAAATCAACCAAAGATTTTTTTTCCCTGCAAGACTATAAATAGAACTCATGAACTTAACACAGCAACCATCTGTGGCTGGGTGGTTCAGTGAGTACTTGCATTAGCTAGTGCATTTAGTGATCTGGAAGTCAGGGCTCTAGGAATTCAGGGGGTGGATCACTTCCCTTTACAGCAGTGAATCTCACTGGAGAATGATCTTGTTCCCCATGAACATTTGGCAATGTCCAGAGGGAGACATTTTTGTCACATCTGGGGAGGTGCTCCTAACATCTGGTGGGTGGAGGCCAGGGATGCTGCTAAACACCCCATGATGCACAGGACAGCCCCACAACAAACAGTCATCCAGCCCAACATGTCAGCAATACTGAGGTTGGGAAACCATGCTCTACGGCAAGCTTCAAAAGACTGGGTCATTCCCCTTTTTATCATCCTGCAGTGAAATCTGGGGGTCTGAAATGTGGCTTCAGCACTGCGCTACTGACTGGGGCTTAGATGTAACAGAATAGAGCAGAGCAGCTACTCAGTGTTTTCAGAGTTGTGTCTCTTGGGGTTCTAGGGATTCCTAGGGGAGATAGACAGAGCTGAGCAAATAGACCCAGTTCTGGGATGCTGTGTCTTTCAGCCAGAGCACCTCTGCTTTTAACTTTGAGCTTTTGAATAAGATTTTTTAAGTAAAAAAAAAAAAAAGGAAAGAGGAGGGAAAAATAAAGGGAAAAAATTGGGAGGAAGTTTCTGGCTGAAAAAAATGTTGGAAAGCTGATCCAAACCCCCTCATTCTACAGATGGAAAAAATAAGGCATTCTGAGGGGAGATGGCCCAATGACCTCCATGTGTGTTGGAGGCTCTGGGTTGAGCCCCCAGTTTTTGGTCATAACAATGATTTGTTGTTGTTGTTGGCATAGCATTTGTGTTTGTGGTATTTGATCTCTGCTTTCTGTGGCATTTGCCCAGAGTTTGCTTATGTAAAACCCCTGTGCCTTGTCATTAGACTCTGTTTCAAGTATCCCATGTTCTACCGATGAGTAACTAATAACCCTAATTTCCTTTTCAGGACTGTAGATGTCATGTCACTCCCTTTCTTCCCCAGGTGTTCAGCTCCCGGCAGGCACTGAACGGCCATGCCCGCATCCACGGTGGCACCAACCAGGTGACCAAAGCTCGGGGCGCTGTCCCCTCTGGGAAGCAGAAGGCTGGCAGTGGCCAGAGCGGGTACTGCTCTGTGAAGAGCTCACCCTCCCACAGCACCACCAGCGGCGAGACAGACCCCACCACCATCTTCCCCTGCAAAGAGTGTGGCAAGTAGGTAGACTTGGGCCAGGGACTGGATCTAAGTGTGTGATGAATAAGGCCGCTGTGGGGTCTGGGCCAGGGTGGTCTGAGATGCCTCCAGGTAGAAAAAGAACCCAGACTCTCCAGCTTTTCCTCGTACCATCCTCGGAGTTGGCATGGTACCTCGTGGCAGGTGGACCTTGTCTCTGACTCAGAATATGGTCATTCTGATGTCCTAAACCCTGATGAGGATGGACAGCATCAGAGAGCAGATCTCTAGTGACAGAACTTCACTCTTTTCCAGAAATGACGGATAGGACTGATTCCCTCCTCTTCCCTTCACACCCAAACCATATTCACCAGTACTGCTCTCTTTGCATCCCTGCCCAGTGATTTGAGAATGGCTCTAAAACATCTAGTCAGGAACTCTCTCTAGCAGAAATGGCCTTTCTAACACCACTGATGATTCCTGCACCCAGGGCAGATATCACTAATCAATTGCTACACTGCTTGGTACCATATTAAGATAAGACCCCAATACTTTTCAATCCATTAAATCCTCATGCTTCAAGCAGGCACAACCAGTTGATCAGACTTGACCCACGAGAGAAAACCTATTTGTCCTCTCTGCCCTTTTAAGTATAATTTTAAACAGAGGAAAGGTAGAAACTGACGGTGGGTAGTAACAATAGCTAACATTTACTGAGAACTTGATTTTGTTACATATTTTATGTGCCTGAGCTCTTTTAATCCCCACACAAAAACTCCATGTGATGCAGATATTATTTTATCCTTGTTTTACAAATAAGAACTGAACATTAAGTAAATTGATGTGCCTCAGGTTACGCCCCCAGAAAAAGCAGAACTGAAATTTGAAGCCATCAGTGCTCAGAGACAGAGCCTGGGTGTCTGACCACTGTTCCATCCCATTGGTTTGCTTTGTTTGCTTATTTATCACTGGTAAGACACACACAGTCCCCTCCCACAGCATCCGGCATAGAATTCCAGTTTATTTCTCAGTGAGTCTGTGCTAAGAGGGGCTGTCACGAATGACTTCCTTTAGGAGCCTTACCAAGTTGCTCTTCCTGTAACCTGCAATGCTGCAAACACGCAGGGTTACCTGGAGAGATGCCCACCAGGCAGCTGCCAAAACTCTACTAGGGAACATCGCTGGTTGTATGAGTGAGGCCACCCAGGACCTCTGTTTATAATGTTCATCCTCATGGAATATTTCAGGCATTTTGCTTCCATTTATCAGTTACTCAGTGCTTGCCTGGCACTGTTTTAAAGGATGTTTACATGTATTAATTTATTCCTTAGCCCAGTGGATTTATACTGTTAGCCTTAGGTCGGTGGCACCTGCCGAGGCGAGTTGGAACCAGCAGCTCTTCCTGCAGAGAGAGGGAGACACACTTACGATGGGCCCCCTCCTCGGGGCTCTCAGAGCCAGGACATGATGTCATCTTCATGTCACCAAGAAATAGGGAGCCCCTGGATTGACTGTCGGGCTTATTTACTTGAAACAATGAAACCTCCTTAGTCTGACTTCCATCTACTTGCCCTGGGGTGGAAGAGAGAGGCAGGGAAGAGCATCACACCACTGTCTGCTGAGGGGAACCGGCACCTTCTGCTCACTTCCCCCAGACAGGCAACAACTCCTTAGTCCACTAGGTGGCAGCAAAGGACATTTTAACAACCAGAGCTGAGTATTTTCAGCTCTGTCTTTCAGTGACATTCACTGTTTTTCTTGTCCTGTTTTTATGTTGCTTGGGACCTTTTTCAAGCATAACTCCAGTTAAGATTTTATGGAAAATAAAAATATTTTCTATGGTTTTCCACACTAAGAATAACATCAGGCACATGTTTGCTGAATGCTTCCTTTAGCTGCTGAAATTATGTTCATCACATTAGGCAGTTTTCAATGTCATGTGGTGACTCATCAACTCTCTTCTAAGACACAGGTCTTACAAATCAGGGTTTTTTTTTCCTTTATGAGCCCAGGAGTGAATATTTATGCTACCCACCGTCCCCTAAAACAGGCAGCCTCACCTCTGGACAAATGTTCTCTGAAAAAGGTCCAGAGAGAAATATTTCAGGCTTTGCAGGCCATTCTGTCTCCGTCACAGCTACTCAGCTCTGCCATTTTAGTGCAGAAGCAGCCGTAGATGATACATAAACAGAGAGACACGGCTGTATTCCCGGAAAACTTTATTTACAAAAGCCGGCAGCGTATGGGATTTGGCCCACTGACCATAGTTGGCAGACCCCTCATCTCAGGATTTCTCAACCTCGGCACTGATATTTGGGGTCTGACGATTCCTTGTTTGGGGTACAGGGCCTGCTCTCAATATCGTAAAATGTTTAGTGACATCCCTGGCCTCTACCCCACTCAAAGCCAGAAGTACCACCACCACCCAATTGTGACCATCACAAATATCTCCAGACGTTACTCCCCAGGAGACAGACCCACCCTCAGCTGAGAACCACTGTTTCATTCGAAAGCAAACAGGAGCCAACTATGCTATATGATGGCCAAAATAAGAAGGGATCTTGGGACCAAGGGACTGCTTGGTGCAGAAGTCAAGTACAGTGAAGACCGAGGTGGGGCTGTTGGATTGGCCCACACAAATACTAGCGAGCGATCTCAAGCACACGGGCTGAGTACAGGGGATGGTGCTCCACTTGGAGAGTGTGGAGGATGGAGGAGCATTCCGTGTCTGCAGAGACCCTCTGGAATTTTGACGGGAAGAACAGGGACGGGAGGCCAGAGGCAGAGGAGGGGTTGTTTTATGGTGGGAACCAGCGGAGCTGGGCCGCATGATTTGGGGATTCTCAGTTGGTTGAGCAGGCTTACCTAGCGATAGAGATAGAGGGAGGGAGGAGAAGGAGGGAAAGGGGCATGGGCCCCAGGTCACAGGTGGACAGGACAGCTTTGAGAATCCATCCTCCATTGTCACAGGGAGAAAGCCCAACACACACAAATGTTTTCCTGTCCCCATCTTCCCTTGGAGAGAAGAGAGGTGACAGGTCATCGGGGGAGGAGGTCTTGGGAGCTAAGGAGACCAGAACACTGTCAGCACCACCCCACACCAGGCATCAGACCGCACACCCACAGTTCCCTCTAGGACCCCTTGGATTTCCAAGAACTCCAGTGCTCTAAATGTCTCATGCTTCTTTTTCCTCATTTTTATAGAGTCTTCTTCAAGATCAAAAGCCGAAACGCCCACATGAAAACTCACAGACAGCAGGAGGAACAGCAGAGGCAGAAAGCGCAGAAGGCGGCGTTTGCGGCCGAGATGGCAGCCACAATTGAGAGGACTACGGGGCCGGTGGGGCCGCAGGGGCTGCTGCCCCTGGACCAGCTGAGTCTGATCAAACCCATCAAGGACGTGGACCTCCTCGATGATGACGTCGTCCAGCAGTTAGGAGGCGTCATGGCAGAGGCCGAGGTCGTGGACACTGGTCTCCTCCTGGATGATCAGGCTTCAGTTTTGCTTCAGGGTGACACGGAACTCTGAAGGTCCCGCGTGTCGCTTCAAGACAGCGAAAACCCACAGCCTCCAACCTCCAGCCTCTCACCAGGAAACGGGGACTGCCTGCTTGTTTTGTAATCATTTTAAACTACCTGTTTAAAAAGTGGTCGGTTTTTTTTTTCAGGTTTAGAAACAAATCGATTTTTTCTTTTTCTTTTATTTAAAAACAGTTGTTTTTATGGGAGGTTGGGGGGAATAAATAATTGGCACAATTCTACTTTAAGATGTGTTTCATCTGGGCTAGGCTACATTCCCAAGAACTCATTCCTGGCTGGGAATGAACTTGACATTCATGTTCTTTTGCTTTTTAGATGCCAACCATCCTGGTTGCCTTTTATCCCAAAGCTTGCGTGAGTGAGCGAGTGTGTGCGTGTGTGTGTGTGTGTGTGTGTGTGTAAAGCAGGCTGCTTTTTTTGTGCTGGGGTCTTGGACCATCCTTCCCCACCAGCAGTCATTTTTGTGTTGACCTCATTCCACAGTTTGCAGTGAACTTGGCATCTTTGCCGAGAGACCCTGCTAGAAGTAGCTTTCCAGTGAGCAAAGTCAGCCTTGTGTTCCACAGCTTTCTTCCAGCATACACGTCATTTGAAGAGTTGACCAAGTGTGAAAATAATTTTTCTCCCTGCCCTGCCCATCACTCAGCCTGGCTCTAAAAACTGAGTACTGTGTCATTTCAGACTTTCCCTCCCTGGCAGTGGGTTACTGAGAAGGTGGTTCATAGAGCAAGCGTGTCCTCTTCCCCATGCCCTGGGGACTGGTTGACTCCAATTCACCGGTTGGCAGAGGCGTACTTCAGCCTGAGCTGACTGACTGCAAGTCCGTCCGAAGGAAAATAACCCCAACTATTAAGTTGCTAGCGTTGTTTTCAGGGAAGATAGTCAAGGAGCACAGATCAAAGTATCTAGAATGCCAAGCAGCCTTCTTTTGCCCAAAATCTAGCTCAGAAGAGCTCATTCCTTTTTGCCACACCATTAATGGTCTGTGGGGTTCCAAACTTACTCTGTGCCGCTTGGAAGTACCATGCAACCTGATTCACTGCGATTCGGCTGTCACGCATCTGTGCTGGACCGAAGTTTACTTTGACGCTAACTCTGAGGAAAAGGATTTTCTAGCAAATCTGATGGCGAATACAAGGGAAATAGCATTAAAGGCCAACAAAAATGGTTCCAGATGCCCCTTCAGCTCCATTGTTTGCATTCAAACTGAATTTATTCATTAAAGTCATTTACCAAAGCTCTTCTAGAATTCGCCAAGTGACATAACTCTGCTCTGCCTCCTGTCCCTGCCCGCAGGGCTGCTGTTTGTACTTGAAGGTATTAAACCTGTAATCCTTCAAAAATGGCTTTCAGCTCAGGCTTTTGAGTCAGACTGCTCTGCAGCCTCCGTCAGGGCAAAGAGTGCGCACCTTCAGACTGGAATGCGGTCCCAGCTCAGAGCTGACGCGTCTGGCTGGTGACTTCCGAGCAGGGGGCTTTCCTGCCTTCCCCCGCCCCAGGTAGGCTGATGCCCCAGCTCCTGCAGGCGTGGCAACCCTGCCAGGGCACTTCGCTGACACAGTAACTAGCTTGATGAGAAAGAGGATGTCAGTGGAAGGATGAGGATAGGAAAAAAGCATCCTTTACGTCGTCTACAAAAGCGCTTAGCGGGCAGTCACGACCCACAGTGGCCCCACGCAGGCAGTGTCCTCTGAATCTCAGGAAAGCCGTGGACAGAAGATCGATACAACGGTTCCTTTCATGCCATCATTTCTGTTCTCAGATAAAAAGAGGTCTTGAAAGTTTCCTTTATCTTTTTTTTTTTTTTTTTTTAGGGAGGGAAATAATGTGTCATTTGCCGCCATTTCTGACAAGTTATCCTATGTTTGAGTTCAGGACTGCCTGGGCAGGGCATCAGCTTTGTGGCAGAACTATTTGAGAACCGTACCAAGTGTAATACCGCTGATCCCATCTGCCCCAGTGACTACTTCCCTCCACATGTGGGTATATGAGAGGGTTCTGAAAGGGTTCTGCTATTGGATCTCTGAAAGTTTATCTGGCAAAGGAGCAGACACCCAGGAAAAATGTTTATAAAGCAAATGTATGCATTCTGTTTGGAGATTTGCCCGGCTGTTCCAGTTTAAAACATTAAAATAAACTGAGTTGCCAAGGCAAAAATATAATGCACAATTCAGTTTTGACTTTCCATGCAGTATACCATAAGCATTTTTGACTTGAAATAACCAAAGAACTCCTCCTTGATGAGACAGTTCACTTTGCTGAATTAGTATTTTTCTTCACAGTATCAGCTTAGAGGATTGACTTCACAGTAAAATATTGCACTTATTTTTTTCCTGAAATGATTCTGCCTGCATGTATGTGCTGTGTTCTAGTTCCCCACCCCCATCTCTCCTCACCCCGAAGAACTTTTCTTCCCGATGGTTTATGTCTTCAACAGGTTACTGTTTACTATCAGATAGTTTTTCATTAGTGAATTTAGACCTCTTTGAGAAAGCTTGTATATAAAAAGTTAAAAGATATATTTTATGGAAAAACCCATCTTATTTTCAAATATATTTAACTGCTGTTCTATTTTATTAGAGGAAGGTTGTAAATATTTTCTAGGAGTTCTATTGTAAAGAAAAGTATTTTTGAAAAAAATTAATGTAATAAAAACGAAAACATTTTTAAATGGTGGTTGTGATTGCTTCCTGTTCTGGCTTCGTTGTGTTCTCTTCACAGGAAATGTCTTGCATGCCTTGCCATGTTAGGATGTAACTTATTCCGGTTTGCACTATTTTCAGTTGACATCATAATATCTAATGTGCTTCACTGTATTTTCCCCTGGAATGCAGGTCCCTTGGTCCATATCAAAAGCAGTATGTATAGCATATTCATACTTTTTTCTTTTGTATCGTGTGTATTTTTAATAAGGATTTTATGTAACATTTTGGCAAAAAAAGAGGACAGTATTTTCTAGTGAATTTTATAATACATTTTGCTAAAAATGTTTCTTCCTAGGTCAGTTTTTGTTAAGGTGAACCAAAAGTCTTATTTTCCCAGGGGTTTAAAAAAAAAAGTTTGAAGCTTGAAAGCAAAGTTATATTTAAACATCATATGTAACAAATAAAGATGTTTTATAGACTTGTCCTCAAAAGTTGCATTCCTTAAAAAACAAAAACAACTAGGGCATTCTAGGTTGGTTTCCCCCTGAGTGATGAGCATTTTTTTTAACTGCCACAATACTATTTTTCAGAAAGCCAGGAGAATTTTACTTAAAAGCTTCCAGTCATTAGCCTTCTCAGAAATTTATTACAGTTCTTATAGATAGGCATTCATCAGAGATGTAACCAAATAGACACTGTCATATTTATTTGTGAAAACCTGATTCAATATTGCATCAGCTGCTCTGAAAATAAAATGTTATCTTTTTGAGTTTCATTTGGCTTAACATTCCTTCTTTTTAGCCGCTAAAGTGACTCCTCAATGCTAATTTACCATTAGTTGGTTTCTAGAGACCTGTTTAGAGGGGTGTTGATCAGGTTTAATGCTCATATAAGTGCCCACAGCCCCACTCTGGAGGCCAAGCTGAATATTTCTGCTTCTCCATCCATGCAGTGGATGAGGCACTTGAAGGGTTGAGGGTCTCTAACTCTCAGTAGTCACAATGCAGTTTCAGGAGTTCAGTAATACACAAGTTACCTCACAGGGAACCGCTAACAAAATCCAGTCCACCCTGATTTATAGGCATGGCTAATCTCGATTTCCAAATTCTGAATTTAATGCTCAACAGCAAAGTTCAGGAGAAATATGAAATTCTGGATTTTATACAGAACTTGATTTAAGTGGGGCATAGCTGTCCGAGACCTTGATCTTCTACATGCTTGGGGGGTTTTATACTTTTAATTTGGGAAATTCTCGTCCTGTACCAAAGGAAACAGCTCTTCCTTTACAAACACTGTGCATTTAGCCAGTGTTGGAAATTTAAATTCTGCTTCCAGAGGCTCAGGTGTCCAATCTGAAGATTTTAATTTTTGCATTCATTACTCATCTACCAGGCACTATTCTATGCTGTTATTACACATGGGGGAGTTGAGTGGATAAAGAGGACTGTGACATCATTCCTGCCTGCATGCCAAGGAATTTAATACTTAGAAAAAACATACAGGTCCTGGGAACAGATCCAAGTCCACCAGTGGTAAGAGCAAAGTTCATGGTTTATTACTATTACTGAACCATCTCACCATCACCCACATATTCACAGCAATTTCCAATAGGTTCTCAGCAACTATTTGTTAAAGTGGTTATCTCTAATCTTCCAGAGAAGTTTATCTGCATGTGTGTATGTGTAAATAAAGCCTCTTTTGAGTTTACCTAAAGTCAACTCTTAGTTCCACAGACCTCCAGTCTACCTCCCTTGGTCACAGCCAGCCAGCTGGGGACTGAGGCTGCATTTTAATGTTGACATAAGCAAAACATAATTAGGAAGTCATGTTAAGAAACTGAACATTATTATTAATATTTATCTAACATTAATTAATACATTATCTTATTTAGTAATAGATTTTTGAGTCTCAGATATCCCTGTATAAAAGAGCCAAAGGACTGATTATTTCTTTATTATGAGAGAGAACCTTTTGAAAAAAGCTATCCTCCAGCTATCCCTCAAGAGATGTGTTTAATGCTTCTGTTTGAGGGTGAAGGCCAAGCAGTCATATATGCTTGATTTACATTGCAGCACACACATCCTTAACATACAACATGGATCTCTCTTTGGGCTGTTTGGGATCATTACATCCTCTGCTTCGATAATTTTATTTTCGATGGTCTTGGTATTTCTTCTTTTCCCAACCACTTTATTTAAGGGTATGTTTGACACATAAACTGTATAGATATTTATTGTGTTCAACTTGATGAGTTTGGAGATAAGTGTATAACCATGAAACCAGCACAATCAAGGGAGAAGGGGTGTCTTTTAAAACAGAACAACTGGTGCAATCAAAGTATGATTTAACTTAGAAATATTTGATGCACACACTTATTTTTCCTGGATATAAAGCAAGGTAGACTTGCACCAACCATCTAGAATCACTTGATCTCCTGTTCATTTACACTAATTCAGAGGTTTGAAGGGTTAGTTCATAGGGAAGAGACCCATAATGAACTGGCCAAGCTTCAGAACACCATCCATGCTAATAAACTAATAACTTTAATGTTGTCAAAACAAAAAACCCGCACTGTCTATGCCTACACACCATACCAAAAGACCCTGTCCACAACCCCACTGCTGGTGAAACCCCAACTGGCCCCTCACAATGATTCCCAGTTTGCCCCCAGCTAATTGGTCCAAGGCTGGCACCTGACCAAAAGCTATTAGGCCCACAGTCTTTTCGATGACACAGTTTAGCCCTGGAAAACAAGGGGACCAAATCCAATTCCTGCATTTTAAGAGTATGAATGGAGAAACTTGGTGAACCAAAAGCAGCAAGCAGTGGTCACGTGCAAGGCGGGAATCTGAGGGAGCAGACACAATTTATAAGCAGAGAAAGGCCATCCATAAAGAGACCATATTTGACCAGAGGGGTGGAGAGGGCATCCAGTTCCGAAGGCCGTTTTGAGCCCACTTTTCCAGTTTCAGGAGTAGGTAAGGCCATCTCTGTCTTTAAAAATAAACTCCTTTCTTGCAGGAGCATAGGGAAGCAGGGATCTCTATGCTTCACATCCTAGAGACTTAAGTAGAGCTGGACCTTATCACAGAGTCAACTCCGGGGGTGTTGCAGGGGTGGAAAAGGCATTGAACTAGGACGTTGAAGCTGGTTATTGGTTCAGCTGTAACTAATCCACCACATGACTTTGAGTCATTTCATCTCCGAGTCTCAGTCTCCTCACTTATTAAATTCGGATAAACTGTACGTCATCTTGTGAGGATCCGATTAGGTAACACAGGGAAATGTTGTTTGCAAGCTGTAATGTCACCATCATTGGCCGCTGCAGAACCCTCACTCAGCTTGTTCAGGGCAGCAGAGGCAGGCTGAGGAGCCATCCCAGAAGAGAGACTGATGCTTTAGAAGCAGCAACAGAGTTGGAGAGCTCTAGGAAAACTCCACTGGCTAAGAGGGACCAGCCAACTGCGAATGTCACAACTGAAAGAGGGAGCTTGATTCTGAAAAGGACACTGGCTCCTGCCAAGGCTATTGCAGTTACAGCTCTCAGCTCTAAGTTATAAACGCAGATTGTGTCTCCAAGGCAAGGTGAGTATCAGACACCAAATCGTGGACCACCTGACCAGGGAATCCTAAACCAGAGACATTCTGACTCTCAAAACTATGATTCAAAAACGTCACAAGACCACTAAACCCAGCCTCTTGGTTATTCCCCTTTAAAAAAAAAAAAAAAAAAAAAAACCAGACAAGAATACCTTAACTCAAAGACAAACATGGAGTGGATCTGAGGCTTGGCTCATACTCTCTTGCCTGGCGCCCTGCAATAAATCCTTACTCTCTGCAAACCCCCACTGTCAGTCTGGTTTATTTTGCGAGCCACAGGCACACAAGCGCTTTGCTCCGTTATAACAGGAAAATCAACTATCAATCAACCATCAACTCAGAGATAACCACTGTCAATACATTAGTCATATTTGTTCCAAGCATGTGGCTATGTTTACGTCCAACAAAACAGGAACTGCAAAGAATAAACGACTGACGGAACTCAGTAACTACCTAAAAACAAGCTGAAGCTATAACAAGAAGGCGGATGGGCCAGGTTAAGACCTGAAGGAAGCCGGCTGTGTTCATCCTAAGAGAGCGTGGAATCTCGTCTCTATGGTTATACCCGTGCCGGAACACAAGGATACACTCTCTCCTTCTGCGGAACTCTATGGTCAGAGGACGCCTCTGTGATCCCGGAAGTGATCCTGGGGAGAGGGAACGGCAAGATGGCGGCGCGAGCGGTGTTTGGGGCCATGGGCCGGCGTCTGTGGCAGGTAAGGAGCGTGCTACGTGGATTAGGCGGCCTAAGAGGGACAGGTACCATTACGTCTGATTGCCACTTGTCATTCTTCCCATCTTCCGCGATATTTATTCCGCACTTTGACCCGTTGTTTGGAAGAAGGTGGCGAGAAAAGGGCTGATTTTATCTCGAATTCTCTCAGGGTAAAACAGAAGTTAATGATTCAGGGCAAAGACAGGAACGAGAAGAAGAGTAGACTATGAGAAGTGGAAAGGATATTGGAGCGAATGTTGCAGACCCCGCCTTTCACGTTTGCGGAATAGGCTCAGAGAAGTCAAGAAGCTACACCTCGCGAAAATTCGGTGGCTTGAGAGTTTAGACGCTTCTCACGGAATCAGATTGAAATACCTTCCTGATAGCCAGGTTTCTGAGACTCAGATGACAGTCTCTGAAATCAGAGGAGTGGGTTAAATATCCTTTGCTGGGTTTTTTGGAGAAAAAGCAAAGAATTCAAGCAGCCGTTCTTATTTGGCTTCAGCACTCCTCTACTCTTTAGGAGAATGGATACATGTATATGTATAGCTGCGTCCCTTCGCTGTTACCTGAACAGTCACAACATCGTTAATCCGCTATACTCCATACAATAGAAAAAGTTTTTTTTTTAATTGTTGAGAACTCCAAAGAATTTTGGGTTTTGTGTCGTTTAAGCTATCGATTTTTTAGCTTATTAGAAAATACAACCGAGAATCTTAAAAATAACACTAATAAACTCATTACATGTTAACATAATTAGTGGTTTTATGGGAAGCAAGTAGATTTTCCAAAACAAATTGAGAGAGAGGAGTGGCATGTTTTATGTTTTTGCAAACATCTTTAATGTCTGGCTAAATAGAAGACAGCTTCTCTAGTTGCTTCTGCAGTCTCTTACTACGTCAGAGGCCATACAGTCTCTGGAAAACTTCATTGTACTCTGGTGAGAGACTTCGAGTGGGAAAGTTGAAAGTAGCATCTTACTGTTATTATAAAAAAATTTAAGTTTAGCCTCGGGAGCCGCCTCTGAAAGTGTCTCAGAAGTCCCTCAGAGGTCCTTAGACCACACTTTGAGAACCACTGTCCTTAAGTCAGGTAGCATTAAAGGTTGAAATTTTGAATTATTTTTAAGACATATTTACCCAGAGCAGAGACTCCACTCCCTCAAAAAAAGAAAGGAAAGAAAAGGTAAGAACTTCTTAAGGTTCATTTGTGGATGTAACAGCACTTTCAGTTCAGTTCAGTCGCGTCCAACTCTTTGAGACCCCATGAATCGCAGCACGCCAGGCCTCCCTGTCCATCACCAACTCCCAGAGTTTACTCAAACTCATGCCCATTGAGTCGGTGATGCCATCCAGCCATCTCATCCTCTGTCTCCCCTTCTCCTCCTGCCCCCAATCCCTCCCAGCATCAGGGTCTTTTCCAGTGAGTCAACTCTTCGCATGAGGTGGCCAAAGTATTGGAGTTTCAGCTTCAGCATCAGTTCTTCCAATGAACACCCAGGACTGATCTCCTTTAGGATGGACTGGTTGGATCTCCTTGCTGTCCAGGAGACTCTCAAGAGTCTTCTCCAGCACCATAGTTCAAAAGCATCAATTTTTCGGTGCTCAGCTTTCTTCACAGTCCAACTCTCATATCTGTACATGACCACTGGAAAAACCATAGCCTTGGCTAGAAGGACCTTTGTTGACAAAGTAATGTCTCTGCTTTTTAATATGCTATCTATGTTGGTCATAACTTTCCTTCCAAGGAGTAAGCGTCTTTTAATGTCATGGCTGCAGTCACCATCTGCAGTGATTTTGGAGCTCAAAAAAATAAAGTCTGACACTGTTTCCACTGTCTCCCCATCTTATTTCCCATGAAGTGATGGGACCAGATGCCATGATCTCAGTTTTCTGAATGTTGAGCTTTAAGCCAACGTTTTCAGTCTCTTTCACTTTCATCAAGAGGGTCTTTAGTTCCTCTTCACTTTCTGCCATAAGGGTGGGGTTTGAGATTTTAAAAGCAGGGGAATATACTTGGGAAGTGTCATATTCCTTAGACCTGTGGTTCTTCAGCACAACTGGATTGTGGGCTCACTGGCCCACAAACATGGGAGGCAGTTTTCTTTGTGAGTATGTGTGGAGAAAGGCCTGTACCTCTTACCACCTTGTGGTATTGTGCTTGATTTCCTTTGTTCTTTTTGTTTTTCCCCCTTGATCCAAGGGAGGCTACGGAAGTTTTGATTTGCCTCCTCCTTCGGCAAAGAAAGGGAAAAGGATACTAAGCTATGAATAGACTTTCTTAACAACTTAGGTGACCCTCTGTTGTTTTAATTTTGTTTGTACTAAACTGGTATTCTCACCTTTGAAGTGTTTTTTAGGATCTGTTAAGCTTCCAGTTTCTCAGGTTGCACTTTTAAATCTCAGGAAAGCTTAAGAAAAAAGAAAAAGCAAGTGGCAGATTATGTGTTACATATAGTAGGATAGATTTCCTACAACTGGAAGTTTTGTTCCACCAGGGGGAGCTGATAATAAAGGATTTGGGAATGCTGGATTGTTGCAGTATGAGGCACAGTAGTGATAGTAGATGGGTGTAAATTCCAATGTGTATTTCAGTTTACCTACAAGCTAGTTGTTATAGCTAGTTACTTATAAGCTAGTTGTCCCAGCCAAAGCAAGAAATAAATATGCTGGAAAAGGATGAAAACTTCAAGAGTACTTTGGAATTCTTATTCCAGCCCAATAAATTATAAAGGCACTTTTTTTTAATGCTCAAAAATATTTAAGTAAAGTATGTATTATATTGAAATACATTTAGTCTGTAAAAAATAATGGTCAAATGAAGTCAAATGTTTTCTTCCTTAATGTCCACATATTTAATTCATAGCTATTCATGTGAGAATTGCTTGTTTTTAAAAAATTCTTGCTCCTGAGCTTTAAAAGATACAGTCTGTGGTATTTTGAGAGTCCTTTTTGATTATCAACTCTACCATTGTCTTCTTTTTTTTCCTAATGAAGCCTAATTTGGCATTTAGTTACCCTAGTTGTTTGTTTTGTTTGTTCAGTTCCTATGTTGTGTCTCTTTTGTCACCTCATGAACTGTAGCCCGCCAGACTCCTTTGTCCATGGGATTTTCCAGGCAAGAATATTTGAGTGAGTTGTTATTTCCTTCTCCAGGGGATTTTCCCTACCCAAGGATCTCCTGCATTGGGAGGTGGACTCTTTGTCATTACACTATTTGGGAAGCCCCAGTTACCCCCATATCTTCATCTAAAATAAAGAGAAAACCTGTTGTTTGAAGCATCCTTTTGGGTTTTAATGGAAACTGACTGGTTTGGAAATTGACTTCAATTCTGATACACATCCCCCCTTTTTTTAAGGGTTCAAGGAATTTTTCTGTAAGCAGTTCTAGGAGCAGTATAGCCAAAAACGATGGCTTTCTTCTGTAAGTATATAATTGGATTTGCTAAATTGATAAGAAAATAGACTCTTATGCTGTTTTACTTAGATTTCTCTTTGTTTCCACACATAGCAGCACCAGTATGAAGTGGGTACAGTTTTCAAACCTACACGTTGATGTCCCCAAGGATTTGACCAAGCCTACGGTATGCACTCCCTATTTCTTGGCATAAGAAGCTACTTTAGCGATAAATTTTCCTCCTTATTTCATTTGAGGCTGTTTCCCAAACACTTTATGAATAAAACAAATGTGTTCTAGAATACTGGCAGACCCACAGTGAGCCTGAGGAAAGTATTCTCTGATATCCCTGAGTGCTCAGGGTCGCTTTCAGGCTGTCAAGGTGAGAGCTAATTGAATAAATTACTTACCCCAGATAACTGTGGGAATGAGCTTTTTGCTTTTAGCTCAGTACAGTGTGCAGAGTTGTCATAATTAGTGATGCTGAATACTTGGTATTATAGAAGTGGTTTGTGTGGTGGGGAGTGGGGGTGGGGCCTTCAAGTCTTTATTTTCATTTTAAGACAGTGAGTCTGGGCCTGGACAATGCTTTATTGTTCACAGTGAGCATTATCACAAGCAAAATCCAGGAGCAGTGTGTAACCTTGTTTCCTTTAAGTGAAAGTCAGGGTTCCATCAACCCAGTTTTGGGGTTATTTGTAGTTTTTATAAAATCCTTACAAGTTCCAAACCAAATGCTTGCAGTCCCACCCCTCAAAAATAAGCCCCTTTAACAGTTTGGTATGAATCCTCTAGACCTTTGTATGTAATCATCTACGCACACCACACACACCAAAATGGAATTGTGATGTATCTAATGGACTGCTGGTTCAGTGTTTTCACTTCATAGCATATGTGAATGCCGGGTCTCCAGATGCCTGCAGGAGCCAGGCCTGTAAGGAAAGGACAGGGTGACCACAGGGCAGGCTGTGCCCTTTCTGAGCAAACAGCTGCTACTTGCTAGAGCCCCTGTGTTATGTGGAAAATCAGACCTAGGGATGTCACATTGTATACATTTTCCACATGAAATGAAATTCCAATATTTATGTGAAATCTTTTGATTTTTAGTATTTGTAACATTCCAAATATCTTTAAAACCCTATAGAGACCCGTCACTACACATCTTAGGGCCATATCCCGCCTCTGTTGTCCCTTTACTTAAGAGTAGTATACAAGTATTTTCTGTTCTTCCAACAACCATATTTGAGGGTACTTGCGAGTGAGTATCTAGTTTCCTGGTGAATAAATAGATCTGCTTTCAGGGACAAAGTGATTTAACTCTGAAACATCGGATTAGTAATATAAATTATTGGTTTGATGGATGAATGAAGCGAGGGTAATTCACGTCTTGGAAGAAAGTCAGAAATGTCAAACCCATTATTTCTAAGATCTTTAAGTATTAGGGTGGAAGAGGTAGAAGTTAGATGTACAGTCAGTGTCATAACATTTTAATTAGAAATGAGTCATTTTTCTATTAGGGCAGGCAAAATAAACATGGACAAACCTAACAAAAAGAATATGAGTAGCAATAGCTCGCTTTTGTTTAATGATGTTTATAATTTATAAGCACTTAAATCTGTGCTTTCTTATTTGTTCCCAGCAGAAATGCCATGAACTGTAGCACAGGAATTGTCCTATTTATATATGAGAGAACTAAAGTGCAATGAGATTAGTATATGACTTGCCTGTTGTCATTTAGCTTGAAGTGGGAGAGTTTAATTTTCAGTCCAGTTCTTCTGACCAAGCTAGTTTTATTAACAAACCCCTAAATCTTTTCCTGTTGTGTGTTTGGGGTTCAGTAACTTAAGCTAAAGAGTTCCATTGGTGATTTTGTAGGTTGCTTGAAAATCCTTTTGATTCAAACTGTGTTATAACTGATTCTTAAGGGTCATTCTGGAGTCTGAATGTAGTCATATCTAGATATTTAAAGATGTTACTCTGTGTTTTTCTCCCCACTTACTAGTAAACTGTGAAGTTGTTTGGTTGAGGATAGTATTTTAAATTTTCCAGTATAAATATTAGAGGAATCATGACTGAAGCTTTTCTTCTTGATTTTAAAATTGCAGATAACCATTTCTGATGAACCAGACACATTATATAAGCGCCTATCAGTTTTAGTAAAAGGCCATGATAAGGCTGTATTGGACAGTTATGAATATTTTGCGGTGCTTGCTGCTAAAGAACTTGGTATCTCTATTAAAGTGTAAGTATGATATTTCTTAATCTGACCTGTTAGCTGCTATAACACAGGAAAATGGTGCCAGTCCCAGCTAGGTCTGACCCCTTAAAATGGGACAGAAACTCATGATGGAGAGAGTTGAGGTTTGTTGTTCTAAGCAGAATCATTCCTTCCTGTCTACCAGAATTTTAAATTAAAATACTAGAGTGAACAAGGAAAATGAAGGAATCCTTTCTCTAGAAATGGCACAGACATGGGAGTTCGAAGAAGCCTGTGTGTCTGAAATCTCCATGGGGCAGGGAGGTGGATTAGGTGAACACGCAGTTTTTCAGACCTGTTGGATTTGATGATCTTTGCTATTATATCCATTGTTTTAAAACTGCCTTAAGAAACATCACTCAACCCAATACTTTGATGCATGAGTAGAGTGACTTCATATGGCCTTGAAGTCTCTGCAGGGTCAAGTATAACCACCTCCTTTGTCTTGTCTTCTGCTCTCTGATGCTGAACAAGACCCATTTGGAGCTTTGCCAGTCTTACCTTCTAACTGAACTGAGGGAACTCACACGTTTCCCATAACAGACTGTAGTTTGTGCTTACCAATGTATCTGTAATGCACACAGCAGATACCACAGCTGTGTCCAGCACATGGTGCTGCTCCCCCAGTTCATACTTTTGGTCTGTGCAGGACCCCAGTGGTGTGAAAGCCAGAGGCGTGTGTGTGTGTGTGCGCGCGCAAGCACTTGCATGCCAAGGCTTGTTTTTTGGGTCTGTGGCAAATGTTCCTGTTGCTGTCTGCGCGTTTATTTTGCCTGAGCTTTATGGCAACAGTTGTTAGAGATGACATTCTTAACAAATGGAAGTCTGTAAATGATAGTTAATGCCTATAATTGAGCATGAGCCTGACCTACAAAATTGTGGAATCATGCTTTGATATCAGTGACTCAGGTTTTAACATCACTTAGGTGTGTTGCTTTGCCCATTAATTTTCTAGACATGAACCTCCAAGGAAAATAGAACGATTTACTCTTCTCAAATCAGTGCATATTTTCAAGAAGCACAGAGTTCAGTATGAAATGAGAACACTTTACAGATGTTTAGAGGTGAGTTTATTTCAGATATTCAGGCTTTTTTTTTAAATGCCCCAAATTTCACACGAGTGCATCATAACTTTCCTTTAACTTTGCCTGTGGGCTTCCTTTCAGTCAGTCCATGTCCAATAGTTGTAAACAAGATGAGTGGTTTTTGTATTTATGGAAGAAGCGTGATAGAAAAATATTCAAGTAAAGCCATCTTTCAGAGTGTTTGCCTAGTCGCTCAGTTGTGTCCAACTCTTTGTGACCCCATGGACTGTAGCCTGCCAGGCTCCTCTGTCCATGCATTTCTCCAGGCAAGAATACTAGAGTGGGTTGCCATCCCTCCTTCAGGGGATCTTCCCAGCCGAGGGACTGAACCCAGGTCTCCTGCATTGCAGGTGGATTCTTTATTGTCTGAGCCACCAAGGAAACCCTTTTCGGAGTAGTTCAGACTTTAACTCAGGAGTGCACATTATGTTGACTAATATTTTTAATAAGAAATGGCAGGCAGTTTTTTTTTTTTTTAATTTGGCTGTGACAGGTCTTAATTGCAGCATGCAGGATCTTTCATTGTGGTGCACAGGCTTCTCCCTAGTTGCAGCATGGTCTTAGTTGCCCTATGGCATATGGGACCTTGGTGCCAAGGACCCACATCCCCTGTGTTGGAAGGCAGATTCTTAACCACTGGAGAGCCAGTGAAGTCCCTATGTTGACTGATTTTTATACACTAAGCTAGCGTTGGAATAATTTTGCTTATATTTCGGAAACTCTAGCTAAGTTTTCACACAACTCTAATAATTCTTTTTTCATCCTCACTGAATTCTCCACATCCATGATAGCCAACATTAAGGTTTTTCATTCATTGATTATCATTCATTTGTGCAGCCACCCAGGCCAACACAGTCTTGTGGTTGAGAAAAGCACGGGATCTGGGGCCAGCCAGCCAGGTCCAAGCACTAGCATTTGCTGGCTGTGTGACCTGTGCCTTACTTAAGTCCTTCATCTTTAAATTGGAAATAATAACGGGACTCATCTCTCAAGGTTAATGTGAGGATTAAATGAGTATTTATATAAAGCACTTAAACTATTTTGTCACACAATAAATGATTGGTAAATGTTATTAAAACAATTGCTTGTGCATCTTTTATATGAGAAGCTCTGTACTAGGCATTGTATTAAAATATTGCCCTACCCTTAAATGAAAAAGAAAAATCCATAATTTTATTCACCTCACCATAGAGCATACAGGAAATCTTACACTAACTGTCTTATAGTTTAATTTTTTGTTTCCTTTTGAGTTGTTTTGTGAAAGTCTTGTGCTGTTTTGACACCATGTTTGCCATCTGGGTTTCATGGAGCCCTGACTTTAAGGCATTTGGGAGTAATATTTCTCCAGTTCAACCAGAGGAGCTACATTTTTTTCCTATTGGGATTCTGAAGATTTCACTGATGAAGAAATGACTGCTGATTTTACCCCACCCCCAAAAAAAGTCTTAAAATTTCTACAGCATAGCATGAACCAATTTCATGTCTGAAATTTTAGTTAGAACATCTCACTGGAAGTACAGCAGATGTCTACTTGGAATATATTCAGCGAAACTTACCTGAAGGAGTTGCCATGGAAGTTACAAAGGTATGGCTTGAATTTCTACCTCAGTTGCAGGGAGATCTATTATATCATTGTGTTGATACATTGCCTCCTGATTCCAGCCACCCCAGTGGAGGGGAGGACCTGGAGACAGACTTGCCCCAGTGGTTGGGCTTTCTGCGTCCCCCCTCCCCAGCCCCCAGAGCAGTGGGGTCAGCTCAACAGAATGCAGCCCACATCCTCCCAGAGCAACTTCTGATGCCTTCCTTCCTCTTAGCAGTTGTCTCAACACAGGTTCCACATTGATTGGTGGTCCCTGGAGATCACTGAGGAACAGCAGATTTTATATGTGAGAGTTTATCTGCCATTGAGTTTCCTTCTCTTTGTTTGAAAGTCCTGCAGCAAGATGAGGGGGTAAAAGAAAAAGGTCAGAGGCCTTGAGGGAAGAGAATGCATACATTCAGTTTGTGGCTAAAGAGTTCAGTTAAGTCCATTATACTATAATTTTGTTTTTCTCTCTAGACAAGATTAGAACAGTTACCAGAACACATCAAGAAGCCAGTCTGGGAAACAACACCAGAGGAAAAAGGAGACAGCAAGTCATAAAGTCCCGCAGTGACCACTTGTGCCAGGATGTGGAGTGAACCTGTCAAGTGGAGGGACCCTCCAGTGAGGACTATTTCAAGTCTACCCGACTGCTCTCCTGAGGCCACAAGGCCTGATCAGTGGGACGCAGGGATCAGAACTTTACTATACCCTGGACTGTTTTACAAGAACCACTTTATCTGTTCTTTTATAAGACTCATATATATTTCAGTTCTGATTTTTAAAAATATGAGCAAACCATTTGGTCTACTCTGTGCCGAAACAGTCAAATTTACATTCTGTTATTCCACTATTGTTTAGTTATTAGTTTGTACTGACTGTGATTTCTGTCTTTTCATTCATCTGAAAATGAGTGTTCCGCATACTCATCACACACATTTTTTTCTTTTGAGGGACCTAGAAGGAACCTTTGGTTAATTAAACACTGAACAGTTCGAGTTTTTGATACCTACCTTATTAGTGTAGGCTGGCATATGAGAGTTTGGGATGGTGAGCTCCAAATTTTGCCCCGTGTAAGCATTACATTCTTAAAAATGGATGTACTTTGCAGCAGATCAAGCATGTTTGTGACTTGCACTGAACCCCTCTGGGTCTGCCTAGAAGGGTCACTGTAATGGAATTTGAGCTCTCGAGAAATCACTGACTATTGGTTCATTCATCCTGTAATTCGTTTATTCAATAAGCTTTTCTTTTGTTAGTTTTGCACCCAGTACTGTAGTAAATACCAAAAATTGAATAGCAATAATGGCCTTCAAAAATTGTGCAAGGCACAAATAAATACTTTTCCTTATTAAGTTCCATGCTGATAAGACCTCTTTCTTTTGGTGAATAGCACTCTTTTTGTTTGGAGATGTCTACTTTTCCATGAAATTAGATAGTAGTAAAAAGCTCTGAAAGAGGCAGGATGACAATGGGCTGAGGCTGTTGGTGTATCAACCCCAAGGGACTGATTCATTTCCTTTTTACAGAAGAATCGGGTGCTTGTCTTGTGGTTTCCTTCTCATCTTTGGGGTAGTTATGACTTCTCAGTTTTCCCCCCCTTAAACTGGAGTCCCTGTTCTCTTTTCCTGACCTGCTATCAGGTATGAGTGTTCTGAATGCACTCTGCTTATGTATCAGACTTATGTTACTGTCATTAACTTGAAAAGAATTACAGCCTTATCCACCAAGACCTCATTCTGTTTTCAGCTCAGTTGTGGACTGTCATTCACAAATGTATAAAGCATGACTAGCCCAGGTATAAACCCCAGGATTAAGAGCTAATCAATTAAACAGAAGCAATATAATAGTAAATATACATAACAGAGCAGCCATTGTGGCTCATTTTCACTATAAAAAGATTCTTTAAAAATAAATACAGGCCCACATCTAACCATTTTTTTGTGCTTTTATTACAGATGGTATCAGTCACATAATTATAATAGGATGACTTGTGCACACTCACCTCTGGTGGCTCTCCTTAAAAGGTATACTTCCACTTCCAACTGTTTTCAGACTAAAGTAGCCTGTAAACCAGATTACTTAGCTCTTCACATTATATATTAAAATCTCACTTTAAGATAAATACAGAGATAAACTACACAACTAAAATTAGTGGTATTTCCTTGACATAAGTAATTGGCATATTTGAAGCCTACTTGATATAAACTAGGTAACTTCTTTATCCTCAGACTGAGAAAGTTTTGTTTGTTCTTTTAAATTGGGTCTCCTGAGTAAAATGCTCATTCTGAAAATTAGAATTAATGCCCAAGTCTTACTATCTGTTCGAGTGGTGATGAGAGGTAGTGAGAGGAGTAGACCTGATGTCAGGATGAACCAGAAGGCAGGTATGAGTTAAGGTGGTCTTATTGAAGTGAAGCCCTGAATTCATTGTTGCTTTCTCTGATCTGAAGTATAGGTTCTTTTTATATTATATAAAATAGTGTTCAGGTCTATCTTAAACTATTGTAGATAGTAGATAGATAGACTCTACAGGTTAAACTTGTTCAGCATCTAGTAGTTTTGATTTCAAAGAGAATTACTTAATATGTCCTTGGGCCACTTAGCTATGCCACAGTAAACACATAAAGCAATGATTTTAAGTCAGTCTATTTTCTTAACATTTCTGTTTGTCAGCTACCATTCCTTGTTCCTTAAACTGTATCATTAAATTAACTTACCATAACATTTATGAGTAGCCAAGTAAAGAAATGCTGGGCTGGAAGAAGCACAAGCTGGAATCAAGATTGCCGGGAGAAATATCAATAACCTCAGATATGCAGATGACACCACCCTTATGGCAGAAAGTAAAGAGGAACTAAAAAGCCTCTTGATGAAAGTGAAAGAGGAGAGTGGAAAAGTTGGCTTAAAGCTCAACATTCAGAAAACTAAGATCATGGTATCTGGTCCCATCACTTCATGGGAAATAGATGTGGAAGCAGCGTGAGACTTTATTTCTTTGGGCTCCAAAATCACTGCAGATGGTGATTGCAGCCATGACATTAAAAGATGCTTACTCCTTGGAAGGAAAGCTATGACCAACCTAGATAGCATATTAAAAAGCAGAGACATTACTTTGCCAGCAAAGGTCCGTCTAGTCAAGGCTATGGTTTTTCCAGCGGTCATGTATAGATGTGAGAGTTGGACTGTGAAGAAAGCTGCACGCTGAAGAATTGATGCTTTTGAACTGTGGTGTTGGAGAAGACTCTTGAGAGAGTCCCTTGGATTGCAAGGAGATCCAACCAGTCCATTCTAAAGGAGATCAGTCCTGGGTGTTCATTGGAAGCACTGATGCTGAAGCTGAAACTCCAGTACTCTGGCCACCTCATGCGAAGAGTTGACTCGTTGGAAAAGACCCTGATGCTGGGAGGGATTGGGGGCAGGAGGAGAAGGGATGAGATGGCTGGATGGCATCACCAACTTGATGGACATGAGTTTGGGTAAACTCCAGGAGTTGGTGATGGACAAGAAGGCCTGGCGTGCTGCGATTCATGGGGTCACAAAGAGTTGGACGCGACTCAACTGAAATGAAGTAAAGAAAACATGGACTCTGGAGCCTAAAAGGCCTGAGGCAGATAAGAGTTGAAACCCACCAGCTGTTATAAAGTTAGGCAAGACATTTAACCCTGTCAGAGTCTCAATTTACTCAGAAAAACATAGGAAATCTACTTAGGAAGGTTGGAGCATTAAATCAGATAACTTACAAAGCCCCTCACACAGTACCACAGTACCAGGCAGATAATAAGATTCAATAAGTATCAGATGTGTAAATGAGAAATACTGCCTGCCATATCAGTAAATAAAGAATGTCACAGCCATCAAGCCATCACATTACAGCCGCCCTGACTGTGCACGCTGAGGAGACACAGGATGAGAAGCACAGGATACTGACTCCAGATAGCAAAGAAAGGATTTCAGTGAGCCCAGACTCTTGCATCTTCCCATACTTAGAAAAATGCTAAATTCGTTAACTCTAAATACCTGGTTTTTGTTTTACAGTAATGTTCTGAATACCTAGTCTTTGTTGCAAAAACCCCTATATATCCTGGCCCTCCCCTCTTGCCTCTGTGGAGCAGCCTCTCAGAGTTATCTGAGATGCTGTGTCCTGAGCCTAAGTCCTCAGTTTTGTTCAGCAAATAAAACATAATTCTCACTTGTAGATTGTGCGTTTTTTTCAGTTGACAGTTATTACCAGATGGCAGAACAAACAATGTACTCCAGATGCTCATGTGCTGTACGTTTAAAAACCAGCAGAAATGGACTTCAGAATATCTCCAAGGTGAGGATACCTTACAGTGGTTGCAAAGTTTAATTTAGATGAGAAAACATGTAGTATGCTCATTATAATAACCCCCATACATTCTACCAAGCATTTATAGATACCATCTTTTTTACAGATACTATCTTTGTAATCTTTGTAACAACTCAATAAAGTAGTTACTCTTATTATCCCCATTTTATGGAAGAGAAAATCAAGTTTGGCTTGCCCACTCAATTGCCCTTTCAGTTTACAGATAAAACAGACGAAAAAGGTGAAACTGATGAGTTCCAGTTAGTAACGACAGAGACAGCCGCCTTAGAACCTAATTTTTAAAGGCTAGGGTGGGACTTCCCTGGTGGTCCAGTGGTTGAGAATCCACCTGCCAATGCAGGAGACATGAGTTCGTTCCCTGGTCCAGGAAGATTCCACACACCACAGAACAGTTAAGCCCCACACACCACAGCTGCTAAGCACACATGCGTTAGAGTCCATGCTCCAGGGCACTGAGAATCCCGCACGCAGTGAGCAAGACTCAGTGCAGCCAGAAATACTTTTTTTGTTAAAGATGTTTAAAAAATAAAGTGGAAATATGTACTGGAATGCCCACATGTTAAAGGCAGACTATTCAAACCTAAAATCTAGATTTATGTCCCCTTGCACATTAGCAAAGGATGCTACTCATTTCCCCTAAGGGTTAGAAATAAAGAGATGGGGGGAATAAGGAATAAAAGATGTAAATGTGCATGAATAAAGGCCAGAAGCATAACCCACAGCTGGATCCCTGTGGTCTCAAGGCTGACATTGGTCCTGACTGTCTACAGTGGCCACAGGAGAGTGTAAGCGCCAGTCGGGGAGCCTCGTGGGTCACAGGAAGCCTGGTGCAGTGACAGCTGTGGGGCTGCAGGCCAGGCCTGTCTCGGGCTCTGTAGACTGGTTTGTTGCTCACATGCATTTCCATACCCCAGGAGCCAGGCTTAGGGCTAAGTGCCTGGGATCCCCAGAGTTCCCTTTCCAAATCCCTGCTCAATTCCTAACCCTGCCCTCCTTAAAGCCTTACCGTTGTTACTCACTGCGAGCTATCATTGTCTGTGGAGTCCTAAGCCTCTTTAAAACGATATATTTATATCCCAACAGCTCAGCGGTAGATAAGGGCAGGTCATGGGCAACTGACCCACATGAAAAGCCCATTGAATTTTAGATTCCTCAGCCAGAGGCTAAATGAAGTTCTGTTTCATTCATATGGTCTCTTGAACACAGTTATCATCCTTTACTCCTCAACATTGCCTGCTGCTGCTGCTGCTAAGTCACTTCAGTCGTGTCCGACTCTGTGCGACCCCATAGACGGCAGCCCACCAGGCTCCCCTGTCCCTGGGATTCCCCAGGCAAGAACACGAGTGGGTTGCCATTTCCTTCTCCAATGCGTGAAAGTGAAAAGTGAAACTGAAATTGCTCAGGCCAAATACTGACAAATGTGAAGAGGTAGATAGGGGTGACACCATCTTCACACAGCCACAGTGACAGCATATGTTGTCTTCAGGTGTTCTGAGATGAGGACAGGGTTGAAAATAACTGGAGGCCTCTCCCAGTGCCAAAATCACCTTGTCTCTTTGCATCAACATAAATCTGCTAACCCAGACACTCCAAGGAATCAAAGGCAGTTGTCTTGTAAAAGTATGAAGTAATATCTCACATGAATTCAACTCTGACCATGTGCCAAGCACTTTGCTCAGTTATTCCAACAAGTCTTGTTTGTGCCAAGAATTCCTTGTTCATGCCAAACACTGTTTCTAGGGGGAAAAAATAATAATATCATTTCATAGATATGCAGTTAAGCACTAGGCAGCAACTAAAGTAGGATAACGACAAAATTACTTGAGTGGTTACTGGGATGAAAACCACTAATAGTGGCTCAGACCGTAAAAAATCTGCCTGCAACGCAGGAGACCTGGGTTCCATCCCTGGGTTGGGAAGATCCCTCACTCCAGTATTCTTGCCTGGTGAATCCATGGACAGAGGAGACTGGCAGGCTACAGTCCATAGGGTCGCGGAGAGGCAGACACGACTGAGCGACTGATACTTTCACTGTTACTTGAGATGAGATTGGGAAAGTTCTCTCTGAGGAGAGGAGACCATCAGGAAGGAGGCAGCTGAATGAGAGTCTGCAGAAGGGCAGTCCACGCAGCAGGACCAGTCAATGCTAAGGGCCAGTGAGTGTGGCGTGTCTGAGGACAAGGGCAGAGCAACATGAAGATGAAGTGGGTGGGACCAGATCATGGCCATGGGAAGGAGTGTGGCTTTTATCCTGAGTGTCAGTGGGAAGCCGTGGGAGAGTTTGAAGCAGGACAGTAATAGGATCTGATTTACCCTTTAGAATACACTCCTCTGGCTACTTAGTATGGACTGAAAGGAAGGGGTGATGGGAAGGGTGGGGCAGAACCTGCTGCAGTGGACCAGTGAGAGGGCGTAGCCTGGACAGAGCTGCAGGGATGGAGGGGGTGGGAAATCGTTATATTAAGAATAAGTTTGGAGGTGGAGCTGACAGAAGGACCTCCTAGTTGGCTGAAAGGAGATGTAAGAGAAAGAGAGGACTCCAGGATGACTCCTTGATTTTAGCCTAAGCAACTGGATAAATGGTGATTCCATGACTGAGGTGGAGAAGGGTTGAGCAGGGATTTAGGAAGGCTATCAGTATGTTGGCTTTGGCCTTGGTAAGTCTGCAGTCTGAGTGGAAATTTTCGGTAGGTAGCTGGGGTCCTGAATCTGGAAGCTACAAATGGTGTGTGATGTCCAGGGTGAATGAGCTCATCTGGGGAGCACATATGAATGCTGAGGACAAGCCTGGGAAGCCCAAGCAGAGAGATTTGTTTAAAAGGAGGAGGTGCTGGCAAAGGAGATGAGCAATCAGTGAGGCTGAAGTGGAACCAGGCTCCACGTGAGTCCTTGAACCCTAAAGTGTTTGAAGAAAGAACCTGGGAGGCGGCGCTGAATCTGCAAGAAAAATTGGTCATCATAAAGCCTTCTCCATGGAGTGACGAGGATGAGCATCCAGTTGGAGTAAGTTGAGGAGAGAGTAAGAAATGAAGAGGAGGGACTTCCCTGGTGGTCCAGTGGCTAGGTCTCTGAGCTCCCAGTGCAGGGGGCCCAGGTTCAATCCCTGGTCAGGGAACCAGATTTCACATGCTGCAGCTAAAGAGCCCATGTGCTGCAACTAAGACCAGTGCAGCCAAAATTATAAAAGAAGGGGATGTGAAACAGGTTCAGTTATCTGTTGCTACCTTCAAAAATGCCTAACACATCACAGCTCCATGACAGTTCGGTCAGTGCTCTGTGGGGACACGGTCTGCCCTATGTGGTATCAGCTGGGGCGGCTGGAAGGCCAGGGCTGGAAGCATCAGCAGGTTCACTGGCCCCCTTCACCCACACGTCCGATGGCTGATGCTGGCTGTCACCCGGAAGCCCTGGGCCTCCCCGAAACATGATGGCTGCGTTCCGAGGGCAAGTCCTGGGGGAGAGCCAGGCATGGACCCTACTGCCTTTCATGACCCAACCTTAGGCGTCACATAGCCCATTCTCTTCCTTGAGTACTGCAAAGTCCTATCCAGGTTGAAGAGAGGGAGAAATCGGCCCTTCCCCGGGATGCAAAGAACACATGAGACCAGACCCACTGCAGTGCCATTTTCAGAAAATAACATCTTCCATCAGGGGTTTTGTTGTAAGAGGGGGCCAAGGTGAGGACAGCGGCCGGAGGGGAGCAGTAACTGGCAGGACTATTGGATCTAGTGGGCACCGTGTCTAGGGCCCACAATATTTTTGATTTAAATGTTTTCATTTCTTTCAAAAATAATATAATGCAGTCTGGACTGGAGCTGTATTATATTCCTCTTTTTACCAACGAAAAATAAAATAGCACTTTCATGTTTTAAATTTCTATTTATGGCTGTGTTGGGTCTTCGTTGCTCCACGTAGGCATTTTCTAGTTGTGGCGAGCAGGGCCTGCTCTCCATTTGTGGTGGCTTCTCTTGTTGAAGAGCACAGGCTGCAGGGCACATGGTCTCAGGAGTTGTGGTGCCCAGGCTTAGTTGCTCTGTGACATGTGGGATATTAGTTCCTGAACCAGGAATCAAACCCACGTCTTCTGCATTGGCAGGCAGACTCCCAACCACTGGACCACTGGGGAAGTCCCAAAATAGCACTTTTAATATATCATTATTTACTATTTAATTATCAATCTTTATCTTATAACCCATGAAGGCAAAAGTAGGCCCCAGAAAGTCACAGGTGGCCTCTGACTGTGGGGTCAAGGAGGAATTTTTGTCTTATTTTGTTTTAATAGGGGTAATGTTGAGGCACGTCTGCAGATGGGAATGATCTGTTAGCGCAGGACACGTGGAGGGTGCAGAAGAGAAAGGGATGGCTGTGGACGTGGAGTGCTGGGTTGGGCAAAGGGAGGTGACAGCTAGAAACAAGTGGAGGAGCTGACAGGTGGAGAAGTGGGACAGGGACTGTGTCCATCGAACCAGGAAGAGAGGCCGGGTGTGTGAGCACAGGTGCCGAGAGGCGTGTCGGATGCATCTTCTCCGTGAAGTGAAGGATGTGACAAGGTCATCAGCTGAATGTGTGAGCCAGAGGAAGTTTCAAGGGTTGGAAGGATGGTGGAACAGTCATCTCTGGGAGAGAGAAGGGACTTCCCTGGTAGTCCGATGGTTAAGACTCCAAGCTTCCCCTGGGTCATGGGTGAAGACTCAAGGGTCTGGCCCGCAAAGGAGCTTCAGGTATCGTGCTGGACTGCGGTCTCCAGCCTTCTTGGCACCAGGGACTGTTTTCATAGGAGGCAATTCTTCCACAGACTGGGAATAGGGGATGGTCTGGGGATGATTCAAGCGCATTACATTTATTGTGCACTTTATTTCTAATTTTACTGCATCAGCTCCACCTCAGATCATTGGGCATTAGATCCCGGAGGTTGGGGACCCCTGGTGCTGGGGACCGACAACGGGGGAGGGGGGGGGTGGACAGAGCTGCTCACCCAGAGCCCTTCACATTGTAGATCCTGCTGCTTCTCACTAGACCAAGTGGAGGGCCAGCCCCAGCTCACCAGCTGTTCTGTTTTATGGGCTAGGAGGTGTACGTGCATCTTCCCTGGATATCAGAGTCTCCTGTGTCTCCAAGGGCCTCCCTGGAGCTGCATGGTCCCTACCGAAAGTGACAGGGCCCATGTGTACGATGGGAGGGTCTCAGCCTGCCTTCCCAATTCCCCCTCCGTCTGCCTACCTCTGTTTCCGCCCCTTCTCCCTTATCAGAATCTACTGGGCAGCTTACTTGAGTGGTTGATCATACTGAAGGGAGGGGTGAGGCTGGGGGAGCTTAGCCGACTGGAGGTCAGACCTTCCAGGGGAATCTTCTAATCTTAAGGCACTTAGCTGGTCTGGTCCCGCCCCCTCGCTGCCAGCCCCCCCCCCCCCACCCCTTCCACTGCCCGTCCCGTTCGGTTGGTCAGAAGATGATGAAGAGGCTGGCAGAGCAGAAGAGAGGTAGGAAGAGGGCCCTCACCAAAGGAATCCATCGGCCGCGTCTCAGCAGGAGGCAGAGACCCTGCTCCCTGCCATCCTGGGGCCAGGATGGGGCAGCAGTTCAGCTGGGAGGAGGCGGAGGAGAACGGCGCGGTGGACGTGGCGGAGCTGCAGGAGTGGTACAAGAAGTTCCTGGAGGAGTGTCCCAGCGGCACGCTCTTCATGCATGAGTTTAAGCGCTTCTTCAAGGTCACGGACAACGAGGAGGCCACCCAATACGTGGAGGGCATGTTCCGAGCCTTCGACAAGAATGGGGTAAGGTGCCCCGAGGGGGACGATCCTTGACTCATCCTTGAGGATGATCAGGGCTCATCCTTGACTAAAGGAGCACCCTCGGTGGGAGCTCCGTTCGCCAGTCCTCCTGCTCGGCCTCAGCTCTTCTTTTCTCTCCATCCTCTCTCACCTTTTCTGTCTCACTCTTCCTCCAAACTCTTCTCCCTCTCCCATCATTCTTCCTTCCCATCTTTTCTTTCCATTTCTCCGCTTTCATCTGACTTTTCCTCTTCCTGAGAGCTGAAGCGAGGCTCTGCAGAAAGACCCAGGGTCCTCTCTACCTGTATTTATGGACAGGACGTGGTTTTCCACATCCATCAGGGCTCCCCTTGCTCTAAAGATAAGGGGCTTAATGGGCGGAGCTAACTTGGCACAGCCCATGAGTGCCCCCTTGCTGGGGGTCCTTCTAATTGAGACAGATCAGCTCTTCCCGCCCAGAACGCTGGAGGAGGCTCCTTCCTGGACTTTGAGGATGGAGGATTATTGCAGAAGTCTCTTTCTGCTCTTCAAGCCATGGAAGATTCCATGAAATCATCCATCCACAGAGTTTCTGCAAGTCCATGGTTGGCACCAGGAGATAAGAAGATAATATATTTTATAAATGTACACCTGGGAATTGAATTTAAACATAGAAAAAAGTAAAAGTGAAAGTCGCTCAGTCGTGTCCAACTCTTTGTGGCCCCATGGACTGTAGCCCACTAGGCTCTTCTGTCCATGGAATTCTCGAAGCAAGACTACTGGAGTGGGTTACCGTTCCCTTTTCCAGCGGATCTTCCCGACCCAGGGATCCAGCCCAGGTCTCCCGCTTTACAGGCAGATTCTTTACTATGCGAGCTACCAGGAAGGCCCTTAAACATTGAAACCCCGTCATTATTTAAGGCCACCCAGTCCAGTGCCTCCACAGTCTTTTAAACCATTAAGTTTGCCTCAAACCCCTGTTTGACTCCTTCAGATTGAGGGGCCAGTGAGCTGGACCTAGATAATTAATCTGAAAAAAGCAGTGAATACCCCACTTCTGTGTAGGAGGAGAGCTTCACTTTTCAGAGTGAATCACTGGGAACGCTTCTTAGGTCCCACCATGCCCCAGGAGAAGGGAATGGCTACCCACTCCAGTATTCTTGCCTGGAGAACTCCATGGACAGAGGAGCCTGGCGGGCTGCAGTCCACGGGGTCGCAAAGAGTCAGACACGACTGAGCGACTAACGCTTTTCCTCTTTCTGCCCCTGGTACTGTCAGTGCACATCTCCTCTGCGCCTGTAGGGGGCGGTAGGGCGGGGTCAGCATCATCGCGGCAACAAAAACCTTGGAGGTGAACACTCTCAAGATCTCAAGTGAGTTTCAGCCTTCCCAAAGCTCCTTCCACCGACGTCTCTGAGTCAGCAGCAGCCCTGGAAGGGAGCAGGCCGAGGTTGTTACTCCAAATTCAGTGAATTGATTTGCCCAAGATCTTAAACTCAGGGGTCCTGCATCCCAGGCAAGCGCTCCTGCCTAGAAGGCAGTCTGTTGCGCTGTTTAAGAGAGGAAATTATTTTTTTGAAGTGTTGAACATCAGAAGAAAAGTAAACAAGTATATCAGGTAGTATGTGGCAAGGTTCACACCCATGAATTTATCAATTTAACTTTACTGAAAAATTATAAGGGCAGTGCAAGTAATTCCCATTTACAATTTATCAAAATTCCCCAATTGTTTACATTTGACTCATTTGCTTTACTATTCTCTCTGTGTGATGTACTATATATATACATGTATACATACATGTACACAATATATGTGTATATTATGCATATAAATATATATATTTTTAGAGAAAATTATATAGACATCACACCCTTTTACCCCAAGTATTCTAATATGTATTTTCTAAAACCAAGGGCATTCTCTTAACCTAATAAATGATCAAACTCAGGAAATTCAACATTAATAAGTTCTGTTATCTAATTGACAATCCATATTCATGTTTGGTTTACTGTCCTGATGACAGCTATTACAACCTTTTTTTTTTTTTAAAGTTTGATCACACACTGCATTTAATGTCCTATCTCCCCCTTAGCCTTTTTTTAAAAATTGGAGTATAATTGCTTTACAATGTTACGTTAGTTTCTGCTGTACAATGAAGTGAATCAGCCATATTTATACGTATATCCCCTCCCTCTTGACCCTCTCTTGCACTCCACCCGCATCCCACCCCACTAGGTCATCACAGAGCACCAAGCTGAGCCTCCTATGCTTTATAGCGGTTCCTGCTAGCTATCTCTTTTACATATGGGATTGTATACATGTCAATCCTAATCTCCCAATTTGTCCATCCCTTCCCTCGGCCCCCGGACCTGATGCCCTTTGGATCCTTTAGTCTCAGCTTTTCTTTATCTTATTTGACTCTGACATTTTCAAAGACGGCAAGTCAGTGATCTGGGTTTACCCTGTGTTGCCTTGTGATGAGATACAGGTTACACTTCTGGAAGAAATTAATGCCCCAGAAGAGATGCTGTGTGCTTCTGAGCATGTGACATCAGAGGGCACATGATGTTGGTTTGTCCCTTCGATCATTTAGCTATGTGGTGTCTGCCGGATTTCACTGTAAAGTGACTATTTCTTCTTTGTAATTAATAAGCATCTTATAGGGAGGTATTCATACTTCGAGACTAAGTAAGCTTCCTATTACTCGTCAAATGATCAGCCCCCAGGTTTGGCATCCGTTGATCATTTTCTATCTCCACTGTCCCTTCTCTATTTATTAGCTGGCCTCCTGCTGTAAGGAAGAGCTCTCCTAGCAGGTGTTTTCAGCTCCTCTGTCAGAAGCTAAGCCTTCTTCCTTTTCTTTTCCCACTTAGTGTTTGTCTCCAAACTCCTGCCCGACTCCACTTCCCACCTCAGAACAACCTTTATAGTCAGCAAGTCTCATTTCTGAGCAACTGATCTGAGATTTCTGGGGCAGATAAAGTCAAAAGAGCTCTTAGATTTAGCTCACACATCAAGATCTGTGGTGGTGAGAACAGTCTTGTGGTGGCAAGGAGGTAGGGCACCTGGTCTCTGCGCTGTGCTCCCTCCTGCTGGAGGCAGTAACACCATCTCTGGTGCTCCTGTAATGCTCCGGATGGAGGAAAAGGGAGGATGAAGGTCACATGTCCTTCAGGGTCCTTACGTAACGAGTGCTGGGGAGAGGTCAGGGTTGGTTCACAAATGCAGCCAATTCAGGGAGAAACGAGGCAGGTAATCCCACAGAGCAGATCACACGCTTGTCACTTCTGCTCCAGCTCTTGAGTAGACGGGCGATTCCGTCATCTTCAGCCTCCGTGGGTAACTGAAGCTGACGAGAGCGCGTGCGCACTGGGTGAGCGGAGCCCCTGCTGGGAGCGTGCCAGACCTGGTCCTGGGGTTTGCAGTAAACTCACACGTGAGACCGCCTGTCAGGAGAGGGCTGCTCCACACGGAGCAGCATGTGAGGTGAGGGGTCACGGTGGAAACCGCATCATGTTGAGACAGGATGTTATGAGAACAGAAAGTTCTAGACAGAGAATGAGGGGACATCTAGAGATCTGAAGAGTAGAAATTTGCTGGTGATTTGGGGTTTGTTTGTGTGTTTTACTCCCCTTGGTGCTAGCCACCAGGTTCATTTTTTAGACAGTAATTGACCTTGCGTGGAGTAAGAAATTTCTCCCAACCTGATGAACTGGAGAAGGCATGTAGCTTGAAAGACTCTGCCACTTGCTGGGTGGGGATTTCTTGGGCAACTTATTAAACCTCTGAGTCTCAGTTTCCTCATCCATGAAATGGGGATAGCAGACCTGAGGGAGATGATGTATGTAAAACAAATGGCCCACTTTGCATAATTTCCTAACTAAATTCTTATTTAAAAAGAAACCTAAGGGACTTCCCTGGTGATCCAGTGGTTAAGACTCCATGCACCCAATGCAGGGGGGGTGCAGGTTTGATCCCATACGCCCCAGGGCATGGCCAATAAAAAGAAACCTAAGATCTGTTTTTAGAAAGCCTAACAAATAATAATTACTAATGAAAATAGTCTTTTAAAGGACAACCAATTACCACATTGTACGCCTTCAACTTCTACAGTGTTCTTTAAAAGGCTATTGTGCAATTATACCTCAATAAAGCTGGGGGGGAAAAAAAACAGGAAACAAGCCAAATAACTTTCAATGGGCTAACAGAAAGCAAACCAGGGACCATTCATACAATGGCGCACCATTCAGCAATTTAAAAAAAAGGAACTGTTGATGCTGACAGTGAATGAGATGAATCTACAGGGCACTGTGCTGAGTGAAAGAAAACTACACACTATATGATTCTATTTTTATACTCTTTTCAGAGTGAAAATATTATTGATGGAGAACAAAACAGCGGCTGCCAAGTGTTATGGTTGAGAGAAAGATGTGACCTTTGAGAGGTAACACAAGAGAGGTTCTTTGTGTTGAGAGTTACTGGTATCTACATGTGTCTACACATGTGATACAATTTTGTAGAACAAGGAGGTAGGGGCAATTCAGGTGTAGGAGATTAGAAGGTACAAACTATTACATAAATAAGCTACAAGGATATATTGTATAACACAGGGAATATAGCCAATATTTTATAAGAACAGCAAATAGAGTATAATCTTTAAAACTATCTAGGAGCTTCCCTTGTGGCTGGGTGGTAAAGAATCCGCCTATCAATGCAGGAGACTCGGGTTCCATTCCTGGGTTGGGAAGATCCCCTGGGAGAAGGAAATGGCAACCTTCCCCCGTATTCTCCCCTGGGAAATCCCATGGACAGAGGAGCCTGGTGGGCTAGAGTCCATGGAGTCAAAAAAGAGTCCGAGTCTGATACAACTTAACGACTAAACAACAATATTGTATACCTAGAACTTATATGGTACATCAACTACACATCAATTTAAAAATTCATAGAACTTATATACCTACAAAAATAGTGCATTAAAGACTAGTGGGGGAAAAACAGAACAAATAGCAACTGCTAAGAATTTGCCCTACAGGAATTACCAGAAACATAAGAAAAAATACGTATGCACAAGATGTTCATTGTGTAATGTAAAATATCAAAACCATGTCCAACAAGAGGGACTGCCCAGTACTCCTCAAAAAAAGAAAAATGTATTATTTTAAATAATTTTGAAGGCATGGGAAATTTTAAAATAAAAACCCAGTAACTAAAACTATAGCTACAGCCTGACCTCAATTAGGTAAATATTTACACAGTGAGGAGTATGGAGGACCAGAGGAATTATATAAAGGATGCTGATTTAAGCTCTGGAGGTGTTGAGGTAGGCTCATTTTATTTTCTTGGTTTTCCCTTAAGCTTTTGCTATTTCCCTCATGTGGGGCTGTATTCTCCTGTTGTCTATACCTTGCCCACCCAGGCATCCCTTGAACAGGGGTTGAGGCTCCCACTCAGCCTGACCCAGTGGGACAGATGGGCTCTGGGCTAGTGATGCCATTCTGATTACAAAGTCATGGGAATGACGGATGCTCCTGGGGGAGTTGATGATTCCCATTTTTGATTTGGGATTTGAGAGCTGAGATCCCAACCTTGAAACATGTGAGGTCCTGCTTTCTAATCTCCTTTCAAAACTGTGTTAATCTTATAGTCAGACTTAAGTCAATCGTTTCTTTATAAATTTGTAAATAGTTATGAGACTCTGGGCAGAAGTTGCACTGTACTAGGCGTGGAGGAGAAACAGAAGCAATGTAAGCCCCTCTCCTTTCTCCTGGAGGGTAGGCTGTTGCTAAGAGTGAGGCACACATACAGAGCAGTTGAGGACAGAAGAGACAGTAGGTGCTGGGCTTTCCTGGTGGCTCAGTGGTAAAGACGTGGGTTGGATCCCTGGGCCGGAAAGATCCCCTGGAGAAGGAAATGGCAACCCATTCTAGTATTCTTGCCTGGGAAATCCCATGGACAGAGGAGCCTGGTGGGCTACAGTCCATCTTGTTGTTGTTCAGTCACTAAGTCAGGTCTGACTCTTGGCAACCCCATGGACTGTAGCCCATCAGGATTCCCTATCCCTCACTGTCTCCCAGAGTTTGCTCAAACTCATGTCCATTGAGTCAACGATGCTATCCAACCATCTTATCCTCTGTCACCCCCTTCTCCTCTTGCTTTCAATCTTTCGGGCATCAGGGTCTTTTCCAGTGAGTCGGCTCTTCACATTAGGTGGCCAAAGTCTTGGAGCTTCAGCTTCAGCATCAGTCCTTCCAATGAATATTCAGGGTTGATTTCCTTTAGGATTGACTGTTTTAACTACTAAAACAACAGCTGGGAGTGTCGGAAGAGGGAGAGGGCGGTCACTGTGGCTGAAGTGGTGTGAGACGGAAGGCTTCCTGGAGGAGGGGACCATTGAGCTGAGCCTTGAAGGACAGGCGGGACTGGGTGATCATGGAGATTGAGGATGAATCCCGGGGCAGAGAACACCATGAGCACAGATGCAGAGGCACAAGCATGCACCAGGAAGGCCAAGCCCTGAGTTTCAGGCAGGGTGACCTGGAATAGAGTTCCCACCAGTGCTCCCAGGAGATGGGGTGGGGGGCTGAAGGGAGCCTCACAGCTCCAACCCCCAATGCAGGACAACACCATTGACTTCCTGGAGTACGTGGCAGCCCTGAACCTTGTGCTGAGGGGCACCCTGGAGCACAAGCTCAAGTGGACCTTCAAGATCTACGACAAGGACCGCAATGGCTGCATCGACCGCCAGGAGCTGCTGGACATCGTGGAGGTCAGTGTCTGCTGAGGGGTGGGGGCACCTGGGCATGCTGGATGCTGCAGTGGGGCCCCTGGGCCTGGGGGTGGGAAGGGGCATTGGGATCATTCAGTGTGCTTTTCAACTACCAAGAAATTAAGCTGGATATCAATTACAAAAGGAGAATGAGAAAATCCCCATCTGTTTGAAAATTACACTACTTCCTAATACTCCATGAATCAAAAAAACCAGTATCACACATACACAAGATATCACGAACTGAGTAATGATACTAACATAACAAAACTTTGGAATGCAGCTAAAGTTGAGCTTGCAGAAACATCTGTAGCCTTAAAATGTATATACTAGAAAATAAGACTGAAATGAAAATCAACAATCCAAGAAGTCATCTCAACAAATTAAAAAAAAGAAAAGAAAGCAAAAGAAAAGAATTAATAAAGAATGGAAATTAACAAAACAGAACACAAACGCACAAGGAAAGTCAATGAAAGCAAAAGTAGGTTCTCTGGAAAGATCAACAAAGCTGATTGACTAGTAGCAAGAATGAGCAAGGGGAAAAACTGCTCTGGCTCAGACTCTGCACGAAACCCTCATTAGCCTCTTACTCTCCAGAACTTCACTCTAAGGAGGGAGATGTTGGCCCATTTTACAGAAAAGGAAATTGGCCTGTGGAGGTCGTGTGGTTCGCTCAAGTTCATCCACCAGGAGATGCTGGGCTGCCTGTAGTGGTGCCTGCTTTCTGCCACGTGCTTGCTGGGCAGTGAGGTGTGGGGACCCCCAGTGCACACCTCTGTCCTAGGAGAGCCCTAGCCAAGGACTGAGGTTACTCCTCACGTCGGTCTGTCTCTGCCCCTTTTCACTTCTGAACATTGCCTCATTGCTGAAACAGGGTGAGGGAGACACCTGTGCTTTATCCCTGCCGCCTAAACACCTGTGTCTCGCATCATCCTATCTCACACACATACACTTCACACACACCCACAGACCTACTGAAGTCTCCATGTCTTCTGCTGTAAAGTGGAGGTTAGGCCATCACTGTGCCTTCGTTAGAGGTTTTGGGTGTCAGCTCTGATGCTCACAGTGGAAACACCAATGGTGTGGGAATGGGGCAGTGGGTAAAGCCAGGAACTCCTCAGTGGGAATTAGGCCGTGAAACCCTGAGGAAACAGCCTTAGCACAGGTCACTTTTAGTCTGGACCTGGCTCCCGTGATCCTCAGATGTACAGACTGAGGGGCAGTGCTGAGGACGAGGTGCCGAGGGACGTGGGTCATGTGGGGGGGTCCAGAGCATGCAGGGTCTCTGGGATGTCACTGGCTTCCCTCCCACAGTCCATCTACAAGCTGAAGAAAGCCTGCAGTGTGGAGATGGAGGCCGAGCAGCAAGGCAAGCTGCTCACGCCCGAGGAGGTCGTGGACAGGATCTTCCTTCTGGTGGATGAAAATGGAGATGGTAACTGGAGTAGAGATGATGGTGGGGCAGGGGCGGGGGGCTCCCCATCCTCAGTCACCCCACTTTCTCCACGTCACTTTAGACTAGACAGTTCCCGGCAGTGAGATGGGTGTGGAGAAGAGAACATAAAATAACAAGGCTGTCACTAGATGTGAGGCTTGTGCGTGCGTGCTAAGTCGCTTCAGTCATGTCCAACTCTTTGCGACCCTATGAACTGTAGCCTGCCAGGCTCCTCTGTCCATGGGGATTCTCCAGGCAAGAATACTGGAGTGACTTGCCATGCCCTCCTCCAGGGGATATTCACGACCCAGGGATCGAACCAGCATCTCCTGTGTCTCCTGCATTGCAGGTGGATTATTTACCGCTGAGCCACAGGGGAAGCCTCATGAGGCTTGTAAGCGGGATTAAAAACTCCTACTGGAGTTGCCAGGCAAGTGCCGTGGAAGAAGAGGAGCTTTGGAGTCAGGCAGACCAGGATGCTTCATTTACCCTCTCAGCCTGATCTCAGTTTCCTCACCTGGAAAATGGAAATAAGAATAACTGAAAGGAGTAAATGGGATCACGTACTTGGACTCTCATCGCTGTAGCTCAGTGCCCCAGCCCCAGGCTGTGCAAAGAGGCAGTTGGCTGGGAACACACCCAGAAGAGCCCTCAAAAACATTTTAAGGGTCCCATGTGCAAGAGTAAAACTTGAATGAATTCATTTGCAAAAGAACATTTCAAGGGTCCCACGTGCAAAAGTAAAACTTGAATTCATTTGCAAAGCAAGTCCCTTGAAGAAACCCTTGGAGGTTCCAGGAGACTTCTGGAGGAAAGCCCAAGCTCAGGCCCTGAGACCGCAGGCTCGTCTGTGTACATCCCCACCCCGTTTCTTCATTCCCTGACCTGGCATAACTGTCTCTCCTACTCCTTGCTCAGGCCAGCTATCCCTGAATGAGTTCGTTGAAGGTGCCCGTCGTGACAAGTGGGTGATGAAGATGCTGCAGATGGATCTGAACCCCGGTAGCTGGATCTCTCAGCAGAGGCGGAAAAGTGCCATGTTCTGAGGGCTCCGGGGTCCTGGGAGACCTCCAAGACTCCAGACTCACCAGGTTTCCAGAGCAGTGGGAGGGTCCCTGGTTCAACCTGCTTATGCCCAGTCTTATCCTGGCTTGAACTTCCTGGCATCCCCTTGCAGGGAGTGGAGCTGAGTGGGGAGGGCAGGGGTCATTAGTGTGAAATGGCCAATAGGGCTGTTCCATTGGGAGGATTCATTGGGTACTGAAGGGACTTGGCTTCCTCTCCCCCTTCAGCTGCTTCTGGGAAAGCTATGCCTTGCTAGGTGACTGTGGGGTTCCCACAGATTCCTACCTGGTTCTTAGTTGGAAGCAGGGAGATCTAGGGGTAGGGGTCCCGTAGATGAAATTGGCGATGAGAATGCCCACATTGTGTGAAACTGACTAGTAGAAGCGTGGGGCTGGCAGGTGCTGTTGACTCTGAAGGAAAGGTAGGAACTGGGGAGAAGGGATGGATAACAATTACATCCCCCAGGATCCCGAGGACTGTTCTTCCTGCCCTTGGAGGGGGTAGATTGTACTTAAAGGGGCTGTTTCGGTTCTGCCCTGGTGCTGCTCCGCCAGCCCCTTCCAATCCTCCCTACCCATCATCCCTCACACTCAGCTCTCCAACCCCGACCCCCAGAATGGACCCTCCACAATTCACCATCACAAGTCCACAAGCCAAGTATATCTCCTTAAAGGATGGAGGAACCTTTCTTCTATCTCTGGGGAGAACTGGGGCCTGCCAGCCTGGGTTCTAGGACAGGCTTTGCCTCCAACTCCTGTGTGACCCATGGCAGGCATTTCTTTTCCCTGACCTAGGTGTTTTGTCTGCACCATGAGCAGACTGGACTCAACAAGCAGTTTTCAGATTATTACTTTTTTAGATATGGGATTCTTTTTGTTTTACAAACTCTATGTGCAACCTCCATACAGAAACTAGATTAAAAGGCAGTCACTCTGGCAATCCATGGGTTAGGACTCTGCACTTTCACTGCTGAGGGCTTGGATTCAATCCCTGGTCAGGAACTAAGATCCTATAAGCCATGCAGTGCAGCCAAAAAATAAAGAAAAAAAAAGGCAGTCACTCTGGTTGCAGGGGGCTGTACTGAGGAACTCAAAAAAGAAATCCATGCTAAAAGATATGTTTTTGTGTTGAAGTATGAAGAATAAAACTAATTTGTAGATCCTGTGATTTCATGGGCATGATATCCATATAAAGTTAACTGTAAAAATAAATGTAAGGTTAAAAAAATAGTCAATTAAAAAGTAATAGTAATCCAGCTGGGACACAGATATGCTCCAAATCATGAAGATGGTATGTGAATGAGGTTGGGGAAGTGTACCAATTCTATCCAGATACCCTCCCAGCTCTGACCTCCAGCATTTCCCAAGAGGCAGCCACCAAGAGAAGCAGCAGAAATGTCAACTCCCTTTCACCCCTGGCATTGAGTTCCACTTTCCCTCAATGTCTGTGCCCCGGCCCCGGCTGACTTCCAGTCTAGAGTGCTCCGCATGATGGACAGGACAGGTGTGAACAAAATGCCCCCTCTCTTCCATCCCAGGGGGCCCTCTACAGGCTGGGGCTCCACCCCCTACTTTCCCCTTTTTGCTCCCTCCCACCCCCTTGGATTTTCGTTTGCTCCCAGAACCTCCCCTACACCCAGCTGAAGTGAAGACTCAAAGTTCAGAAGGAAAGAGCATCTCTGGAAAAAGTGATCACAACTAGTCCAGCCTGTGTCTCTCCCCAGGGTCTTGGTCAGGTGTTCCTAAAGCTGGAGTGTGCAAAGAATGGGGAGAGGGCGCCCTGTAAGATACTGTCCCACTTCCCAACAGGTGTCAGGTCTCACTGTGGTAAGAGGGATTTAGGCTAGATCAGGGATGGGACACTTGCCATTAACAATTAGTCGCAATCCTGTGGGGTACCATGTGGTACCACATGGCACCGAGGGGCCAGCAGGGGAAGAATGAGGGTGTTGTGCAGTCACTTCTGAATAAATACAGGTTCCCAATGGATTAAGGAGGACTGTCTATAGTGTCATAAGTTCTCTTGGCATATTGTTTGATAAGGATGCTGTGAGTTTCTTGAGAATGCAAACTGTCCTTTTCTTTGCACGTGTAACATCTAGCATTAATATAAGTAGCTGTTCGAGAAACGCTTGTTGAAGGGAGGAATGCATCAACACAGACCACTCTAGTAGGCTCCGGGATGCTGGGGGCAGGGCGGGCATGTGACAGTACAGATGAAGGCTGCAGCCACCAGATCTGCAGGGTCCCACTGGAGTCCCACCTCTGCCTTAGAGCTTCTGTGTCTAAAACAGCATGGAACCAGAGAAGCTCAGTGGAAGAGCTGGTAAAAGCTGGGGGAGGTGCAGGAAGGGGGTAGGGAGGAGCCTGACGGATGGTGAAGGCTGCAAGAAGCAGTCACCACCAGCTGAGTCACACAGAAAGTTCCAGAACGCACCCCCCCCCCCAGCCCCTTTCTGGACTCCTGCCCCTGTGCTGCCACCATGGACCCCTAAGAAGTGAGCTGGGCCTTTAATTTCAGTAGACTCTATCTAGCATTAAAACAACAATGAAACACCAGGCACCACCGTACACACCCTCCCCAGTACAGAAAGAGCAGGCAGTGAGCTCAGCCGTCAGCCTCCGCGGCCTCAGTTTCCCTGCCGCTAGCCCCCTCCTCATCCTGCTCTCCATACTGGAGCCTGCGCACAATGCGGGTAAGGTCCAGGCTTCGGGTCAGCGTGTCCAAGAGCATCTGGTCCTTCTGGACGCCCTCCATGAACTCCTCTAGGGAGAGTTCCCCTGGGGTAGAAAGAAAGGGCATCATGGGCAGGAGGCGTTCACGTCTGCTGACCCGGGCCCAGAGCTGCAGTCTTGTAAGGGGGAGAGAACCAAGGCTGGAGGAAGTGGCTGTGAACAGAGCCGGCCAAGGAGCCAGAGACCAAAGTCTGGCGCAGACATCCCCAAAAGCCAGCTCCGTGGCCAGGGCGGAGGCAGGCGGAGGAGGTGGCCAGCAGCGGCCCCTTTGTGCCTCCCTCTCGCCTCCTGCCCTCTCCCCCTCTGAGCCTGGTGACACCCCCAGTGACCCTCCCCTGGGGAGCCCCAGCGCGGCCTCACCATCCCCATTGACGTCAATCTTGGAGAACACTGTATCCGTGAACTCCTCGGCGGTCATGGTCGAATCGCTGCAGGGGTTAATGGCTCGGATGGCCTGGGAGGGAAGAAGGAGAGGTGAGAGGACCGCTCCTAACTCGTCTCAGCGGTGGATGGGGCAGAGAGAGCTCGGCAAGCTCCCGACGCGACAGTCGGGGAGCGAAGGGAGTAGAAGTCAAGGTGTCCCGGGGCCTCAGACGGAGCTGGGGATGCGCATCTACAGCTCTTGGTGCAGAAGAGGAAACTGAGGCCCAGGGGAACCTGGCCCAGGTCACGTAGCTGGTCAAGGCCCGAACCGCCGCGGGGACCCTAAGTCTCAATCCCGTCCCCTTCCGAGCGCGCGGACAGACCCCTGCCGGCTGAAGACCCAGCCCCGGTTCTCAGCTCGGCCCCGCCCCTGCCCGGCCCTCGGCACCTGGAGTTACCCGGATGATGGTGAGCAGCTCGTCGCGGTCGATGCATCCGTTGCCGTCCACGTCGTAGAGCTTGAAGTACCAGCGCAGCTTCTGTTCCACCTTCCCCTTGAGGACCAGGCTCAGCGCCGCCACGTACTCCATGAAGTCGATGTAGCCGTCCTGGGCGGGGGGGCGTGGCCGCCTGAGACCGTTTGTCTAGGCCCCGCCCCGGCCCCGCCCCCGGAGCCCCCAAGGGTCCAGGAGACGCTGAGCCCCGCCCCCTTGGCGCCCACCTGCACTTGTCTCCTGGACGTCCTTCATAGTCCTTCATAGTCCAACCTACCTACCCCACTGGTTTATCAAATCCGATAAAGCAACCCCCCACTGGAGTGTAAATGGCTTATTGCTATCACTTCACAGGTACTTTGGTTCCAGCCGTCACTGTGATCCTCAAACTTCAGCCCTTTTCCAGTTTGGTGGGTGAGGTTACAAGATGTGTGTAGTTGAGACACAACCCCCTAGGAACAGGTAATTTGAATGAGCTTTAAGGCGCCTAGATAAGGAATAGAGGTAGATTTGGAGGCATCGAGTGCCTTTCTCCTTCCCTTTACTCTTGGAAGCTTACTGAGCACAGACTAGGTGCTGTGATAGACTGAGGATTCAGAACTCAGTAAGATAGAAACCCGTCCTGATGGGAGCGCACCGTTGAGGACACAGGTTGGAATCCTGCCCCACCGTCTCAAATATGTAGATCTGGGAGGAAGGATTCAACATGACCCTTGATCTGTAGTAGTTATAATAACTCCCACCTCCATGGAATTGATGTGAACTTAAATAAATACAGGTATGTAAGGCACTCAACACTGCCTGGCATATAGTAAGCACTCAGTAAATGCCAGCTATTATTACTATTATTATTATTACCAAGGCTTCCCTGGTAGCTCAGACGGTAAAGAGTCTGCCTGCAATGCAGGAGACCCAGATTTGATCCCTGGGTCAGGAAGATCCCCTGGAGAAGGAAATGGCAACCCACTCCAGTATTCTTGCCTAGAAAATCACATGAACCTGATGGGCTGCACCCCACGGGGTCACAAAGAGTCGGACACGACTGAACAACGAACACACACATTATTACTACCATCACTATAGGGAAATCATGGTGCCATCATGACATATGTTCGGGGACAGCACATCTGGACAGGACATTATGGACTCACAGACAGGAGAGCGGCCAGGCAAAGGCAGCAGAAAGGCTTCCTGGGGGAGGCGGTGCCCTCACTGAGTCTTGGAGGGATTGGCCATGGGGGAAGGTGGTACAAGACACTCCTGCAGGATATTTCCCCAGGACTCCCCATGTGTTCAGCAGCTGACTCTCCTCCTGGCTCTGCCAGCCCTACCAATAAGGTCAGGGAAGCAGGAAACACAGGCCTGCCTCTGCCCACCTTCTGCCCAAGCCAAGAGAAGCCGGGAAAGGGAAGCCTGTGTCTTGCAGAGAGGCTGAGTGCTGAAAGGAAAGGGGTACTGGACTCAGAGCCTGTGAACCCGGAGTCCAACCCCTAAGGCTCCACTTACAACCCTCACTCTGGAACCAGGAAGTTACCGAGTGGCAGGTTTGGGGTCCGTATGAAGAACTCTTTAACAGACAGAATTGCCCACAGTGGAAGGGACAGCCTCGTGCAGTAATGAGCTCCCTGTCCCTGAAAGTGTGCAAGCAGAGGCTGGGGTACTGTTATTAGGGACGTGGCAGAGATGGAACAGGAAGGCCTCTAAGAGCTCCCAATCGTGTGCTGGCCTTAGGTGAGGCCTCGACCATTCTGAGCTCCACGATGGAAGTCAAAATCATAGCGAATATTTTCAGGGTGTTTCCTCATGTTTAAGGGCTTTCCTACACATGGCTGTGCCATGGGGCATGCAGGATCTTAGTTCCCCAACCAGGGATCAAATCCATGCCCCTGTAGTGGAAGTGCGGAATCTTAAGCACTGGACCACCAAGGAAGTCCCTCAATCGCTCCTTGACCAACCCTCCTCTCAGGGTCTTTGTCACGGTAGAGCCAGGCCCCCCCTGCAGCCATGTTCAGAGAAGCAAGAGGTTTGCTTTCTTACCACTGTGGAGATTCCCCGCCCCCGGCAAGGGGACGCAGGGTAAGGACCCTTTGCTTTTCATTTTTTATCTTTCTGTATTGTTGGAAACTTTTACAATGAGCTGTCATTTCTTGGTAATTAAAATTTTTAATTTTATAGTTTTTTGTAATAAAAAATGGCCAGAATGGGGCAATGGAGAGGCACGTGTGTTTGTGCCAGAAAGACCTAAACCCTGTCTTGGGAGAGATGTGGCCTTGGACAAGTCAGATAGCCTCAGGGTCTGAGTTCTGAAACAGAAGGACAGTGTGTGCCTTTCAGGATTGTGGTCTGGGTTAGATCGGTAATAAGACTATGACAATACTAACTTGTTTTGTGTGCTTCAGGTGATGTGTGTTTCACTCACTGTACTCATTTAATCTCACAACTACCTCTGGGTATTTCTATCTCGATTTTCAGATGAAAAGTTGAAGGTGAGAGAGGTTAGGCCACATGCTAGTGAATGACAAAGCCTTGCCTAGAAACCGAGTCTCCTTGAGAATTCCCTGGTTGTCCCATGGTTAGGATTCAGCCACTTTCACTGCCGGGAGAGCGTGGGTTCAATCCCTAGTCGGGGAACTAAGATCCCACAAGCCTCGTGGCGCAGCCAAAAAAAAAAAAAATAAATATTAATAAACTGAGTCTCCTAATTGCCACCCAGTGCTCAGATGCAGGGATGGGAGATTTACATTGATTTGTGTGCACCTGTGTGATTCAGGCACAATCAAGCTCAGGCAAAACTCTGAAGTAAGCAAAGCATATGCGGGCTGCCCTGGTCACATTTCCTACTCATGGCCGTACCCCCAAACCCTGCCCACCTGGTGCAGTTCCCTAGGATACAACTCTCTTCTAATTCAAGGGCTGGCAGACGTTTTCTACAAAGGGCCACATAGCACATATTTCAGTTTTGATGATCTGTAAAAGAATGCATGTGGTGTGTTTTAACAAAACTTCATCGACAAAAATAGGCCCAAGGGCTATTGTTGGCACTCCCCAAAACTTCCAGTCTTCTGTGTCAAAGCTTCCTAGTCTTGGGTCCCATCTTGTAGCCAACCTGCCCCACTGCCTTATGCTGGCGGCAGTGGGTGGAAGTAGTGTCCAAAGTGTGATTTATGCCTTCACTGTACAAGACACTTCAAATGTTACAAAGATGCTCTTCAGTTTAGCAAGTATGAATGTAAATTAATATATATTATATATAAGTAGTCCATAAAACTCATAATTCCTCGTATAGTCATTCACTCAAGTAAAAATACTGATTGAGCTCCTACTGTGTTCTAGGCACTGTTCTAGGTGCAAAGGATACAGCAATGAAAAAGAAAGACGAAAATCCCTGCCTTTGTGGAGCTCACATGCCATCAGGGAGATTGACCATAATCAATAACAGCTAAATGTTATTCAACATCATCTAATACAAAGACGAGACATGCTCTAAGGGAAAAGGGAAGGTCGAGGAAATGTCCGAGTGGGGACTAGTCCCAGTGAAATAGGGCTGAAACCAGGACGTCAGGGCAGGTATCAGTGAAAAGGAGACATTTGACCAGAGCCTTGCAGCTGGGGAAGCTGTGAGCTGAGCGGAATTCTGGAGGAAGAGTGCCTGGTGGAACCCAGGCCCTAAGGCAGGGGTGTGAGTAGAATTAGAGGTCGGGTTTGGGACAATACAAGTGACCGACTGCTTGTGACCCCATGGACTGTAGCCTGCCTGGCTCCTCTGTCCATAGAATTCTCCAGGCAGAAATACTGGACTGGGTTGCCATTCCCTTCTCCAGGGGATCTTTCTGACCCATGGATAGAAGCCGGGTCTCCAGCACTGCAAGCGAATTCTACTGTCTGAGTCACCAGTGGTGCTGACTTGGACAGAAATTGAAGAGCTAGCATTTGAGTGACTCGGTTAGCCAAATACAGGGTTGAGGGGTTGCCCCGCCCCAGTGTCATAAGTGTCATCTTAGATCTGAGATCCAAAGGGTTATCTTGATCCAAAGGGTTTCCTTAACAGCCAAGAAGCTGAGCTCCTTCAGTGCATGTGGGTATAATGAGATGAGGCTCAACCATGGACTCTGACACCTTTCAGGAAAGACCCTTTCTTCTGGAGTATTTCAGGGGTCTAGCGTGAGGATGCCATCCCTTCTTGGTCTCTGTACCTTGGGCTCCAGTACTCTGACCCTGCACCCCTTTTAGGAAAGCTCTCAGGCACCACAGTGCTGCCCTTGAGGCTGAGACTCAAAGCCCATAAGCTGCTTTGGCCCCTTGATCCTAAACATTAGTGAGTTTTTAAATAGCCTCTGAGCCTCAGCTTTCCCTGGAAGCCCCACCTACAATGATGTTGGGACCCTCTGGGCAGTGAGGGGAGCCGGAAAAGCTCTGGGCAATGTCTCCCCAGCATGCAGTGGACTCTTGGCAGCTTCCTGTCCTCACCTTGGAGGAGGCAGCAGCCCAGGTGGGGGCCAGCAGGGAGGCAGAGATAGATGTGTGGATTTACGTTCTTCTACCATCACATCTTGACTGAATTGCTCCAAATAAATGGAAGGTTTGCTCTGAAATACCAAGAAACATCTTAACTGATGCTCCTGATGTCCATGACAGTTGACGGTGAATAAGCCGAGGCAGAGCAGGGAAGAGATGGGCTCCAAGGCCACCCAGCTGATGAAAACGAGGGACGGAAACTCACAGTGCCCCCTCTATCTTCTTAGGAAGCCCTCTCCTGGTGCGTCCAGGTGATCCCTTGGGGAAACGTCCGTAATTAGGTCCTCTTAGGATGAACTGAGGTCACCGGGGACTTGGGAGCTGGAGTAGGCTGGAGTACCCTGGTGACCAGGCAACCCTGACTGTCCCCAGTTCTAGGGTCCACAGATCATCATGGGATGGGTGACCCAAACAACGTGGACCTGCCCACCCCAGACCAGCAAGCCTGAAGCTCATCACCCTGCTTTCTGCCCTCCGCCCTTCTGCCTTCTGCATCCTGGGAGCATCTAGGGGCCTCTGCAGAGACACCAGGAGCAGCATCAAGCATTTTTAGTAGGTGCTCGACGACCGTCTTGTTAAGTGTTCACGCTTGTTCTGGGGTAAATTGCGCATGTGGAAGAGGCAGAGGAAACCAATGTCTAGCCTCCGAGTGCACTGACCGGGGTCTCTCTCTTCCCCGGGGACAAGGGTTGATTCATTTCTAAACCTCCAGCGCCTGACACACAGTAGGTGCTCAATGGACGTTGAAAACTGCAATCCCTGACGTAGACATTCAGTCTCCCAGATAAACATTCATTCCTCCAGCCGTCCTCACACCTGCCCCTCCCACCCCCTCACTAGCCCCCGGAGCATCCCTGCAGCACTCCCCACCCAGAGCCCGGCTCACTTTGTTGAAGTCAAAGGTCTCAAACATCTGCTCCACGTACTGGCTGGCCCACGGGCTCAGATTCTTGAGGCCGAAGAACTGGCGGAACTCGTAGAGGGTGAGCTGGCCGGAGGGGCACTCTGTCATGAACTTCTTGTACCATTGGTGGCACTCGGTGCTGCTCAGCTCCTCCACCGACTTACCGTCCATAATGTTCCCCATCGCTCAGGCCCGTGGGAGGCTGATGCCCAAGGGCCGCTGGTTCTTGTCACCGCTGGTCCCCACACCAGTGCGGCTGGGCTTCCTAACACTGGGCCCTCCTCACTCACAAGCCTGAGTTCCCCAGATCTGAGCGCGGAAGGGCCTGGCGAATCCCAAAGTGCAGGGAAATGACTAGAGGAGGTAAGCAGAAGAGAGGAGGCCACGGGGGCTGTTCAAGCCTACACCAGATCCAAGGGCTGCCGGAGAACGCGTGTTAAAAGTCCCCACTAAATCCTTGCAGCCAATGGAGACCCGCTCACTCTGAGAAGAGGAGCGAAAATAGAACAAAGCTTAGGGGACCAGAGGCCCAGGATTACAGTCTTGAGCTGGAGGTGAGAGGATTTTCTTACCCAATTTGCAATCTCCTGATCCCTTCTTATGGGGACAAAGTGGGTGGCCAGCCAACAGCTGTTCTGATCCTGTCACCTCCACTCCCTTCTCCTGGTTTGAATGGGTGCTCAGTGTTTCTGGCTCCTGTCCTCGGACACGGAATTGAGGTACCAATGACAAAGATCTGGTTTCTCTTCCAGAGCTGGGCCAGTTGAGGGCCCTTGGGAGGACTGCTATGTACAGTTACCCAGGCTGTGCACTGCACTTGACTGTCATGACAAAGGGGTTCCAATCACATCACGGATAGTTAACATATGAGAGGGTCTGGGCGATGCAGAGTTTATGGGCTCCCCAGACGAGACCAAAGAAGTCAGAGGGAAACCCCTTTTACATTAAGCTGCACAAATACACATAGCCTCACACACACACACACACGCATACACACACTGGTCCTGTTTTGACCACACTTATGTTCCTGGAAGCTGCATCTTTCCCATCATGGGAGGCTAGAATTCAGCCCTCCATCTCACTCTGAACCTGACACCATCACCACTCAGGGGCAGGGGGAGGGGACATTGAGTGTGTGCCTAGTGGCCTGGGGCATGTGTGGGTGTGTGTATGTGTGCTTGTGAGTGTGCTGCTACCCGCTGGTCCTGGAAGCATCCCTGGCCGAGAATAGAAGCCCATCTATGCAGCGACATCTTTCTCTGATCTCTAGTGGGATGCTCTCTGGCCATAGACTATTTTATATATATATATATATATATATATATATATATATATATATATATACATAATTTTTTAAATATTTATTTTAAATATTTAGTTATTTGGCTGCACTGCCAGGTCTGAGTTGCAGCACGCAGGATCTTTAGTTGGGTCATGCGAACTCTTGGTCGTGGCACGTGGGAAGCATGGACTCTTAGCCACTGGACCACCAGAGAAGTCCCCGGCCAACATTCAAGTGCACTTAAGCCCTAGCTCTGTCCTGACCCTTCCCTGTCTGCCTCCCTTATCTGCTATGTGGACCACCCTCTCTGCATTTAAATAAAAAAGTAAAGTAGAGGAAGCTTCCCTGACAGTCCAGTGGTTAAGACTATGCCTTCCAGTAAAGGGGGTGCAGGTTAGATCGCTGGGTTTGATTCCTGGTTGGAGAGCTAAGATCCCACATGACTCACGGCCAAAAAATCGAAACATCAAACAGAAGTGATATTGTAACAAATTCAGTGAAGACTTTTTAAATGGTCCACATCAAAAACATATTAAAAAAAAAAAAAAGGCAAACCAGAACCCTCAGGGGCAGTTTGAGGATGGAGGCACCAGGAAGTCGGTAGTTCTTATACAGTTTTGTGGGAAAAAGGTCAGGCTGTCATCCTAAGATTACTCCCTAAGAACCGGACAGAGGAACTGGGCCTGGAGAGGTCAGCTCAGAGAGATGGCCCAGCTCAACAAAGGGCGGTCACAGCCTTCCAGCCATCAGGGCCCAGTCCTGTGTATCCAGGGGCTCTGAATGCTGGCTGGGTGGAGGGAGGAGCCTGGAGTGATGGGGTCTGTACCCCTGAATACGGCTCAGCCCTAGAAGCCCTCTCTCAGGGGGACATCCCCTTCCAACAGCTCAGGGCACAGAGGAAGCACCTGAAGCAGAACCCTGGGCACCTAGGGAGAGATTTCCCTCCTTGACCAAGATGCTTCAGATGGAATGAGACAAAGCTCCCTGGGAACAGAGGAGCCTCTGGGGGCTGTTTCTCTGGCCCTGTTCTATAGGCATCTGCCAGATATAACTGAGGATGGGATGGGGTGGGGGGCTATGTGCTCTGGACCAGGTCTGTCTGCCTTCTCAGATCTGGTTTTCCCCCAGGGAGCAGTTTTCTTCCTTTCCATTATCCACTAGATGGTCTCCTTTCCAGTTCTACAGCTCTTTTTGCCCATTATCCTGAGAAAGTTCATCCAAAGGACCTGAGTTAAGAACGCCCCTTCAGAAGACCAGAGAGAGAAAGACTGAGACGAGAGTGATGTCAATACTGTTGTCCTTGTCACTTGTGAACATGATACCTGTGATGAGAAGGAAACCGCCAAAATGTTAACAGGGTCATCTCTAAGTTATGAGATCACCAGTGATTTTTCATCTCTGCTTAAAAAAAAAAAAATCTGCATCTCAAAAAATGGCTCATGGGAATTCCCCAGCAGTTCAATGGTTAGAACGCGGTGTTTTTCATTGCCTAGGGCCAAGGTTCAATTCCTGGTCGGCAAACTAAGATCCTGCAAGCCATGCTGGAAAATAAATAAAATAAACAGCCAAAATAAATAAAAAATTTAAAAATAACAGTTCATAATGTGCATATGTTGCTCATATAAACAGAAGTTAACCATTTTTGAAAAAAGAATGAAATGGGACTGTTTTACTTCTCTTTCACCTAAAACGATCGACTTAAGGTGCACTGCAGGGAGGGGGACGCTGGGATCTGTCTGCTTTGATCAGATTCTCTGGGGCATGGTTTTTTCCAGAGATGAGAGGGCAGAGAGGGCTCCTCCCTTTATTTTGCTTGGGACCCAGGCTAGGATTCATGCCCTTGCAGAGTCCTCTCAGGCCCAGGGTTTGAAATGAAGAGGTCAAACAGAAGGTGACAGCTCATCTTTCCATCTCTGCTTATATTCTCCTCACTCTTCATGTGTGAGCACAAAAGCTACCTCCTCTGTGAAGCCTTCGGAGTCTCTGCAGACTTCACCTTCCCTGCATAACAAATTACCCACAAAGTCGTCAGCTTCAAACTATGCACATTTATTATCTCACAGCTTCTGTGGACCAGGAGTCTAGGCATAGCTCAACGGGGTCCTCTGCCCAGGACTTCACAAGGCTGGAATCAAGGGACCATCTGGGCTGCGTTTTCATCTGAAGGCTTGACTGGGGAAGCATTCACTTCTACCTCATCCAGGTCTTTGGTAGAACTCATTTCCTGTGACTATAGGACGGAAGCCACAGCTCTCTGCTTGATATTGTCTGGAGGACACTCTCAGGTCCGAGAAGTTGCCCCAAGTTTCTAGAAGCTGCCCACGGTTCCTTGTTACATCGACTCCTTGACATGGCTGCTTATTTTATCAGGTCAGCAAGGAGATCCTCTCTGTAGTCTGCTAAAATGGAATCTCATATAATGGAACCTCATCAAGGAAGTGACACCCATCACCTTTGCCATAGTCTGTGGAGTAGAAGCAAGTCACTGGTCTCACCCACACTCAGAGGGAGGGGACTGTACAAAGGCAGGAACAACAGGTGGAAGTCATGACAGCTCACTTTAAAGTCTATGATAGTCACACTTTTACAATAACATAGACAAAACACTCATTTCTTTCTGGAATTATAAGCAGCTGGTTATTACCAGCCTGTCCTCAGGAATCCAGCAAGCTCTCCAGAGCAAGCTCCTCTGTCTTCCTCATTTTTTTACAACACTCCAGCACCCAGTGGCATGGATCCCACATGGTCATGTGCTGGTTACGCTGTGGGCCCCTCCCTCACTCCTTCTCTACCTTTGTTGGTCTGCTCTGAGCCCCAGGAGGCTGAAACCTGTGGACTGGATCACCCGGGCTCCCTGACCCTCTGGCTTCAAGCTAGGTTCATCCTTTGAGAAGCACTGCTAGGAGATTAGAGGATGGAAAGAGACCAGGGCTGGGTATCTGTTCCCCTCCCTCCCTGCTGGGCCACAGTTTGGGTCCTGGTTGTTTTCTTTGACCTTCAGCTACAGCTCCTGCTAGAACTCTCTCCAGGCTCCTATGACAAAGCCTCATCCCTGTACCCCTCAGGCTTAGGGGTAAGAAGGGCTTCCCTCTGTTGCTACCCTCTGGGCATATCATCCGTCCCTTAACCATGCCCACTTATCTGTGAACAGTTCCTTCATTACACCCCCCTCAATTATCTTTCCGAGAGTAATATTTGACTGGGAGGGGCTCAATAAAACATTATTGAATGAATGATAAGATGATAAGAAAAGATTCAAGAGAGCTAACACAGACTAGAACTTTTATGTCTAAAACACCAGGTTAAGCTTGATGAACAGGCTCAAGACAGTCCTGTGGGATGGATGCTATTATTTCCATGTGAGACGGGAGGAATTGGGGGCAGAAAAATCACATTCTCAGGTTCACAAAATTTTTAAGTGGTGATGTACCAAAGTTTTTCCATGTTAAATTCTTGCTTTTAGGCTAAGTCGTCAAATCGCTGGGAAGGGAACTTCCTGGCAGTCCAGTGGTTAGGACTCCACACTTTCACTGCCAGAGGCCCAGGGTTCAACCTCTGGTCAGTTCGGTTCAGTCGCTCAGTCCTATCTGACTCTTTGTGACCCCAAGGACTGCAGCACACTAGCCTTTCCCCTGGTCAGGAAACTAAGATTCTCACAAGCCACACAGCTAGGGGCGAAAATAAGTCTCTGGGGGAAAGGCTGGATGAATCTAGAGGATATATAAGCCCCTGAGTCTAGCGCCTTCCCTGTGACCCCTCTGTCTGAGCAATCCCCCAACAGGGAGCTCGCTTCTGCTGGCTGTGGGGCCCATCCCTCACTCCAGCCCAAGGTGCGAATGGAATCCATGGCTACCCAGCCCCAGAGGCCAGCCTCTCCCTCCACAGGGGCTCTAGCAGTCCTGCTCCCCATCCCTCCCCCAGAGACACAGATGCCAAGTCAGGGAGACGGGGCTCCATAGCGAGGCATCCAGGAAGAGATGAATACATGAGAGGAGGAAGAGACGGACCCGTGGGAGGAGTACCGAGGGTCTGAGTGGACGGGTCTGCTGTGGCCGCGTGAGAGAGGACCGTGGCCTCCCCTGGCTGCTGTCTGCAGGACTCCTTCCCAGGACAGAGTGAGGGACCCACGGGGCTGAATGATGCCAAGGAGCGGGAGCATGGCGGGCAGGGGTGTAGAGGCAGAAGCCATGGCCGGAAGGGATGGGAGGGGTGGCAATCCCAGTCCCGACTGACTCGCTCCAACGTGCCCGTGTGCCCACTGGCCACCTCCACAGAAACACAACAGAGCCCGGAACACAGGTTCTGGGCCTCCAGAGACTGTCCCGCCCAGACCGACCTGACCCCTTGGCTGGCTTCTGTCAAGGTGTCTGTCCTGCAAGCGTCGGTGGAGGCCGCTTTACCAAGGTGAACCTCTAGGGGGCGACCTTCTCCAGGAGCGAGGGGGAGGCGTCAGTTGAGCGCGTGCAGATACGGGCCCCGCCCCCACTCCTCGAGGCTGTCGGGTCTGGGGGAGCAGAGGTGGTTCTTGTTCATCTTTGTAGCCCAAGGGCCCAGCATGCGCTAGGTGTTCACCCAGTGTCTGTGGGATGATTGTTGGGAGGTACAGCTTTGGGTTGTGTGTAGACTGAAAACTTGCATTTATCTCTGCCTCTTTTGAAAAGCACACTGAGATGGCAATTCATTTCTAAAAGCTGCAGACCCAGAGAGACCAAGAGGAAGAAGACAGCAGATGACAGGTTCTAATAAAAATTCTGGACGAGAGAAACGGATGGGCGAGTGGTGCCTTACCAGAGTGTGGAAAGTTGAAACCTGAGTGCTAGAGAGCAGGAGAGGGGACTTCCCTGTGGTCCAGTAGCTAAGACTCCATGCTCCTAGTGCAGGCGGCCTGGGTTCAATCCTTGGTCAGGGAACCGGATCCCACCGTCCATGACTAAGAGTTCGCATGCTGCGACAGAGATCCCCAGTGCAGCAGCTGAGACCCAGTGCAGCCACATAAATTAAAAATAAATAAAATCTTAAATTCCCACCACAGGACTCTGGAGATAGGCACAGAAGGTGCCGTGGGGGCCGGGGTGCACGACGGTGGGGCAGGAGTAGGGGTACTGGTGGGAAGTTTGTGTCAGGAGCAACTAGTTCCCCAGAGGCCCTCCTCAAGGCAGCAGAATGGACATCTTAAGGTGTCATCTCTCTCCTTCTGGCCCTGGGGGAAGGTGATTCTGAGACTTGAACTGGACAAGCTCTAGCCTCGAGAGACAGCTCGAGAGGAGAGAAGGTCTGCTCAGGAAGTTATGGCAAAGTCTGCCTATGAAAAGTGAGACCCCTGCCCAGCTCCTTCCCACACTGGCTCCATGAACAATGGCAACCAGGAAGAAGAGACTTGAAACAGATGCCAGATGGCCTGCTTCCAGCCAAGGATCACTAGACATTCAAGGAAAGCCTCTAATTTGAAAGACAGCCTACTTCAAATATAATACATAGAAAAACCTGGGTCCTTTGCTGTTAGGTGATATTTAGGACACCCTCTCATCCTTTTTCTCTGGCTTGCCATCTTCTTTTCAGAGAAAGGTGTCCAGGGAAATCTGGCCAGTGCATTGGTTGCTTGTCTGGGTCCCCAGCATCCTGTCTCTTCATCCCACACCAGCCCCCTTGTCTCCTGTGCCCTGGAAGTATGCCCCACTGAATCCACCATTCTACCTGCAATAAGACGTGATTCCTAGAAATGAAACCAGTTGGAATCACTCAGTTGTCTGCTGGTAAATATTTAACTACTGGCTCTATGGAAAAAAAGAAATCCTGTTTTATAGATGTTTGCTGGTTTCCAGCGTGTAAAGACTTCCACTGTGCTGGTTTCAAGCTACCAGCGTGAAGTCACTGATTGTGGAGTCGGGAGCTTCCCACTGCCAGCTCTCACAGGCCAGTTGAAGCTGGCGCCAGCAGGCCATTGGATCCAGCCTTGGGCGGCAGTGACCAAGGACTCACTCTGGCTCGGAGTCAAGCACACTGTGCTTTTACTCTCCTTCTCCGTGAGCCTCGGCCCATGAGCCTAACTAATGTCAGCATCAGCTCTGCTGGACCAGAAGGGAGACTTGAGATGGGAAGTCCATCCCTCACCAAAAAAACTACCAGTCAGAAGAGGCAGTTTTATGTAAAACTAGGAGCTAGAGATTAGGTTCACTGGAGATTAGGTTCACTCCCTGCAGGACGTCCCCCTTCCCCAGTGACTGCTCCAACCCCAGATCATGGTCGATTGATGTAGCTCTTTCTTGTTATTGGAGAGGTTGCCAAACTGGGACCACAGGCAGGGTGTGGCCAGCATGGGCTTTGCTTGGGACTCAAGCTCTGCAGGGGAGTTGGGGTTACTCTTGGGGTGAGCTGATGAGAATTAGGTCCTTCCAAGTCTTCAGGCACCTCTGGCCATAACCCTGCTTACAGCACCCCTGTGGCCTCAGTTTATCCACCCATAGCCACCCATTCAGATGCCAGGGAAAGGAAGAAGAAACTTTAATTGCTGCTGAAAAGCGAGACCTCCCTTTGCCGTTGTTGACAGTGGGCAGGGCACAGCCGTCCTAGCCCGGGGACTTTCTGCTCCTCCGGGAGGGAGCAGCCCTTCCCCTTGGGGACCCAGCATCGTGGGGGTGAGGGTGCAGGGTAGGGGGCTTCTGACTGGCACAGGCCTACGAGCGCCACAAGACAAGGTTGGCAGGAGGCACGTCGAAGCGCTTGCGGGTGTGGTCGGTGTCCCGGCGGTATAGGTAGCCACAGGTGGGCTTCTGCAAGGTGTAGAAGGGGTTCAGGGAGTTGGAGTACTGGGAGGTGTAGAAATTGAACCTGAGCTTGTCTGGATTCTGCCCTCTGGGGTCCACCACCACCGGCACATAGGCTGCTGCCAGAGTCTGCTCACGGTCCTGCTTCCACGACAAGGACAGGGGACGGTGTGGAGCCTTCACCTTTGGGCCTGATGGCGTCTTCGGGCCATGACTGGGTACTGAGGATTTCTGTGAGTCCTGGGAGGAAGGAAAGAAGGGGAGAGCTGGGGACTTCGCGAGGGCCAAGGGCAGGAGGGGGGGGCAGGGGCACTGCTGAGAGGCCCACAGAGCTACCCCTGGAGCCCAGCTCTGCTGGCCCTGGAGCTAGACACTTGCAGGCAGGAGAAAGCCTTCAAGCTCTACCACCTAACCTGCTTCTACAAACCTGGGTTTGCTTCTTGGAGACCTCGACCAGCTCAGAGGCTGGGAACCCGGGGGTCATCTCCAACCCCACCCCTGCCCCTTCCCCCTGCATCTGGTCTGTCCATCAATGTCCCCCACATCCTTCTCTCCCTGGCCTCTGCCACCATCCATCAGGCCTCCATCCTCTCTCCTACAAGGTGACTCCAGCTTTCTATCAGTTCTTCCTGTTTCTTTATCTCTTGCTTTCCCAGCCTGTGCTTCACACTCTGAATTAGTCTCTATTGGGTTGGCCCCAAAGTCCATAATGTCCTACGGAAAACCCTGAATGAACTTTTGGACCAACCCAATATATTAATGACCAGAATGTATGGCTTGTCCTCAAAGCATCTTTTGCTGCCCAGAAAATAAAGGCCAAGTCCCCAGCCTGGAAGGACAGGGCTCCCCCAAACCCTGAGTTCCAGCTATCCAGTCTGCCTGTCACATCCTGGTCACACCTGATCCTTTCAGGCAGTCTTACCTTAGCTCAGGCTGTCCCCCCAAACTAGCCTGCCCTCCCTCCCACCCATCAGGGATACTCTTTCCTGTTCATCCCTGAGCCCCTTAAGAGCAGCACTCTCTTACCCTTACACTTAACATAATAGCCTCCAAAATCCTACTCCTTCTCTTACTCCAGACCAAGACATTGAGTGAATGCTCAATAACTATTGGTTCAACAGAACTGGATTCTAGTAAGGGGTCGTTGGCCTTCCAACCATCCAGCCCCGTTCTAATTTAGAACACTTCTCATTGTTACAGACTGTGTCTCCCACCCAACAATGTCTGCCCTTCATAACCTCTCTTGGGTGACAGGATATGGAGGTCCACCTTCCTAGGAGTTCCCTGTTGCAACCTTTATCCCAAGGTACTGACGTTTATTTCTTCCTCTATTGCTACCCTCCTTGACCATCCTGGGACTGAAACATCTTCCTTACCTTTGAGCCCCCATACCATCTCCCAGATCCTGGGTGCCCTCTCACTAGGAATCTTCATAGCTGTGATGGAACAACCCAAAGTCTGAGATCCCTGAGTGTCAGGCAGCTCTGTTGCACTCCCCCAGGCTGCAACTCTCAAGAAGACCCATGTCCTGTTTGCAGAGGCCCCAGGGAAACCCCAGCTGTAGAGCTATTGGAAGTTGAACCCCTGCCATCTGACAAAAGAAACCCCCAATACTCAAATCATAATGTACGTTCTGTTGTGTTTAATTTATTAACTATTTGCCCAACTCACACTTGCCCAGGGCTTTTCTCCAAGGCAGTCTCTGCTCCCATAGGTTCCCACCTAGCAATATATGATCCTCAGCCTTGCCCTTCAAAATTCTCCCTTATCCCCCCATGCCAGCAGCTCTCATGACACCTCCTCCAGGAAGCCTCAGATGCTATGGCCTCTGCACCCATCTCACCATCCTCCGTGCCTTTAGGCCCTCCTCCCAGGATGTGATCCTTCACTGGGCTGGGATTAGGATGAGGCAAGGCTATGCATTTTCAGGAGGGGCTCATATTCAGACTCATGCAAGGGCACAGTGAGTGTTTCCTTTCAAATATTTTGCACCCTAGGTCCTGTGCTTGCCTCATCCCAAATAGTGGTCCTTCCAGGCTCTGGCTAAAGTTCCAGCAGCCTGTACACTGCTCTCAGAGGTCAGCACCACACCCTATTCACCTGGGTCCCCGGGGCTCACCCCAGTGCTGGCACACAGCCAAGCTGGTGAGAGCAGTGCACGAGCAGTCAGCAGCCTTCCCAGACCCGTCCAGGCTCAGCCTTGGGGCTCACACTGGGAATGAGGGATGAACAGTCACAATCCGTGGTCGTTTTTCACCACCACCCATGAGCACAGCGCCGAGCCCTTTCACTGGATTTCCTGAGAGTCCTCACATTAACCCTTTAAGGAAAGTATCGTTATGAGCCCCGTTTATGATCGAGAAAACAGAAATCAGGAAGGTATTCCCAAGTTTAGAGTCGTGTGACTGGTGAGGAGCTAGGCTGCGATGGGGACCCAGGCCTGGCTGACTCCAGGGGCCACACCCTCTACCCCACAATACACGCCGTGTCCACGGCACTGGGGGGATGGGGCCTGCCAATTCATTTCTGTTAGCATTTCATCATCTTGCTGGCCCCTTGCTAGATGTGCTAGGAGGCAGGTGAGCAGCTAGGGCGACCCCTCCCCAGGCCCCAGGCTCGCTGGTGAGACAGGGTGGCCTGATGTCCCGGGTGTGGTGGGGACACTGTGGGGTTTTGAATGCTGGGTTTTGGTTCTGGGTCCTTGGACCTGGCACAGACAGGATGACACCCCAGGAGCCTGAGGTTTATTCTATGAATTATCTCTCAGCGCAGCTGAGGATATGACATCAGTCGTTCTATCCATTCGTGTTCCTCTTGCGCACCCGGCTCTGGGTGTACAAGTAGCAGAGACACTACACATATGAACACAAATATGAAGCCCTGGGGAGAGCGCTTCTCATTCTCAGCCCCGGTGACACTTTGGGCTGGATACATCTTTGTTGTGGGGCTGTCCTGTGCGTCAAGGGATGCTTAGCATCAGCCCTGGCCTCTGCCCACTAGCACCCCCTGCCAATTGTGACAGCCGAGAGCGTCTCTCGGTATTGCCAGCTCCTTCCAAGGGTGGTGAGAATCAGTGCTAGAGTCCATGACAGTTTCCTTTTCCTCAGCATTGAGGCTGATAGCCTGGAGGTGTAGAATTTTCCTTTCCTGGGCCACACAAGTGGCTCGGGTTTTTCGTGTTAAGCCTGAGTCCTAGGATGCGGGCTTCTGGTCCTCCTGAACAGCAGGGAGGCTCAGCCTGTGCCTGCGGAGACAGGGCACTGCAGAGGCCCCGCCCCCACCAGCCCTGCTCCCCAGCAGCTCAGGCCTCCTGGGCCTTGCCCTTCAGGCTCCGGAGCTGGTGTGAGAGGTGACAGAGGCAGGGGCTTTCAGAATTGTTGTGGGGGGTTCTTCCTGCAAGGGGAAGGGCTTGCAACACTCTTTCCTAATAGGATCGAGAATCTACCAACTGCCAGGGACTAACCACTGACCTCTGCAAAAGCCCCCAAAAGCCATTGTGAGATGTTATTCCCATCTTTCTGGCTTCCCTGGTGGCTCAGATGATAAAGAATCCACCTGCAATGCAGGAGCCGTGGGTTCAATCCCTGGGTTGGAAAGATCCCCTGGAGGAGGGCATGGCAACCCACTCCAGTATTCTTGTCTGGAGAATCCCCATGGACAGAGGAGGCTCCTGTCTTTCTAATGCAGAAACTGAGGCTCCGAGGAAGCTAAGCTTGGTCTAAGTGCACATGGCTAGTGAGTGGCGTGTAAGAACCTTGCAGAAGTTGCACAACTGACCAGTTAGTGCAGAAGCCAGGGTTTGAATCCTCCTCTTCTGCTCCGTCCCAGCCCAGACCCTGAGTCTCCCGTCAGCTATGCCCCAGCTGCCGCTGCCGCTATACTTGGGACCCTGCTTGGGCGACCCAGGATCCCCAGCACATCCAGGGATGAGGCTCACACAGGAATTGGGGCAGAGGGACAGTCCCGGGAAGGAGGGAGGGAGGAGGAAGAGAGAAGGGAGGCGGCGGATGGGAAGAAGAGGAGGAAGCCGGGCAGCCCCAGCCTCGTCCCGCCCCTTCCGGGGACCCAGCCAGGTTCCAGGTGACTAAGCTGAGAACACCCCATCCCATGCTCAGCCCAGCACGGCCAGCTCTGGAGGGAGGGTGGGGCCCGACTGCATACTTTCCAGGTTAACATCTGGTTTCATTTAACCGTCTCCTCCCCTCTCAGGTCCTCCCTGTCAAATGCACAGCGTGTGTGCATTTAGAGAAGTGGTTTACACGGGAGGGTATTTCCTCTCCCACCCCACCCCCGGGGGACATGTGGCAACGCGGGGAGACATTTTCGGTGGTCACAACTGGGAGGTGCCACTGGTGTCCAGAGGCCAGGGATGGTGCCAAATATCCCACTGGACACCGGCCTCCCCTGCCCCGCCCATGGCAAAGAACCATCAGCTCACAATGCTGAGGTCGAGAAAACGGGTTTAGAGGTGGAAGGAAGGCCCCCATCTCCACTATCTGCTTTTCTGCTGGCTTAAGCCTCCCACTCCTCCCATTCCACAGCGGGCAATGAAGTTTAAAGGGCAAGGAGAAGGTCCCACCAGCCCTTTCGCTCCTTGCTGAATCGCATTCCCGTTTTCACTTGGGTTTTGAATTAAGAGACAAAAGAAGGAATCTGACGCCCTCTTTCCATAACCCCCACACCCACAGGCAGACTCACCCAGGCTTTTTAGATATATCATGCATACATTTGTCCCTTATACCCAGACCAAGAATGGGGAAGAGGGAGACTTCAGGGTGGCGCTTTCTGAGTAGGGCAAGACTTCACATGTGAGATGAGGTCCAATACTTCAGACCCCTCTTCCGGCCCCTGCCCATCTGCTGGCCTAGCCTGCGCCTGACATGCCACCATTAGCACCTCCCTTTTTCGTGGAAGGCCTTGTGCCCTGTCAAAATGCAAATAGCACTGGGTGAGGCAGCTGGTGAAGCCTCCCAGGGCACCTGATGCTGGAAATGTGCTCGGGCTTTGGAGTTTGAAGGTCTAAGCTCAGGACCTGACTCTGCCCTTACAGGTCGGGCATCCTCAGGCAAGTCACTGAACCTCTTTGAGCTTGACTTGCCTCATCTGTAAAATGGGGCTAATAAGGCTATGTACTGCACAGCTTGTGGTGGGGGCGCCATGAATCGTGGGAGCTGTAAAAGAAAGTGGTAATTATCATCAGCCCCATCCAGAAGTTACACGGAGTGTCACACATGCTCCCCCGAAGCTTTATGAGCACTTATTTGCCTTCAGTGGGGGGACGGGGACTCTGAAGGGAGTCAGTGAGGAGGCCAAGTGGGGGGACCTCGGCTTCCTCAGGAAGCCTCTACCACCCACTGGGTACCTGCTCTTCCTGTAATTTATTTATTTATTTTTGGCCACACCACGCTGCGTGCAGAATCTTAGTCCCCCAGCCAGGGATCGAACTCTTGTACCCTTCAGTGGCAGCTCAGAGTCCTAACCACCGGACCACCAGGGGAGTCTCTCTGGTCATTTATAATACACTCTGCCTGTTTTCCCATCTACGAAGGATAACAGAGACCCTATCTCATAGGGTTACTATGAGTTAATGAGATACTCTCCTTAAGGCGCCTGGATGTCTTTAGCTCTCAGTAAACGTTGACCAGCATTATTACTTATCACAAGTGTGCCAAGGAGGTGGGGCCATGCAAACTAACGGTCCAGGAAGCTTCTCGGGGAAGTGAAGGGGCAGATACCAAAGGAGCTGAATGGTGGTCACCTGCCCTCCCCCCACCCCACCCCCAACCAGGGGAGACTAGGACAGCTCCACAGCTGGGGAACAGGAGTCACTGGCACCTAAACCTTTGGGAAAAGTCCCTCAGCTCCCAGCCGCACAGGTGGGCTGGGCAGGGCCGTTCACCCTCCTTTCTGCCAATCAAACTTCTTGCCACTTTGGGCTGCCCTGATCCCACACCATGATGTCATCCCACCTGGAACATCCTTGACCAGCGCCTTCCTTGGTGGTGAGATGGAACTTGTGGCGGCCAAGGGCTCCAGAGGTATTCAGGGACTCTTGGGAGGGTCTGGGACACCAAGTTAGGGAGAATTTGTATGGGGCTGGAGGCATTGTGACGCCTCTTTGACAACATAATTCCTTCTATCTTCCTGAGGAGATACAGGGGCAGGGCTGGGGGCAGAAGCTTCAAGGTCTGGATGGTTCTTCAAACCTTAATACCTCGTGACTCTGCAATTCCTTCTTCCCATGGTGCCCAGGACTGGTGAGCTATGGGTAGTGGGGTGAGTGGAGAGTGGGGGAAATCATTCTGTTTATTCAGGTAGCTTGGGGAGTCCTAATGTCCCCCCAGCTCCCCAAAAGGTCACAAGAAATCACTGGCATGGAAGAAATGTAGCCGGCTAACTCTCTATTCGCTTTCTTCCTCTCTGTCTGCCTTCTCAAGTATAGGAATGAAGGATGATGGATGAATGGATGGATGGATGGATGGACGGATGGATGGATGGACAGATGGATGGATGGACACATGAACTCATGGATGGACACATGGATGGACAGAGCAGTAGGAGAGCAGCGTGGGAGGTGGACGGATGTGAGTAGGTCGATAGATGGTGGATGAGCAGACCCCCCTGATTCGAGCCCTGGTCACCTTCTTAGTCTCATCTCTTGCTCTCTTTTCCCTCACTCTGTGTAGCAGCTACTTTCTTAACATGCCCTGCTCTCTCCCTCTAAGTCTTTGAATTTGCTGTTCCCTTTCCTAAACCTCTTCAAACAAGGGGTTAGAAGATGAAGGGATGGATGGATGAGTGAGTAGGCAGGTGCTTAGGTGGGGTGGCCACGGGTGAGTGGATGGGAAGATGGTCCATGTGGATAGATGGTGGGTTGTTGTATAGAGGATGGGACTGCAGGCTCAAAGCCAAACTTTATGAGCTTGAATCCTGGCTCCACCATTTTACTAGTTGTGTGACCTTGGGCGAGTATAAATAACTGACCTGTCTGTACTTCTGTTTACTCATCTGTAAAATGGTTGGACTAAAGGTCCCTTGCTACTAATAAGAGAGTAGGGCAATGCACTTAGGACAGTGCCTGGCACAGAGGAAGCACTCAATAAATATTAGCTATTATTGGACTTCCCTGGTCTAGTGGTTAAAACTCTGTGCTTCCAATGCAGGGGGCATGAGTTCGATCCCTGGTTCGGGATCTAAGATCCACATTACACACGATGTGACCAAAAAATAAAAAAGTAATAATAAAACTGGCTATTATTATGTGTGGGTGGGTAACTGTATTGAGGGGTAGGTGGCTGAATGGGCTGCCCTCTTGCCATCTTCAAAACCAGATGTCTCCCCCCAACACACCTCCTTCGGGCCTGATCTCCCCAACATCAGACTTCCAGGAACGTGTCAGAAATGCCCCATGTCGGACTGCCCTGTGCTTCTCCCCGGGTCAGTGAGGGAGGAAAGGAGGAGGCCCAGGGTGAGGGAGGCAGAACAGCTGGTGACTTCCTGCCCTCCGCCCACTGGCCAGGGCTGGGCGCAGGACTGTTTCCTTCCTGGCACCGTCAGCACTGCCTGTTGAGTATGGTGTAGACTTTGGGGCCCCCAGGCGGACTGGGAGTTGGCGTGTTAATGACTTGTAGGCTGTGCTCAGATCTCACACCCTAATGGTAATGACCCCTAATTTCTGGAGAAGATGGGAGGGACCAGGAGGGGAGGCAGGCAGGGAGGAGGAGGGAAGAAGGGCAGCCCTGGTGGAGCCGCTGATCTGGGATCTCCAAGGCTCTGGGGAGATGGTATCTTGCTTGGGAGAGGGTGGGGAGGAGGGCCTGAGTTATATAGTTATTATCATTTCTAAGCCCCAGACAGCACTGAATCAGTCCTGCCTCCTGGAAGCCCACCCTTTCTGACTTCTCTGCCACACCCCCAGCATGAGCTCATTTTATTCCTCATCATAATTCCTGGAAGGTAAAGAGGGTGATCTGTACCCCACGGCACTCAGTGGGTGTTTGGGAAGGATGGGGAGAGCTGCTGACACGCCGGGCTGACTTGAGGAGCCCAAGAAGATCCCCACCCCTTGCCACACACACCTGTCCTCTGTCCCTCTGTCCCTTGTACCCTCTTTGCTGTTAACGGTGCAGACATGTGGCTTTCAGGGTCCTGCTACCGTCTTGCTTCAAGTAGCCTACTTATTCGAACATCCTCTTTCTACTCCTCCTTGTCGGCTGTGTGATTTGGACAAATTACTTAACTTCTCTGATCCTTACTCGAGTTTCCTTTGTTGGACTTCAAGGACAAACGACTGAGCTATTCCTACAGCTCACATCAGGGTGCCTTATCACCATTGGTCCGTGAAGGCTTCCTCTTATATTAATTTTCCCTCTTTATCTCCAATCTCCAACCACACTCTCCACCCACGCCCACCAGAGGCAGCTATTCTAATGTTCTTAATAAGTATCTTCTTGTTCAAATGTGTTTTCAAAATACATATTGTTGTTTTGTGTGCAGGTAATGTTCATTTACATAAGCGGTTTTGTGTGTTCCAGATCTCGTTCTGTTGTTTACTTTGATCGCTATCTTCTGTTTTTAAGATCCATCAGTGTTGCTGCTTGAGCCTCATTCCTTGCTTCCAAAAGGCTCTGTATGTTTTTCCTCCCAGGTATCTCCAACTCCCCATCTCCAAAAACAGCACTGCAATGACATCACATCCACAGGCCCTTATGGACCAGGGTGAAGGTTTCTTTGGGGCCTACTCCTAAGAGAGAATTGACTGATCACAGGGTATGAGTGGATGTCATTTGGGTCTTCCCTGAAGACTCACTGGTAAAGAATCTGCCTGCCAATGTAGGAGACTCGGATTTGAGCCTTGGGTCAGGGAAGATCCCCTGGAGGAGGAAATGGCAACCCATTTCAGTATTCTTGTCTGGAAAATTCCATGGACAGAGGAGCCTGGCGTGCCACAGTCCATAGGGTCATAAAAGAGTTGGACACGATCTAGCGACTAAACAACAATAGATGTCATTTGAAGTCTTTTTCCCTCCATCCACAACATGGATGTATTGTCCTCTTCCTTTGTAGAGCTGACTTGCTGGTAGTAGGTTGGGACTCCCCTGGTGGTCCAGTGGTTAGGAGGACTCCACACTTCCACTGCAGGGGGTGCGGGTTTGATCCCTGGTCAGGAAACTAAACTCCCACGTGCCATGTGGTGTGGCCAAAAAATAAATGAAAAAAAAAAAAAGCACTTTTAGAAGATGATATTGGGTTAATGCACAGTCCACTCGACCTTGTGCCTCACACAGCAAAGATGCTCAGTGAATGGTAGATGCAGCTGCTATTACTTTCAGGTCTCAGGAAGAGAGGGCGAGACAAGATGGACCAGAGGGTGCATGGAAACACACTCAGGGCTCAAAGTCCCCACTCAAGTGTTGGTCTTTAGAACACGTGAAAAGTGTGCAGGGCTGTGCTGACCCCTGGAGGGTAGGGACCGATCCTGAAGGCTAGAACCAGAGCACAGAGCTGGTGCGGAGGAGACGGCCATGCCCTGGGGAAATACTCCCTGCGTTCAGTGCCCACCTCTCCTTCCCCAGGGCGCCCCCTGCACAGGAGACACCAGAGATCCTCGTCTGCTGTTCTGCCTCCGCTCTGCCAGCCAACGAACACGTTACTCAGATGGGAAACCACACCTGCGTGTTGGAGCGCACCACGTGACTTCACAGGGCTTCCCAGGTGACTCAGCGGTAAAGAATCCCTGCCAATACAGGGGCCACCGGAGAAGCAGTTTCCATCCCTGGGTCAAGAAGATCCCCTGGAGAAGGGCATGGCAACCCACTGCAGTATTTTTGTCGGGATAATCCCGTGGACAGAGCAGACTGGCAGGCTATAGTCCATGGGGCTGCAGAGTCGGACATGAGCATGAGCATCCCACTTTACAGATGGAGAGACTGAGGCTCAGGAAGCCTGCATGGTCTCACAGGAGGTTAGTGGCACTGAAATCCACATCTCCATGCTGGCCCCCGTCCAGTGTTCCTTTTTTAAAAAAAGGAAAAATACATTCCATGCTAAATTATGTTCTTTGGGACTTCTCTGATGGTCCAGTGGTTTAAAAAAAAAAATCTGCCTTCCAATGCAGGTTCGATCCCTGGTCGGGGAACTAAGATCCCACGTGCTGTGGGGCATCTAAACTCATGAACCACAGCTAGAGCACCTGTGAGCCACAACTAGAGAAAGCTCTCTTACCTAACAAAGAACCCTTATGGCCAATATTAAAAAATAAATACTGTTCTTTATTATTTGTAGAATTTTAAGTTAAGACAAATGGTCTACCAACAGAGCACATTACTGAAAAGTAAAAGCCCCACCTGTCATCCTGGCATTCCCCGCCTGCTTCCCGGCCCTGCTACCCCCACACTCCCGGTCAGCTCCACGGTCTTGGTCCCTGCGAACCCCTGGCTGTCCATTCACAAATACACCTTATCTACCTAGAGTCACAGTATACACGAGATTTGGGTTTTTGTTTTTGCACTAAACAATCTTTTTTTAATATACACACATGATTTCAGATGGTGGGATGTGTTTTACAATGGAATATTTTTGCCAGGCTTTTGAGCCTAACCGTGTAAACACCTACCCCACCCCATCTCCTGGGCCCCCGTGGAATTTTGCTTCTTGAGGAAATGAATTTTCCTTCTTTGTTGAATGGGTACTGCTTTTGTGCAGCCTCTCAGGGGCTCCGTTCTGTCTGTTATTCTGTTCAGTACATCCATGCCCAAAGTCAAGGCAGGGAACTGGGGTGAGGGCACAGAGGTACTAAGTACCCACCATGAGTCAGACTCTCCGCTGGGTATTTTATCTATCTCACTGAATCTCATAACCACCTACATTAATAGCCCTTGTTTCACAGATGAACAAACTGAGGCTCAGAGCAGTGGTATCTCAGCCGAGGTCACACCCTTGCTAAACAACAGAGTCAGGATTCAAACCTATTCCCTAGCAAGGATCTTTCCCATTCTGCCATGGTACCACCCACAGAGCCCATGGTTACGAAGGGAAATGCATGCGTCCCTCCCCAGCACCCTCAAACACACCACTCCCCACTCAGGGCTGGATCTTGGATCCTCATGCTCTCAGGCACCAGGACCAGGACGTAGGAGTCCACGTTAGCCAGGCTTCCTCTTAGCCTGACCACATTTCCTGGCACCTGCCCAGCCCGGAGGAAGGCTGGGGTTGGCAGAGGGGGTGGGTGGAGACTGAAGCCCACTCCACCCTGCAGGCTGAAGGGAACAGTGTCAGGAGCTGGTCTGGGAGAAGGCATCTCCCACCTGGAGCACGCGGTGGACGAGGTGATCCGCAACTCAGTGGATATGGGAGTTGCCACGATGGGAGTTTTGACTCTTGCCCTTGCAGAGCTCGCCACAGAGACCTGGGGTGGGGATGCGGGGACTCTCGGTGTCTCTCAGGCTGCCCTTTCCGCACGCAGAGTGCACTTCCCCAGCCAGGAGCGTTTGGCTTTGTCGGAGGGGAGACCACCACTTTGACAAAGGCCCGGCTGGGTCTCTGGGGAGACTGCACCTGCCGGGCCCCCATCCCACCCCACGTTCCAGAACCGGCCAGGAAAGTTGGCTCTTGGAGGTGACTAAGTAACTGCCAAGCCAAGATTTAATTACAGGATTGGGCTTTTGGCTGTTTGGAGGGGAGTCTGTTATTTGGCTGCTTCTTTTCCTGGGGGACCAGGTGTGAGATGTCGTCATCAGGTGAAGTGGGGCTACAGCAAGGGGCTGAGCTGGGCAGAGAATCAAGCCCCGAGCCTGCCTCCAAAGTTGTCTGAAACGGCCCCCCACCTCTCCACGCACCAACTTGGAAAAGGAATCTGGGTGAAATGGGGGTAGAGGGCAGAGAGAGCCCTGCTGTCTCTGCAGCCTCAAGCCCTTCTGGATGTTCATGCGTCACCCTGGTTCCCCCCTTTCCACCACCCCCACCCAAGGCTAACCCCTAAGGCAAAGGAACCAGAAGGGGAAGAAATGAGCAAACACTTGAGGAATGGCCCCTGGGTGCCAGGCCCTGTGCTGGCACTTCACATCTATTATTTTATTTAATCTTCCTAATGACCCTCAGAGAGGATACTGTTATTACTCCCATGTTACAGCTGAGGAAACGAGCTCAGAGTTGTTTTTATTTCCCTATATGCAAGTTGTTTACCACGCCCTTCTCTTCTTCCTAAGAAGTGTTCCACAAACAACTTTTTCTTTTTCTGCCACCAGCACACCTGTCCAAATCCCCTCCTGCTTATGTCAATTAACCAAATGATTAAGCAATTAACCGATCAATTATATAGCCTCCCACAGTCCCTCAGCCTACTCTTTCTCCTTCTCCTGGTCTTTCATCCAGCTGCTAAAGATCCTTACAAACAGCTGTTAACCACCAGTTACCCTTGCCTGCGCCGTCACCTGGTAACCACCAGCTCTAGGCCTTAACTTCTCAAACTATAACATGCTCCTGAATTACCTGGGGGTCTTGATATATAACTGACCCATTTTGCAGTACAGCAGAAACTAACATTTTAAATCAACTATACTGCAATAAAATTTTTTTTTAAAAAACTGCTTAAATTACACTCTCAAAAAATATATATTGCAGATCTTCTGCTGGGTACCTTAATGCAACAGCTCACTGAATCTCATAATGATTTTAAATTAATGGCTTATTTTACAGATGAACAAATGGACGTCTCGAGAGGTTGCTCAACATCTGGAATGGAGCTAGAGATCCTATATTTCTAGTAAGATCCCAGGTGATGCAGAGGCTGGTTTGTGGTGGGTCCATTTGTTATTGTTCAGTTACTAAGTCATGTTTGACTCTTTTGCGACCCCATGGACTGTAGCCTGCCTAGCCCCTCTGTCCGGGGGATTTCCCAGGCAAGAATACAGGAGTGGGTTGCCATTTCCTTCTCCAGGGGATCTTTCCAACCCAGGGATCAAACCTGAGTCTCCTGATTTGCGGGCAGATTCTTCACCACTGAGCCACCAGGGAAGCCCCATGGTGCTTCTAGACTAAACTCTCCTGCCGAGTTATTTTTTAATTTTTTAACAGCAAATATATTTCCCATGGTTTGAAAATTATAAAGTGTAAAACAGCATTCAGTGAGAATTCTCCCTCCCACTCTCTTTTCCCAGTTCCCACCACGTCCCCCTAGTAACCACTTTTACTAGTTTCTTCGGTTGTCTTTCCTTAATGTCTCTGTGCCAATACAAGCAAATAAGATTATACAAAGTGAAAGTGAAGTTGCTCAGTCGTGTCCGACTCTTTGAGACCCCATGGATGCTAGCCTACCAGGCTCCGCCGTCCATGGGATTTTCCAGACAAGAATGCTGGAGTGGGCTGCCATTTCCTTCTCCAGGGGATCTTCCCAACCCAGGGATCGAACCCGGGTCTCCCTGTATTGCAGACAGACTCTTTACCATCTGAGCCACCTATCCTGCCCCAAATGGTAAAACACACACGCACACACACACACACACAAACACACACACACACACACACACATACACACACACACACACATGGTTTTGTCAACAGTTTATCAGTTTATCTGGTAGAAAACTGGACACAGCCGGCTGACTCATTCATTTTTAGAGTTGCATGATTATTCCATTGTGTGATTATGCCATCATTTATTTAACCAGTCATCTTTAACTGGACAATCTGGGTTGTTTCTGCCTTTTTAAGCGCGTCACACCCTGGCTGACCTTGCTATGACCTCTCTTCCATCTCCCAGTTCCTAGTTTCACCACCCTGAGCCCTTGCAGAGGTCTCTGCTCTTCCTGCCTGCGCTCCTCAGATCCTCCAGCCCACCCTGTTTTCTCCTCTGAATCTCTGTTAATCCCATTGTTAGTCTCCTCCTCTTCACTTACCTCCTCACCCTTCACCTCTCCATGTGTCTCTCCCTGTCTCCCCAAATAGACTAAAGCAACTTGAACTCAGGAACCATGTCTCTGATTTCGCTGGATCCTTCACAAGAATATTATTTATAGGAACTTCCCTGGTGGTTCAGTGGCTAAGACTCTGAGCTTCCAATGCAGAGGGCTCAGGTTTGATCCCTGGTCAGGCAACGAGATTTCACATGCCACAGCTAAGATCTGGTGCAGCCAAATAAATAAATATTTAAAAACAAGAATATTATTTATATGGTGGAAGTTGTGTATGAATGAAGTTGCTGGAAGGTGACTCTCCTGGGGATGGTTCAGGGTGTAAGAGCCCAGGAGCTACCCAAGGTGGGAGGTCTCCAAGAAGGAAGCCCCTATCTTGTGTCTGAGTGTCTAGAGCACTTGACTGGGTTGTGATCATGTCCAGGGCACGAGGCGGCATCAGGAGTCCCCTTATGCCCTTCCCTTGTGGACAGTGGGAGGAGCCATGATGTAGAGGTAGGGGGTGGAGGGGCGGATCCTGGGGGTATGTGTGGATGCCCTTCCTGTCTCTGTCAGCATCCTTGTCATCCTTCAGAGGCCAGCTCAAGCCTCAGTTCTTCCAAGAAGCCTTCCTGGACCTCTCCAGGAAGCCCATGCTATTCCCTCCTCTGAATTCCTGCTGTGTATGTATCACTGGCAGCAGTCACTGTTCTGGACTCAGTTATCGTGGTCTGCCACCTTGAATCATGTAAACCCCGTTCCCTGATGAGACCCCAAGACGCTGCAAGGTAGAAATAAGACTTCTATAATTGTCTTCTAGCTCCAGTTACCTCAAACCTTCAGCACGGCAACAGGCATGGGAAGCCTCCACACATATTCTGAACAAGAGTGCCCTGGGAGTGGGTGGGGTAGGACAAGGTTGACCACAGATGTGTCACCAGTCAAAAACATTTGGGGGAACACAGTGTCTTTAAAGATGCTCTGTCCCCCGATTCGTTCCTCAATCCCTCCCCTCCTGGTGGGAAAACGATGACCTCCCAGCCACAAACCCTGAGGGCCCTTCTCATCCTGTCCCTTGACACTGGAGTGGACTTTTCAAGAATGCCACTGTCATGAAAAACAAAAGCAGAGGATTGTCTTAAATTATGAGATTAAAGGAGTATGACCAGCAAATGCAATGGGTGAGTCTTTTTTTAAAAAAAAATTATTTATTTGGCTGTGCTAGGTCTTAGTTGCGGCATGAGGGATCTTCATTTTGGAATGTGGGACCTTTTAGTTGTGGCATGAAAACTCTTAGTTGCAGTTTGTGGGATTAAGTTCCCTGACCAGGAATTGAACCTGGGCCCCCTGCACCAGGAGCAGGAAGTCTTAGCCACTGGACCACCAAGGAAGTCCCACAATGTGTGAGTCCTGATTGAACTGTGGGTTGGAAAAAAATAAAAAACTGAAATGACACCTTGGGGGATAAATGGGAAATTTTTAATGCGGAGTTTATTTTAGATATTAATAGTGTATCGATCGATGTTAAATTTATGGTGTGTGATAACTGCATTGTGGTCATTAGGAGAATGTCCTTAATCTTGGGCAACGGATACTGAAGTAGTGGTCAGGGTAGGGAGATGTGCCATACCCGCACTTATGAACCGTCAGCAAAATGAAAATGAAGTGTGTGTGTGTGTGTGTGTGTGTGTGTGTGTGCGTGTGCGCAGGTGGTCATTTTACTGTTTCAGTGTTTTCAAAATGAAAAGTTTGGAGGGGAAAGGTCTGTGGTAAAAGAGGGGTGCCATTCCAACTGTCTGGGAGAAAGAGGAGGGGAAATGCAGCCGGGGGTTCTGATGGGATAGCTCAGGGGAAGCACTTCAACTCTGTGACTCGCTTACCGTCCCCCACCACACACACACACACACACACACACACACACACACACACACATACACGGCTTCCACCCCTGGTGCCCAGAAAGCATTCAAATGTAACCCGCCCCCCTGCCCCCATGGCCTGACTCTCTCAATCTTCCACGCAGACTCTCAGGTCCTCATCTGATGGGACCTCCCCTGGTGGAAGGCCACCCCCTGGCCAAGCTAGAATAGTATCTGAAGCATCTTAAAGGAGCACAGCTCGTCCCCCTGGGGAATGAGCTGAACCTTGGTGGGCTTGAACCGCCGGAAGTTTTTAAAAATTGCATTCACTTAGAGGATGAAAGGGAACCCTTGGACACTGTTGGTGGGAGTGTAAACTGGTGAAGCCACTATGGAAAACAGTACGGAGCTTCTCAAAAAAATAAAAATAGAACTAGTATAGGATCCAGCAATTCCACTCTTAGATATATAGCTGAAAAAAAAATGAAAAAAAAAAGAAAAACAGTTCCAAAGATATATGCACCCCAATGTTCACAGAAGCATTATTTACAATAGGCAAGATATGGAGACTGCCTAAGTGTCTGTCGACTGATGAATGGATAAAGAAGATATTTTATTTATAAGTATACATATAAATATGTATACATTACGCACACAATGGAATACTTTTGTTGTTGTTTAGTTGCTTAGTTGTGTCTGACTCTTGTGCAACCCCATAGACTGTCACTCATCAGGCTTCTCTGTCCATGGAATTTTTCCAGGCAAGACTACTGGAGTGGTTGCCATTTCCTTCTCTAGGGGATCTTCCCTGACCCAGGGATTGAACCTGTGTCTCCTGCATTGTAGGCAAATTCTTCACCACTGAGCCACCACTCAGCCATAAAAAGAATGAAAACTTACCATTTGCCACAACATAGAAGGACCTAGAGAGTATTACGCATATAAAGTCAGACAGAAATACATGTAAATCCATGGCTGATTCATGTCAGTGTATGACAAAAACCACTACAATATTGTAAAGAAATTAGCTTCCAACTAATAAAAATAAATGAAAAAAAATTTTAAAAATAAAGTCAGACAGAAAGCAAATACTAAATGTTTTCACTTATTCATGGAATCTAAAAAATAAAGCGAATGATTGTAACAAAACAGAAACAGACCCACAGACATAGAGAACAAAACTATTAATAGTTGGGATGGGGAATAGTGGAGAAAGAAGGAGGGAAGGACAAAATAGGGGTAGAGAATTAAGAGGTACAAACTACTATGGATAAAATAAATAAGCTACGAGGACCTATTGTACAGCACGGGGAATATAGCTGATATTTTATAACTTTAAATGGTATATAATCTATAAAAATATTAAATCACTATGTTGTACACCTGAAAATAATACAATGTTGTGATTCAACTGTATCTCAATCAATATATATATATTTACAACTTCACAGAAAAAAAAATAATTTTGATGTAAAAACAAAACCGCGCCAAGATTCAGTCATCCTGCATTCTCTTTGGCACTTGTCAACGAGGATATTTTCCACCCTAATCATCAGGTTGGGACACTAGTTTATTGCTTTTATTTATCGCTTTTCCCTTTTTTCCTATGGGCATTTCCTTACAGGCATGGATGATTCCCGGCCCACCCTTCCAGGGCCTCTAGGAGCCATCGGCGTGCGCGCTGCGGCCAGCCGCCGCCCCAGTGCTGCACGCACGAGTTGCTCCCCAAGTTCCGGACTGTCCTGCTCGCGAGCCGCCTTGGAAGCGGGGACCCGGCCTGCCCCCTCCCTTCCTCGGGGGGAGGGGGCGGAGGAGCAGGCCCGGGAGGCCGCCGCGGGGAGGGGGTGGGTCGTCTCCGCGCTGGGCGTGGGCTGGGCGAGGCTCCCCGGCCCACCGGGACCCGCCAACAATGGCCAGTTGTGGAAGGAGGCGGCAGGAATGCAGCCGGGGGAGTCGGGCGGCGGGGCGGGGGCGGCGGCGGCCGGGGGGCGGGGCCGGGGCGCAGCGGCAGCGTCTTACCTGTCCAGGTAGTTCGCATTTCTCGGCGAGCGGCGGCGCCCCCAGCACCTGTCGCCCGGTGCGCGGGCGGGGAGGACGGCGCGGGGCATGGCCTGGTAGAGGCCCCCGGGGAGACGGCGCGGAGTCCAGTCCCGAGCAGGGCAGGCGAGGGAGGGACGGTCCTCCCCGGGCGCCCGCGCGGCCGGCGGCAGCATGAAAAAGAACCCGACGGTGCAAGGCACTTTCAGCAAACTCTTCGGCAAGAAGCATGCCAACCCGCCCGCCACCTCCCTCTACGCCACCAACCCCCCCTGGATCTTCACCCAGGAGGCTCCGGAGGAGGGGACCCGGGGCTTCGGTAAGTGCGCCCGGGAGCGCGCGGGGGCCTCCTCGTGGTCCCCCACCCCGAGGGCGGCCCTCTCCCCGGGCTCTGGGTGATCCGCGGCCGCGAGGGCGGGAGACGCGCCAGCGCGGAGGGGAAGCAACGCGTTTGAACCTGTGCGCTGGCCGGGCAGGAGCCTTCGGCAAAGGGAGGTCTCTGGGAGAGGGAAGGAGGGGCCCCTCCCCACCGCAAGGTCAGAGATCTTTTAGGGGGAGGACGCATTTGATCCTTGTCCCTCTCCCGAGGTGTTTGTTTTCCCTCCTCGGAGGAAGTTATGTTTGCTTTATTGTTGCCAGAAAGGCTTCCCAGGGTTTGTGGTGCCCTCCCTCACCCTTCCCGCAGCAGTTCTATTGAGTCTGAAGCCTTGCCTGGATCTGAGGACTTGGGGATGGTCCCTTCAACTCCTACTCTTTCTGCTTCCACCGTTTCCCCTCTCCCAGTTCCCAGCCGGGCCTCGCCTGGCCTGACTTTGCAGGCAGAGAAGGAGCTGCTATCTGGGTGCCCACACACCCGCCTCTACCCTGAGGAGGCAGGATAGCAGGCTGTGCCAGTCACCCAGTCTCTTTCTGGGGTCACAGGCCCTTGTCAGGTCGACCTCGGGTGCCTATGAATGAAGCCCCTCCTGACTGCCAGCTGCCCTTGGCCCCTGAGTCGGGTTGATGTGTCTGCAGGTATTTGAAAATATCATACCTGCCCTGCCTTTGTGCTCTGCCTGTGGGTCATCTTATCACTGCATCTTTCTGCAATTTGTACCTTCTATAACTGAGAGGGAATCTAGTCGGGTGAGGCCAGGAATTCACTTCTTGTGTCTGATCAGAGGTTCTGGACCCGAGGAGGGTCACCCATCACTGCTTTAGCTCACCTGCCTTCATTGTCACCCCGTTACCTTCACTGATCTTTATGGCCACATTGTGGGGACCCCCAGAGGATGTCACAGCCTCAGCCCCTGCTCTTGGATTCAGTTTAGCCCCCAGCTTATCAGGATCAGGACACAAGACACCCGGACAGGAGAGGGCAAATGAGACATCGGGTCTCTCTGACCCAAGGATCTCAGCTGGCTGGTGAACGGAGATGAGCAAATGCCGTTTAGCCCTTTCTGAGCCTTTGTTATAAAAAAGTGCAAAAGGAACAGAGAGGTGACCTCTGATTTGAACTAGCATGTGAGCTGAGAGAGAAGGGCACCCAGCATTTCCAGAGCAAACAGCAGGAGCAAAGGTAGGAGGGCCAGGGCAGTTTGGAGGCAGGGCTTAGGAACTTAGCAAATACATGTGTCCTGCCAAGTACAACTCTGTAAGGCCTAAACACCTCTCCTCACCTGAATCCCAAACATTTATTGACCCCTTCTTAGGTGCAAGGTACCATTCTAAAGTCCTCCTGTTGTTGACTTGTTTAATCCTTATCTAGCCTGTGATGTAGGGACTGTTATTCCTGTTGGACAGATGGGGAAACGGAGGCACAGAGAGGCTAAGTAACATGCCCAAGAGCACACTGCTTTAAATGATCGAGCCAGGATTTTCTTTTTTTCTGTTTTTTAGTATTTATTTATGGCTCTGCTAGGTATTCATTGCTGCCCGGGCTTGGGGCAAGTGGGGACTACTCTCTAGTTGGCGGTGCGCGGGCTTCTTACTGTGATGGCTTCTCCTGTTGCTGAGCATGGCTCTAAGGCTCGTGGGGTTTGGTGGTTTCTGCTCCCAGGCTATAGAGCACAGGTTCAGTAGTTTTGGTGCCCGGGTTTAGTTGTTCTGCACATGTAGGATCTTCCCAGATCAGGGATCGAATCACCACTGAGCCGGGGAAGCCAGAGCCAGGATTTTCTTAAGTGTACAGTTCACTCATTTTTTCCTTTATTTTCATAGACTTATCAAGTTGTGTAATTGTCAGCACAATTCCGTTTTAAAACATTTTCATTGCCCTCAAATTTCCCCCATGAGGCAGAGCCAATATTTGAACCCAGGTTGTGGGGCTCCAGAGACCACACTCCAGCTTGCAGAGGTGACTTTCTGGAAGGTATGAATGAATGAAAGTCGCTCAGTCGTGTCCGACTCATTGAAACCCTGTGGACTGTAGCCCACCAGACTTCTCTTGGAACTCTCCAGGCAAGACTACTGGAGTGGGTAGCCATTTCCTTCTCTAGGGGGTCTTCCTGACCCAGGGGTCGATCCCAGGGTCTCCTGCATTGCAGGCGGATTTTTTTTTTTACCATCTGAGCCACCAGGGAAGCCCTGCAAGTGGAAGGTAATCAAGGGAGAATTTGGATGGAGAGGCATCTACGTGAGAACACCTCCCCTCCACACTCCTTCCCCAAGGGGAATGCCTTCCTTGCACACTTCCTACATTTTTGCTTTGCATACTTCTCTACGTTTTTGCCGTAGATAACTTCCCCAACACTTTTGCCTATGCTGAACAGTTAGTGGGGTTAGTAAAGAGATGTGGGCATGGTGCCCTGTCACCTCCGGCCAGCTGCTGCCTCCACCAGCAGGGCTGGAGCCCAGGGAGTCTCCCGCTCCCGAGGGCACAGGTGGGTCTCCAGCTGACTCAGCCTGCTTGCACCACGTGGAGAGGTGGGAAGCAACATGCAGCCAGCAGATTGACCTTTCCAGTGTTTTGAGGGTATTTCCCGGGGCACCAGTGGGTGTAGCAGAAGTCTTCCTGCTAAGTAGGACATGTGTTGGAGTTGGGGACAGGAAGGGCTAGTGTTGAGGATTCTGGGATGTGATGGAGACCTTAGACCTATTTTGGAGTCCACCTCTGTCAATAATTGGGGGCCTAACCACTCTCTAGGCTTCAGGTTTTCTTGCTTCTGTTAAGTGGGTCCAGCAGTCTGGTGTCCAGGCTCCTTACAGAGTGATTGCTTGAATTTTGTATATGGCAGTGCTTTGAAGAGCATTGAAAGGAAAAACACTAAAACAAGGATTGGCAAATTGTGGCCCATGGCCTGATTTTGTAAATAAAGTTTTATTAGAACATGGCCCGTCACACCCATCATTTGCATATCATCTCTGGTTACTTTCCTGCTACTAAGGGCAGAATTGAGTGACTGCAGCAGAGACAGTGTGGCTCACAAAGCCAAAAGTATTTACTAGCTGGCCCTTTACAGAACAAATCTGTCAACTCCTGTGTGGTTTATTATTATCAGGGCATGTCCAGCTCTGAGCACTTCCTGCTTCAGTTCCTCCTCCTAACATTGCTGTAGACCAGAGGAAACTGATCTGTGAAGAGGTCTCAAAGGGGTTGGGATTAGAGTTTCATAGGGTCCCTGAGTCTGTGACATTCTCTGAGATGCTGGCAGTATCCATACCCTTGGAGAACAGCTGGTAGGACGGAGGGGGAAGAAAATCAATGGGGAGTATGTATGGAATTAAGGAGTACGCACTTGCTCTTTGGCTACAGGCATGTAAAAATCTGTTTGCACAAGGGTAGGCTGGGTGCAGCAGGTAAAATGCAAACAGTCATGTGAGTGTGGTGATGAGTAGATTTTTCCTTACAGGATTTCCCTGGTATTTATCCAGTAACTATTAGAAGCGCTTCACTTAATGCAGCTGCATTCCTAACGAAGCCTAGGCCTCCCCACCAGGGCCACGCAAGGGTCTTAAAAGGCCACACAATTGTTTCTAAAGTACGTGAGAAAACAGAGATGTGGATCTTTCCAAATCTCATGATAAGGGACTTGCTGCAGCCGGAGACCAGGCTGCCAGTGGCTCTGGACTCCTCCCTTGGCTCTTGGATTAGTTGAGCCAAGTTTCCTTATCTACTCTCACTCCACCCCACCCCACCAATAGGACGCCCTGCTTGCTGGGGGCCCTTCCTCCGAAATGTAAGTCACCTTCCTCACGTAGGATGCTTATTTAAGATGCAGATTCCTGCATCAGGGGGCCCACCTGAGGTATAGGAAGTCAGAACCTCTGGGCTAAGACCTAGGTTCTGGACTTTTCACCAACTCTCAGGTGATTTTTTTTAAAATTAATTAATTAATTTGTCTGTGTGGGATCTTTAGTTGCGGCATATGAACTCTTGGTTGCAGCATATGGGATCTAACTCCCTGACCAGGGATAGAAGCCAGGCCCCCTGCATTGGGAGCACAGAGTCTTAGCCTCTGGACGGCCAGGGAAGTCCCCTAGGTGATTCTTTTGTATGGCAAAATTTGAGAATCCTTCCCCAGATAGAGCTGGGCCTTTCTCTCCCCCACTGAGGACTTCCTGCAGTTCAACATAAATGTATAGGGCCTATCCCAGTTCCTTATCCATGAGAACCCCTGGGCGTTCTCCCTAAGGTGGCTGCAGGTTCTACTAGTCATGCTCCTGGGGACCTTGTGTCTAAGGCCAAGCTAACGGGTAGAAAGCCATGAACTCCAGGCGCTGAGCACATATTTCTGGCCCGGGACAGGCTGGCACCAGCCTCCTGAAAGGAAAGCTGACCTGTGTGTGGCAGGCGTGTGAAGGATATTTCTGTTTACTCCGTCCCCTGGAGGTGTGCTGTGGTTTGCTGGCAGCTCAGTACACACACACACACACACACACACACACACACACACACACACACACACACACACACACACACACACACACACACACGCCTGTCTCTGCTGTCCCATTATATAATCTCCTCTTGTTCCTGTAGTTCAACTTAGAAAGCCAGGCCCTTCCTTGACCACTACAGGCTACAGCATGCCCCTTCTCGCCCAGCCAATAAATTAATGATAATAATACCATCATCATCATCATTATTTTCTCCCCTCATGCTCAGTCATATCCGACTCTTTTTCGACCTCATGGACTGTAGCCCACCAGGCTTTTCTGTCCATGGGATTTTCCAGGCAAGAATACTGGAGTAGGTTGCCATTTCCTACTCCAGGGGATCTTCCCCACCCAGAGATGGAAGCCATGTCTCTAGAGTCTCCTGCATTAGCAGGCGCTTATCTACTGAAACGGGCACTATGCTAAAAACTGTGTTTTCTCAATTGAGGAAACACTCAGAGGCTCCGTCAGTCTGACTCCAGGCAGCTCAAAAATTAGTGATCCAGTCACCCGGGACCTTGTTAAGATCAGATTCTGATGCACTTCAGACAAGCTCTCCGGTCAAGTTCACCAGGGCTGTAGGCCATACTTTGGGGAGCGTGTCCTAGGCTGGAAGCGGGCGGGGGTGTGGGGGGTGCCTGTTTGCTCCGCTCCTCCTCCTCCAGTCCCCAGCCCCGAGGCTCCTCCCCCCAGTGGTCCCCCCTCCCCTATTCTGTGGCTTTCCCAGCCCAGCCCAGCTCCACCTTCGGCGTCCCCTCTGCCCTTGGACAAAGGCTTCTCTCTGGCACCCTGGGTCAGACCTGCTGAGACTTGCCGGGACAGACCAGCCTTTTCAGGTTCCTGTCATGTGGCCCTGTTAATTAGCAAGGAAGGGCCTCATGTGGGTTACATTCACATGGGGCCCCCCAGCTGTGTCCCTGAAAGGCTGGGGCTCCAGCCAAGGGACAAGGATCAGATGCCTTACCTTGGTGGGGTAGAGGTTGGGGCCTGTTTTGGGGTTTTGGCTTACTCTGGTCAAGGTAACAAACTCTCCCAGCTAGAAACACCACCCTTTCTAGGCACCTGGAATTTTTTATTAAAGAACATAATATTTATTTATTTATTTTTGGTTGTGCTGGGTCTTCATTGCTGGCTTTTCTCTAGTTGCAGCACACGGGTTTCTCGTTGCGGTGGCTTCTCTTGTTCCGGAGCACAGACTCTAGGGCACGCAGGCTTCAGTAGTCGCAGTATGAGGGCTCAGTAGTTGCAGCTGCCCAGCTCTAGAGCACAGGCTTAGTTGCTCCATGGCATGTGGGATCTTCCCAGATCAGGGATCGAACCCCTGCCCCTGCATCTGCAGGCAGATTCTTTACCACTGAGCCACCAGAGAAGCCCCAAGTACCTGGAATTCGATGAGACCCGTGCCAGTGCTTGTGGGGTCATTTGGGGGCTCCTGGCAATTTGGGACCCTGCACTGTCACCCCAGCCTTCCTCTCAGCTCTGCTAGCTTTTTTCTCTCCCTTGATTTTGGGAGGCTTCTCCCAAAAGGACCCGCATTTGATAGTGGGGCAACCCAGCCTGAGCAAGTGCTCAGAGTCCTCAAGTGCTATGCAGAGGAGCTGGGCCATGACCTCAGATCTGACTCCTGGATGCGTTTGTCTCCTCCAGGCCTCACCAACTCTTCAGGCTCACTGGAGACTGAGCAAAGAGATATCAAATTCCTGCGCTGATTCCCTGCTGTCCTGGCTGTAGCCAGAGGGAACTGGATTCTAGAGTTAGGTTGCCTGGACTTGAATCCTGGCCTTTTTTACTCACCAGCTGTGGGACCCTGGGCCTGGGACATAACCTCTCTGAGCCTCAGTTTCCTCATCTGGCAGATGAGGATAGTAAGAGTGCCTCCCACACAGGTGTGTGAAGAGGGATGTAAAGAGAGCTTAGAATGGTCCTAGCTCATAATATGCATATCAGGTATCACACAGTTACATTAAAAAAAAACAATTATTTTATTTGGCTGTGCCAGGGCTTGGTTGCAGCACACTCTTAGTTGCAGCATATGGGATCTAGTTTCCAGACCAGGGATCGAACCCGGGCCCCCTGCATTGACTGCCTGGAGTCTTGGCCACTGGGCCACCAGGCAAGTCCCAGACAGTTACATTTTTATCATTCATTTCCTCTCTAGTTTGGACCTATCTAGGATTTGAGGAAGGAGCTAAATAACTGTCCTGGACCTCAGTCTCCATGGAGACCCTTGGGCAGCTTTGGGGCTGGGGCAAGAAGAGTATTTTGTCAGGCTTTCAACCCTAAGCTCTGTGAGGAAAGAAAGCCTAGTGAGAGGTTCCTCCTTTTGGGGAGAAGCAGAAAGGAAGGGCTAGGAGTGAAGCAGCCATGGGTACCCAGTCCTCAGCTCCCCCAGAGCTGGCGGTTCCCCCCTCCACATAATACACACACACACACACACACACACACACACACCCTGCTCCAAACCGAGAAAACTAGGTCAGCCTATTTGGGGAGAGGCAGTAAGCCACGTGCCATGTGTAGGGCACCCCCTTATTTGTGCCTGGAGCCCAATACTGCAAGGGGGGACCCCATGTGGGCCCTGGCACCACTGCTGCTCTGAGACCTTGGGTCAGCGCCACGCCCCCCCCAGCCATTCTGTGCCTCAGTCTCCCCATCAGCACAGAGGGCAGCCCCAAGGGTCCAGACTCTAGAATTCTCCCTGACAAGGGAGCAAAGGGCCACCTGCCTCCTGGTGGCTCTGCCCCCATGGGTAGAGTCATCCAGCTTCCTCTCTGTCACCAGCTTCATCTCCTGACTTTATCTCCCTCAAGAAGTCCTCCTTTATCTCCTCCATTGAGGAGGGGCTTCCCAGAAAGTTATTCTAGTGTTCCTGACACTGATCCCAGCAGAGTTCATTTACTTCTGCAGGAAAATCCCCAAAGTTTGACTCTGTTGTCTTTCTCTTTATTTTAGACCTTGACCTTGAGACTCAGAAAGCCCCAACCCTGACCTTGAACTCTCGGGCATCCCAACGTACAGTAGCGGTCACATTTACCCCACTTGCTGGTGTGACTTGACCAGCTGGGAACTGAGCCCGGGTATGAGGGCCCAGGGAAGTGTGTCAGGTTCCAGACACACCTCTTTTTCTTTTTTTTTTCCCCCCTTGAAATAACATGCATTTAATATCTCATAGTTCTGTAGATCAAAAGTCTGATCTCACTGGGTAAAATTAAAGTGTTGGCAACACTTTGTTCTTTTCTGGAGGTTCTAGGAGAGAATGTTTTCTCTTCTTTTCCACCTTCTGCCTGTACTCCCTGGCTCGTGGCCCCTTCCATCTTCAGAGCTGGCAACGGCCAGCTGAGCCTTTCACATATCACACCACTTTGCCTCTGCTTCCCTCATCATATTTCCTTCCCTGAATCCCAGTCACACCTCTTAGAACTGGGAAAGCAACTTGTATTTCCAAGAGGTGCTCCCGTGGAAGGGAGCCACTTGGGCCTTCCACGCCTGTCTCTACCAGAGCTGCTCCTTTCCCACAGATATTCCAGAGAACAATCATGTTCTTAGAAAGGGTTCCCCAGTTCAAAACAACCACAAACCGACTAAGACAACAGTGCCTCAGAAGATGGGCTGAGTCATGGAATCTGTGGGCTTCCCAGGTGGCTCAGAGGTAAAGAATCCTGCTGCCAATGCTGGAGATGCAAGAGATGCAGGTTCGATTCCTGGGTTGGGAAGATCCCCTGGAGGAGGAAATGGCAACCCACTCCAGCATTCTTGGACAGAGGAGTCCCTGATGCTGAAAACAGTCAGACACAACTGAGTGACTGAGCATGCATGAAAGATGCTTAGAAGCGTGCCTGACCCATTACAAGTATCCAATAAATTCTACCTGGTATTATATTATTACTGCTATTATAGTGATCAGCTTGCCAGGTTGCTTGCTTCTAAAACTCCTGTGCTTAGTCAGTTCAGTCGTGTCTGACTCTTTGCAACCCCATGGACTGTAGCCCGCCAGGCTCCTCTGTCCATGGGGATTCTCCAGGCAAGAATACTAGAGTGGGTTGCCATGCCCTCCTCCAGGGGATCTTCCCGACCCAGGGATCGAACCCAAGTCTCCCTCATTGCAAGCAGATTCTTCACTCTTTGAGTCACCAAGGAAGCCCCAAAATACTGGAGTGGCTAGCCTATCCCTTCTCCAGGGGATCTTCCCAACCCAGGAATTGAACCAGGGTCTTCTGCATCGCGGGTGGATTCTTTACCAGCTGAGCTACCAGGGAACCCCTAAAACTCCTTGGTACACAATAATAGTAACTATTAGTATTGTGGTAACTCAACTGCAGAGAGGATGCTCCCTTAACCCCAACACTGGTGCAGATTTAAATGAAATAGTGAGAGAGAGGGGAGCATGCCTGGGTTAGTCCCCACCCCACCCCCTGTCCTCCTAAGGGGCCAGGCAGCCATGGATCTGGCTTCCAGGTCAGATCTAGGTCCTTGGTTTCAAAACAGCCCTGTCTAGAGAATGTCCCAGGAAACCCTGGTGTCAATGCGCTGATGAGACATTAGAGCCAGCGAGAGCTGGGTGGGCTTTAGTGTCAGCTGTTGGAGCTGTGGTTATCTCTACTTTTCTTGTTTATGATTGGGCCAAATCTACACTCTTACAACCTTCTTCTCCCTCCCCACCCACCCCCTGGCATCTTGGTCTCCAGGCCCAGGCGTGGAGCTTGGCAGCCACACTGGGAAATCGGGTTTGCCCAGAGTTTATGGGATGGGGCAGTGCTGGGAACTGGAATTTCCAGGGACGAGGGAAAAGCTTGCCGTGTTGGTCCCTCAGAAAGGTGGAGAATCTGGAATGTGCCAGCCAACTCTGCCTGGTAGGGCAACACACAAAGGTTTCTGGGCCCCATTTCTAGGGTGCCCCCTGGAGCCTCCATGTCACATCCAAGGCCCTCTATGTCAGATCTGTAAACTCTTGCAATTTCTCCCTAAAGTCACGTACAAGAGGAAAAGTAATCACCATTCATCCAGTGTTTCAGTTAGTAGGATACTAGTTCGTTGGAATTTTGACTTTTCTCCTCTGTCTTCTCTGGCTGAAGAGGAAGTCCCCCACGTCCCATAAATGGAGAAAGTCCTCCTTGCTCACGGCCCATGTAGTAGGAGGTCTGCAGTGACTCCTGCCTCTCGGAGGTGACTGTGAATCTGGGGCAGGATGGGAAATTCCCATCAAAGTGTGCTAAGAGTCATGAGGGTGATTGGTTGAGAAAATGTGACTAGCGTCTCACTCCCTCCCACTCCTGTAGAAACAACCCAGGGCACAGGTCCAGCAACTAGAGGAAGAGAAATATTTTGTATCATCTTTCTACAGGGAACAGAACCACATTTGCTGGCCCCATCATCGCTTCCATTGTACAGACGGGAAAACTGAGGTTCAGACAGGTTATGTGACATGGCAAGTCCATGGTGGAGCTGGGATTTATATTAAATCAGGTGGACCCTACTGTCCTATTCTTTCTGCTCTGCCCTCAAGGGCACCTCAAATGGAGCCATGACCCCCAATCATTGATGGTTTGGGGGCTAAAGAAATCTTGGGTTAAGGACTTCCCTGGTGGTCCAGTGGCTAAGACTCTGCACTCCCAGTGCAGGGGGCCTGGGTTCAGTTCCTGGCCAGGGAACTAGATCCCACATGCTGCAACTAAGAGTTTGTGTGCTGCAACTAAAGATCCCACATGCCGCAACTAAGACCCAGCACAGCCAAATAAATAATAAATAAACAAACAAATAAAAGAGATCTCAGGTTAGCAGAGTCCAAAAGTGGGTACTGAGCCACTGGGTGGCCTCATCTGCTTTGCTTGTTTCAGATTAGAAACTCAAACACTCGGGAGAAAACAGCTTGTTTTCTTCCCTGTCTCAGAGATAAGCTTTAGCCGGGGCCTTGGCCACGTTCTCAGCGCCCCCAAAGGAGGGTCTTGTGGGAGTGAAGGCTCAGATCCTGCAGTGGGTGGATCAGAAGACAGATGGCTGCTGGGGGCCGAAAGCCCCAGGAGACCCCGAGAAACCACCGCTGGAGTCCCTTGCAGTGCTGTTTCCAGCGCACACCCACCTGTAGGATCTTGTCATGAAGAGGCGCCAAGCAGGGGCCACCAAGGGGCTTGGTTTTCCTTACTGGGAGCTGCAGGGCAGACTAAACTCAGTCGGTCCCCATGGCCTTGATCCCCAGTCATGGTCTCCCCCTTCTTGTCTCCTCTAGATGGGATCTATTATGGAGACAACCGGTTTGACACCGTGAGTGAGTCGGGAACCGCCACGCTGAAAGCTCGGCCAAGGGTCCGGCCCCTGCTCACTTTTCTCCCGCTGGTGAGTATGTTCTGCCCTGAGGTCGGAGGGTCTGCTCTGGGCGGGTCATCTAGGCTGCCACAGAGGAGGCAGCCCCGCCTGTCCTGGTCCGAGTGGTCATCAGCCTCACCCTGTGTTCATCCTCTTCCTTCCTGATGCCAACTGAGGGCGGCTACTGGGAGGAGGCGTGGCTCACGACAGGAAGGCTGAGATTAGCGGTGTCAGCTCCTTTGAGTCAAAACTTCAGGAGGGGTTATGGGGAACTTGGGTGCAGAAGCAATGCAGCGGTGGGTACCTCCAGCTCAATGGGACTCCTATTCTACACTTACCAGGGGCTGCCTGCTCCATGCCAGCCCTTGCATAGAATGCTGGGATTCAGAGATGATTGAGCCAGCTTTGCTCAAGGAACCCCCTGCCCAGTATAGGGGATGAATTGGTAAAGAGACTGTTAATACATAGGCCAGAGCAGGAGCAGCCGACCTAGCCACAGGGGTTGGTCAAGGAAGGCTTCCCGGAAGAGGCGACACCTCAACTGTCTCAAAGGTCAAATAGCAGTGACCCTTGGGAGAAGGGCATGTGGACTGCTTTATTTGTGAGTCTGAAACTGCCAGAAACCAAACACTGCCTTCTGGAGCCTGTGGTTGGGCTTTTGTTCTCTGACAAGGGAAAGAGACTCAAAACAACCTCTCTGTGACTAGTTCTATTTACTGTGACGAGACCTCTGGCTTTTCCAAGACAGCCTAGGCCCGTGCTGTCCAATAGAAATACAGTGCGAGCCTCGTGTGTAACGTTATCATTTCTAGTAGCAACATGAATAAGAAATAGGTAAAATTAGCCCTGAGATGGTCATTCCAACTCTAACCAACGTAGAAGGTACGACTGAGCTGTTTTCCATTCTTGCTTTCACGCTAAGTCGTCAAAGTCTAATGTGTCGCACTTTGAGCACACATCCTGCTTCTGAGCAGTGACATTTCAAGGGCTCAATAGCCACTTACGGTCAGTGGCTACCATATACAACAGCCCAGATTTAGACCTAAACAGTCAGCCTCATAAATTCTAGGTTCACTACCATCTGTGAGACCTGGGTCCCGCTTGGGACAATACCGTCACAGGGGTCACAGCATCTCATACCTCCATGAGGCTCTGTTCTGCCTCAACTCAGAAGGCACCAAATCCTGATCTGAGTTTTCAGGGGCCCGTTAGACCTCACAGCACCCAACACCTCGGTCCCTGCACCCACAAGTTCTGCCCAGCACCGCCTGGGACAACCACCTCCGCATACTCAGAATTGCAGCGGTGGGCACCCGGGGCTGACACACCCGTGCCCACTGTGGTTGATAAAATATTGAAATAAATGGCTGTCGCCCCTTGAGTGGCTCTTGCTCTCTTAGCTCCTCTCTGAGGTCTTCACCAGCAAGTAAAGGGTTAATGCAGCATAACTGACTTTGTTCTGATTGGTCAGCATCCTATATCCCTGCCTCTACCCACCCATCCACTTTGGACCACTTGAGTAACAGCACAGGTCCATGCCTTTCTGCCCTCCTCCCTTCTGGTTTGGGTTCTC